>NW_021604628.1:1726191-1805025 GCF_004785775.1 Grammomys surdaster | reverse complement strand
GTGCACACATGTTACATGGGTGTTCGTGCCCTTGTGCACACATGTTATATGAGTGTTCGTGCCCTTGTGCACACATGTTATATGGGTGTTCATGTCCTTGTGCACACACGTTACATGGATGTTCGTGCCCTTGTGCACACATGTTGAACTGTCTTTTGGGTTTGAACTTAAGATTAAAAGAATCCCACTGTCCCAGGACACATCCTGGGAGGGGCACATTTCTTAGTCAGAGGACACTTGCTGGATTAACATTCAGAGGAGGAAGGGAGAGGCTGATTAACATTCCTCAGACCATAGGGGAGGGAACCCACCTGCGGATGAGGAAGGCCCAGAGCACATAGACACATCCCGAAGGATGGACCAGTCCTTGCCACCTCATTCCCCAAAGACCAATCAGTTTAAAAGTCACACTGTTCTGCCAATCATATTGTGCCTAGTCACTGTTTCTCTAGTCCACCCCTTAAACTGTATAAAAACTGTTCTTAGCTCCAACTCAGGGTTCTCTTCTTGCTTGCATTCAAGAGAACCCCAGTATACTGGAATTAAGCCTCATGTTAATTACAGTGTGTCCCATCTGTGAGTTTCTGTGGGAGCGCGTCCCCTGGTTCTGGATCTTAGAATCCAACAGAAGCTCAGTTGTCATTCCTCTAGCACCATCTATTCGGTTTTGAGACTGGGTCATTCACTGGACCCTAGCACTCACCACTTAGACTAGACCAGCTGGCCAGTGTCATGGATCTAGCCGTCTCTGTTCTCCCAGTGCTGGGGTTACAGGTGCACACCCCCATACCTGGCTTTTAATGTGAGTGCCGGGTATTGAAATCAAGGACTCACATGTGTGCGTGGCAAGGACGTCAACAAATGAGCTACCTCCACTGCCTGCTGGGGTACACTGTATGACGTTGTGTCTCGTCCTTCCTCACCTACTCAAGGCATTCTCTGGTTGGTGTTAATAAAAACCTGATGACCGACTAGGTGGGCAGGAAGTAGAAGGCAGGACTTTCTGGGAGGGAGAAAGGAACTCTGGGAAGAAGAAAGAGGAAGGTCATTTTGCCAAGAGACATGAGAGGAGACAGATGTGACTATTGGCCACGTGACTAGATGGGGCTGGGTGTCCGGGTTTAACTTAGATGAGCTGGTTGAGGGTCTGTCTGGCAAAGGCCTCAGCTTTGAAACAGTAAAAGGCCTCTGTGTGGTTAACTAGCTGGTTAAGATATAACCACCACCATATTAATCTTCAGCATTAATTAATATATACAGAATATTCATAATCATTTTACAGTTGCCCCCCCAACAAGTCTGACATATGCTATGTTTTTTTGTTTCGTTTGGTTGTTTTTCCGCTTCTGTGGGCTTGGCATTGGAACGGTGATTTGACAGCAGTAACACTTCCACTGGCCACCCTGGACGTACGTAAGTGTCTGTCTCTGAGGCTCTCCTCATTGTGATACTGGTCCCCCCCTCCCCCTGCAATCTCTCTTCCATGAAGTATGAATGAATCACAAGTTATCGGGGACAAGATGTCATAGCTAGGACCCACAAGACTGCGCCCCAAGGGGAAGCGGAGGGGCCGCACCTGCTCGATCTGCTTGTACCACATCATCAGCACCTCCTCCAGCTGATGCACCATCTCCGAACTGCTCGCTGCGGCCGTGACTTCCTCGAAGGTGTGCAGCTTGGAGAAGTCGATATTGTCCACCTTCTTCAACATCACGGTCCCCTCGATACTTATGGTAGCGCCTTAGAGAAGAAAAGGATACGCGATGAAGAAGTGGCCCCTGTGCGTTCCATTCTGTGGCGAGGTTGTGCTTACAAGCTGTAGTGTTCTACAGACGAGAGAAAGATCCAGCGCCTTATAAAGATATGATTCTACGGGTAGGTACAGAGCGCAGTTGCTAGGGTACTCGCTCACCTGGCATCCACAAAACTCTGGGTTTGGTCCCCTAACATACACCAGGCATAGAGGCTTCATCCTAGCACTTGTGAAGGTAGGGGCATGAAAACCGAGAGTTGAAGGCCATCCTGGGATACAGAGGGAGTTCAAAACTGGCCTAGACTATATGAGACCCTGTCTCAGAAAAGAAAAAGAAAAAAATGTTGTAAGTTGATTTATGAATCAAATTGTATAGTTTTACAACATTAAGTGATAAAAGCACCTTTTAAAGAGATCATCGAAAAGCACAGCTTAAAAATATTTATTTTATGAGTACGTGTATATGTGTGCCCAAGTATTGTACCACATGTGTGCAATACCCATGGAGGCCACAAGGGGGCATCGGATCCTCTGGAACTGGAGTTACAGGAGGTTATGAGCTGCTATTTTGGAGGGCTGGGAACCAAGCCTGGGTCTTCTACAAGAGCCACAAAAGCTCTTAAATGCTGAGCCATCCCTCTACCACAAGTCCAGATTTTCTTAGTAGAAAACTTTGACTAAGAACAGGAAAAAGATCTCTCCGGATAGAAAGCCTTTTACCTGCAAAGAGCCCTGGTAAGAAAGGCTCTCCTTCTCTCCAGGCCTCCTGGTGACGCACTACCGTCTCCTTTTGGAGACCTTCCTCTACAAACCCTGTTTTCAATAACAAGCCTTGCAGCTCAAGGCCTCATTTCAAGTGGTTTGCCAAACATACACTTACCATCCAAAAATGAAAGATATCTGTGGATGGTTTCTGTGAAAATATGTTTCTCAGATTCTCCTTGCTTGGACTGGTTTAAGGCACCCCAGTTGCTTGTTGCAAGGATAGCTGGTAGAAATATGTTTTTCAACATGTGCTTGATTCCTTTTAAGAGTCCCCTTGACGCATCCAAGAAGCTAAATAGCACATCCTGTAAGGACGGGATTCAATTGTTAGGTATTAAGACCATTAAGGAAGGGGGGGGGATCATAAGCTATTTTTCATCTGCTGTGACTAGTTGATATATATTTTGTAAACTATTGAGAAACACTGAATGCTTATGAACAGAAGTCTAGAGCCAACAATCTTACACCTTGGTCCTCTTCTGCCCATTCCTACCATCCTGGAGATGCTTTCCTCTGTACTTTAATCTCTAACAAGGGAAGGAGCTGTGTCCTACAACCTACAGGAGGCATGAGAAAGGGACACACCTGAGCCGCTCACATCTGGACATTCTCAGGTACAAGGTGCCCTTCCATCATGAAAACAGATTTGTTAAGTATGATAGGTGATCCTTGTTGTTGACTTGAGAGAGTCCCAGGGGCATAGTGAAGCAGGGCTCTGGGTGTGTATGTGATGGTGTTTCCATAGAGGATTACCTATGAACTAATCCACGGACTAATTCCTTTGTAATGAGGCCACTATATAAAGAAGTGGGGGAGGGGGGTAAACCGGGAGGGAGATGAAGACTGGAAGTGATTCAAAGTAGGGAGTGAGTGATGGTTGGAGAAAGTGGGTAATTGAGGATTTGTCTTTCGGCTGTCTCTTGCCCTGGCTCCTTTTCTGTATGCCCATTTTCCCTTCTTCCTGATTGACACTGGCTTTGAAAACCACTGGTACATGATCTTGCCTCCGCTGGGCTTTCATGTGCGTAGTTACGACATGAACCAACACTTATCTAAGCAGTTTGGAATATAATTACGTCAGGAGAAGGAAGCGATGGGAGAGAAGAGGAAAGGCCAGAGGGCTCTTTAAGATTTCAACTTTCTGGGCATGGTGGTACACGCCTTTAATGCCAGCACTCAGGTGGCAGAGGCAGGTAGATCTCTGAGTTTAAGGCTAGCCTGGTCTACAGAGTGAGTTCCGGGTTTATACATAGTGAGATCCTGCTTTGGGGTTTTTGTCGTTGTTTGGTTTTGAACTTAATTCTCATCTATAGAGGAAAGCCCACATATAATGCTTTAAAAGGTTAAAAGGGACTTAATAGAGCTAAATTTAGCAATGTGAAGGTTAAAGATTATTCTACCAGAACCTTTTAAATTTTTTATTATGTTTTAAAATTCATGCACACGTATGTAGGCCTGCCGTGACTGGAAGGTGTCCATTCCCGGGTCTGGAGTTACAGGCAGTTATGGGCCATCCAAGGTAGGTGCTGAGAACTGAATTCAGGTCCTCTCTAAGAGCGTGTGCTCTGAGCCGACCCTCCAGCCTCATCTAACAGACTTTAAGAGCTGCTTCTAGAGAGTGGGGTAGAGAGTAGTCAGCCCTGTGTCCCAAGCCTCACAGAACCTATTCTTTATACCACATGCACGCATATCTGTGACTCTTTAAAAAAAAAAAAAAAGCAAAAAACAAAAACTAAAGTGTAGGCATGATATGGTTGTGGACAATCATAGTCGCAGCTACTCAAGAGGCTGAGGCAGGTTTACTTGAGCCCAGGGGTTCAAGGCCAGCCCGGGTAACATAGCGAGACCCTCTCTCCAGAAACAAAGAACAGAGGGCTGGAAATGTGGCTGAGTAGGAGAGCCCTTGGGTAGCCGTGGATTTGGTCTTCAGAACAGAAAGAAGGGAAGAGAAGGGGTGGAAAGGGAAGTGGGGGAGGAGAGGCAGGGGACGGGGTAAGAGGAAAGACGGAAGGCAAAGGCGAGGGGGAAAGAGAATGGAAGAGTCTAAATTATTAAAAAATAGCAGACTGACCCAAAGATTCACTGAAGAGAGCATTACTAAATTGGTAACAGATTGAACATTCGTCCACACATGGAGACGGCCTGGTAAAGCGACAAGAGTTCAGAAAGAACCGAGCCGGGCTAGCCGAGAGGGAAGGGCAGGTTATGAACTCGCTGCAGAGGTCTCACCCAGCACCAGAGATGCAGGGAAGTACCCGCAAGGGCTCATGGGAAACGACTGTCCGCCTCTCTTCGGGCAGTCTTTCCTCACAAACAGCAAAGAAGCCAAACTACAAGGGATTCGTAGCACGTCCCACTCAAGTAGGAAGTAAGACCCACGAAGAACGACAAAGCGAGCAGATGGATGCTTTTCGAGAATCTACGGTAAGCCAGGCGGTATAGCAAGAATTTATCTTTCTGAGGTCTCCCAGCTATCCTGCAGACGGTCAGGCATGCCCCTGTCTCAGAGAGGGAGAGCCACTTGCCACGGGAAGCAGGAATAGCCAGGGACGAGGCTTGGAGGTAAATTCTGGTCTATGTAATGCTGCCTGCGGCTTCTGTCCTGCAGTCCAGCCTTTCCTGAACGAGGTTAGCAATGTCTAGATTCTAAGCCAGTTCTTTCTTCTCCTGAAATGTCTAAGAATTTAAAATATGAAGCAGAGAGTAGGTGTGGTAACTAGTATGTAAGAGCATGTGAACAAAACTGAATGTGTCCCGAAAGACAGTTCAGAAGAGATCGACTTTTCCTAAACTTTAGGGCTGGCGGCTGTTTCTGTCAAGGTGACATAAGCCAGAGTCGCCCGGGAAGCAGGGAGCTCAGCTGAGGAACATCCTCCAGCAGATTGGCCTGTGGGCATGTGTGAGAGCCATTTTCTGGATTAATTGATGTGGGAGGGCCCAATCCACTAGGCCACCCCTAGGCAGATGGTCCGGCTTTATTTGAGAGAGCAGGCTGAGCAAGTCCTGGGGGAGCAAGCTAATAAGCAGCGTTCCACTTGCGTGGTCTCTGTTTCAGGCCCGTCTCGGCTTTGCTCAAGGCTGTACTGTGATCTGGAAGTGGAAGGGAAATTAACCCTTTCTTCACCAGGTTGCTTTTAGCTAGTATTTTATTACAGGAAAAGAAAGCAGACTGGAACAGTGATATTCCCCCCCCCCTGTGTCTGTGAGTGTGTATGTCTGTGTGTGTGTCTGTGTGTCTGTGTGTGTGTTGAGCTTAAGGCTATATGAGATCCCAAAATATAAACCTTCAAATTTCCTTTTCAAAACATAAACTTTCAAAGTCGGTATGTACTATACCCAATACCTTAGTTTCTTTAAGAATACAAATACATCATTTCCTCGGAACCCATATAGGAAGGGTGAGAAAAGGGGCCAGGGGGAATGTGAAAAGCTCTCTGTGCTTTAAAACATACCTCATAAATGCTTTTGGAATTAATGGCAACATCATTTCGACAGCGGACGAAAAATAAGCACAGCTCTCTCAGCTTGTCGGGAGCTGCATTGTCAATATGCAGTCTCATCATTCTTCCCCCTTTGGGGACTCCGGTAATCATTCGACCACATTCTGGAAACAAATGTCAAGAATTGAGCGTAAACTCACGGAACTGATCTAACTCAGTAAGTGACTGACTGCTTCGTGGCCAGCCAAACTAGCCTAATGGTAAGCTCCAAGCCAACCCAAGAACCTACTCTAAAGGAGGTGGGTAGCATTCCTTAAGACGCCACCCGAGGTTGTCCCATATACATGCGTGCAAATGCACCTGAATGAATGCACACCAATACACACACACATACACACACCACGTTTTATTTTACAATTACTCGAAGATAAAAGGACAAACCAAGTATCTAGTTACTGAAACAAGGTGTGTGATAGTTAGGTATAACATGGGAAAGCCAAATGTTGTAACTAACATCGGCAGATGTTACATGACATTGAGCCATGGCCACAAGGGGCCACTGCTGGGCTCCAGAGAGGCATCACGCCTCCTTCTAGCCATCCAAACACATATAGACAAAATGGCCCACCTGTTCCAGAAAACAGCAATTAAAGTCTAACAGAAAAAGTGTATTTCCCAGTAGAGGCCGGTGTCTCTGCTCTGTTTTCCTAAACATAACAGGAATTACTGAATCTCAAAATGGAGGGTTTTTTTTTTATTGTCATTTATTGAGTGTTTACCCACACAGGTATCAAGGCCTGCATGTGGAGGTCAGAAGACAACCTGCAGGAGCTAGTTCTCTCTCTCCTTTTACCCTGTGGGTCCTTCAGAGACTGAAATCCCACCAACAGACTTAGTGGTCCGCGCCTTTACCTGACTCAGCCATCTTGATGACCCTGGAGTTTTCTGAAGAAACTATTTTTAAGGATTTATTTTTGTTTTCTGTCTGTGAGTATTGGACCAGCATGTATGCCTGTTTAGGCAAGCATGCCATGCCAGTGGATGGCCCAAGAAGGCATCCGACTCCCTGGAACTGGACACACAGATGGTTGTGAGCCACCATGTGGGTGCTGGGAAATGAACCGGGGACCCCCTTTGCAAGAGTGGCAAGTGCTTTTAACAGGTAAGCGGCTTCTCCAACCCCTCAAAAAAAATTTTTTTTTAAAGATAGATTTCTGATCAAATTTTCTCCATGAAAGTGGAAAACTACGTGGGAGAGGGAAAAGAGGTGACACATCAACATTAATCAGCTCACTTCAAGCCCAGGGCCCTCATAAAACATCCTTACCAAACCCAGGCACGTCTCCTTCCTGGTACACGAACTTCAGAGTCTTACAACCACCCTTCTCAAAAAAGTTGGTGAACGGATCCAGCTGTTAAATGAGAGAGAAAAGGAGGATCAATAAAACAAAATTAACTCCTGTACAACTGCTTCGTGGAGCTCGTCAATGTCCCTTTTCAAATAAAATGAGACTTAAAGACCTTCCTGAAGGGTCTGGTAGCATATAGGTCTATGATCCTAGCATCTCGAGAAGCCAAGGCAGGAGGATCACAGGCTCAAGGCCTGCCTGGAACACTGAGTGAATTCACGACCAGCCTAGGCAACTTTGAGAGATCCTCTCTCAAAATGAAAAAAGGCCAAGTGATGGTGGTGGTGCAGGTTTTTAATCTCAACACTCGGGAGGCAGAGGCAGGCAGATCTCTGAGGCCAGCCTGGTCTACAGAGCAAGTTCTAAGACAGCCAGGGCTACACAGAGAAACCCTGTTTTGAAAAACAAAACAAACAAACAAACAAACAAAAAACAAAGAGGAAGGGGGAAGGAGAAGGAGGAGGAGAAGAAGAAGGAGGAGGAGGAAGAGAAGGAGAAGAGGAGGAGGAAGAAGATGAAAGCTAATGGGGGCTGCAGGAACATCTGAGAAAAGATTAGTGGCTAAACTAATTTCAATCCTGATGGACAGGGGATACAGGTAAATTTCACTTCCTAGTGTCCTCGTGGGCTTTCTGTTGCTGTGATAAATACCATGACCAAAAGCAACCTGGGGAGAGAAGGGTTCTTTCACAGGTTACAGCCCATCCCTGAGGGCAGCAAGGTAGGAACCTGGAGGCCAGGAACTGGAGCAGAGACCTTGCAGTAATGCTGCTTACTGTTTGTTCAGCTATATTTCTTGTATAGGCTGGCCCTCCTATGTTAATCAGCCATCAAGAAAACGCCCCTTCCTCAGACATGCTAACAGGCCAATCGAATGGACACCATTCCTCAAGTGAGATTTCTTCCTTCTAAGTGTGTCTAGGTTTGTATGAAGTTGACAAAAAAAACCAACCAGCACAGTTGGTTTGTTTGTTGACTGGTTAGTTGGTTGGGAGGTTTGGGAAGGTATGTGTGAGTGTGTGTGTGTGTGCGTGCGTGTGTACTCAGTACCTGGGAGGTCAAAGGTAAACCTAAGGTGTCATTTCTCTGGCAGTCTGCCTTGTTTTTGTTGAGGCGTTGTTCTTGTTGTGTTTTTTGTTTGAGTCAGGCTGACCTGGGTGTCATCACATAAGGCTCCAATGGCTGCCCAGCCAGCTACAGGCATCTGCCTGTTCCCACTCCACTATGTCTGACTTTCTTACGTGAACTCTGCAGAGTAAGCTCTGGCCTTTACAGTAGCAGAGCTAGAGTTTTACTGTACCAACTGAACAGTCTCTCCAGCCATTGCTAACCCGTGAGAGAGGTAAGATTCCACGGTTGGGCACGGTGGTGCATACCTATGACCATCCTGAGGAGGCTGAGAATGAAGATCAAGAGTTTGAAGCAAGGCTAGGCTATACATGAAACTCATGGCCAATCTGGAATATGAAGTAAAACCTGTCAGGAAAGAGCGAAGAAGCCAGGCGGTGGTGGTGCACGCCTTTAATCCCAGCACTTGGGAGGCAGAGGCAGGTGGATTTCTGAGTTCGAGGCCAGCCTGGTCTACAGAGTGAGTTCTAGGACAGCCAGGGCTACACAGAGAAACCCTGTCTCGAAAAAAAAAAAAAAAGAGCAAAGAAGAGAAAGAAGAGAGGAAGGAAAAGAGGGAGAAGACAGAGATGGACAGTCTCTCCATACTGCTCAGGCTGGACCCTAACTCCAGGGCTTAAACAATCCTCCCGAGATGGGCTAGTGTGTCCTATTTCTGTCCTCCATCAATGATTTACATGTACAGTTTTGCCTAGTCACTTACTTGGACCAGCATTAAAGAATGTCATGTAAACACACAAGGAGGTAAGCACGCGGAACTGCTATTACAAAGGCTGAGAGGGCGAACAGAGAACCCGTCGTACTAACGCCTTTGCCTGACAAATTACTTAAGCGATGGTAATTTCACCAATTATAACCTGATACATAATAAACTAATGTTAAAAAAAGACAAATAACTGTCTTGAGATTTCCTTCACACTTGTGAGCATCAAATTTGCATTCAACTATGGAGGTGTCGGTGTGATATCTTCAGAGAGCAGAAAAGGATCTAGGGCTCAGAAGCAGAAGGGCTCCATCCTATGAGGGATAGCAAGTCGCCCACACTCGTCCCTTAGTTAGTCCCACTGGCTCCGTACGGCAGCCCAGCCTCTCTTGGGGAAGAGTACTTCTTTCCATTTACATCTTGGAAGATGGGGGTACAACAAAGCCAGTCTCCTTGCGGGAGGAGATTCCAAACTTTGTATGCCTCAGGCAATCATGTAAAGAGGTGTGTGTGTGTGTGTGTCTGTGTGTCTGTGTGTCTTGTGTCTGTGTGTGCAGGTGTTGGTGCACATGTGTGTAGGCGTTTGAAGGACATCAGGTAAGCTGGGATGTTCTTCAGGCTCTGTCTACCTAGTTTGAGAGAGGGTTCTCACCGGTCTGAAACTCATCAGGTGGGCTGAGCAAGCTGGCCAATAAGACCCAGGGATTTACTACTTTCTGCGTCCTTAGGTGGATTTACAAGAATGGCTGGTTTTTACTTTTTTTTTTTTAACATGGGTTCTGGGGATGGACCTTAGATCTTCTAATTTGCAAGACAAGTACTTTACTGAACGGCCATCTTGTCCACCTAGCCTTGGTTCCTGGGACTCCCATGTTGGTTCATAACAGTCAGTATATAACTCAAGTCCCAAGGAACCTGAAGCCCTCTTCTAACCTTCATACACATCAAACATACGGTGCACATATGTACACATAGGCAAAACACTTGTACATACAAAATAAATCATACACACAAATATACATGGTAGAGACAGTGGAAGCTACCAATATTAATCTCTCGTCTCCACATGCACACACATGTGCACACACATGAAGTCCTTTGCAGGAATTTAAGGTGGTGAGGGAATATGACCAAGCATGGGATAACCACTCAACTAGGCAGAAGAAGCCAAGAGAGCAAGGGTACCCAACATGTTCAGTCGCCCAGATGCCAGCTTCCTAGGCCACAGTACAGGGTAAGGCATAAGGAGAAAATAGATCCGGTATAAAAACAGCCATCATACCAGGAACAAAACAGGAATGCCTTTAGTGATCCCTTTAATAAGCTGCCTTTTGTCCTGGACTAATGTCAGGTTTCACATTAAAAGAATATTTCATATATATATACATATACACATACACACACACACACACACAGATATACATACATACACATACCGTTTTCCCATCTACACCACCAAAACTGTAGTGATTTAAATATAAAGTTTCCTCCACAGCCTTGGTCGATAACACTAGGTCCCCACCTGTTAGTGCTATGCTACCCCAGAAGGTTGTGGAGACCCTCAGTAGGTGGAGGAAGTCAGCAGGGAGCAGGCCTTGGGGGTGGGGTTATAGCCTGACCCCACTTTCTCTCTGTTCTCTGCTTCCAGACAGATTGCAGATGCAATGTGACCTGCCTGCCACTTCGGGTTCTTGCCACCCTGCCTTGTCTACAGTGAACGGACCCTTAAAACGGTGAGCACAGATGAATCCTCCCTCCCTCAAGTCGCCGCTTGACAGGAATCCAATCACAGCAGCAGTGACCGTCACTAACACACTGAGGTGTAGTGGGTTGGTCTGATGCTGCTTGTATTCTAATGCTAAATATTGGCTTCTCAAGATGTAGTCCCCCCCCAGCCCCGCCCCACACAGGAGCAGATCCTCACATCCACCAAGTGATGCTATGTGAACCTTGCTCTCCAATTTAACTGGTCAATAAAAGGCTAGAGCCTGTGATTGGGCAGTGGAGGGAGAAAGAAGGGACTTGAGGATTAAGTGAGGGGGTTACAGGTAGAGGAGGAGGAAGAGGAGGAGGAAGAAGAGGAGGAGGAGGAAGATGGAGGTAGAAGAGGCTTCCAGGAGAGGAGATGGGCCATCAGCATGTGGCCAGAAGCAGCAGCAAGTAATAAGGGACTTTATAGCCAGAGAATATGTTTTTATAGCTCCAAACCTGCCCAATCTAGGCTTATGGCTTATAAATAAAATACCTACATTGTGTGTCTTCTATACGGGCTAGCTGGGATTAATAATTCCTTCCACACCAACTTTAGCATCTTATTCACCTGGCCCTCAACTTGAGGCCTGAAGGGACTCTAGCCAGCCTGGGCCTGGCAAACATGGCTCCGGAGGCCTTGCCCTTCTCCCCGATTCCCCAGGTCTAGCTTACATTCCTAAAGCTAGCTACCAAGGCCTAATCCCTTATTTGTCCACTTCCACCTCCTGAGGCTGACGACCAAGGTCCAGCTCTCAAAGTATTGAAGTCCAGCAATCAAAAGCTCCCGTTGGCTCACCTAATTAACATGCCCGATGAAAATCAAACACCTCGTCCTAACACGAGAGTTCCCCTTTTACCTTCACAAGCTGCCATTTTCCCATGGTCCACATGGGTCTCTTCTCTATCTAGAGGCAGTCCCTTGTCCATCCGTCTCCTCCGGGATAAGTACCCCTTCCCCTCTCCCTCCTCCTCCTCTACCTCCTGTCTTTGTCTCATTCCCTGCCCTTTGTCCCTCTGGGGCAAACAAATTTCCTCTGAACTGAGAACTTGCTTTCAGGGTGCCTTGAGCTAATGGCAGTCCCTTCAGTCCATTTGATTTGATGCCAGCTCTGTCCCTTCAGGCAAATAAACGCTAATCTAATCTCTCTGCCTTAGTTTCACTAAAGTTACATTGTCTCCCTTCTACCAAGGCTTAGCACAACTCCCATGGAAAGTGCCTGCGCTGGTTTGACGCTTCCTTTCATATCCACGTTTCCTATTTCCTGTGCCCTAAACAGTCTCTGACGTCATTCATGGGGGTCCTAGAGGCAGCATCTAGCCATATAGACCCAAAAGGTGAGATACACTTCAGGACTGGCAAATGGAAGGTGGCAGGCCGTGACTGTTTGTATATGCTCAGCCCAGGGAATGGCACTGTTAGAAGGTGTGGCCATGTTGGAATGGGTGTGGCCCTTTGGAGTGGGTGTGGCCCTGTTGGAGTAGGTGTGTCACTGTGGGCGTGGCCTTTAAGACCCTCATCCTAGCTGCCTGGAAGCCAGTCTTCTCCTAGCAGCCATAAGATGAAGATGTAGAACTCTCAGCTCCTCCTGCATCATGCCTGCCTGGATGCTGCCATGCTCCCACCTTGATGATAATGGACTGAACCTCTGAACCTGTAAGCCAGCCCCAATTAAATGTTGCCCTTTGTAAGAGTTGCCTTGGTCATGGTGTCTGCTCACAGCAGTAAAACCCTAAGACATAGGCTTTGAATGAGAAATGGTTGGAGTCTCAGAACTTTGAACATTTGGTCCCCAGTTGACTATGCTCTTTGGGGAGGTTATGGAACCTTTAGCGGGTATAGCCTTGCTGAAGGAAGTGAGTGGAGTTTACAGCCCGCCCATACTTCCTGTTCTGTTTGCTTCCAGTATGTGGATAAAAATGGGACCAGGCACTTCCGGCTGTCTCCATGCCTCCTGCTTGCCACCATGCCCTCCCCACGATTAACAGAATCTCTCCCTCCCGAGCTGTACACTAAGACAAAACCTTTATTCTCTAGGTTGCTTTTATTTTTTTTTTTGTTTTTTGTTTTTGTTTTTTCGAGACAGGGTTTCTTTGTGTAGCCCTGGCTGTCCTGGAACTCACTCTGTAGACCAGGCTGGCCTCGAACTCAGAAATCCACCTGCTTCTGCCTCCCAAGTACTGGGATTAAAGAAGTGTGCCACCACTGCCCAGCTCTAGGTTGCTTTTGGTCTTGGTATTTTATCCCAGCGACAGAAAAGCAGCAATACAAAAGGTCTGCACCCACAAACGCCTGCTCTCGTGAGTCTCTCTCCAAACAGAGAACACCAGCTCAAAAATCCAGCTGGAGATCCCTAAAGCAGGCTCTCCCAATCTGCAGCCCCACCTCACGCGGCCACAGCTGTTCTTCTCCCCAGGAGGCAATGGGCAGGCCCCAATCTCTGTGGTTGTGCCTCCAGCAGAGGTGCTAGGCTTCCAATATGGAGGTCGCCAGCACAGCCTAGCAATTTTCAGGTGAAAACAAGGTTGTTCGCCTATCTGCTTTTACAGGGAATGATGGCTGGGACATGAGACCTACAGAGCAATCCCTTTTCTGAAACTGGCCTTCCTTTCATCTGATGGTTATCGCCCCACTGGCCTCTATGTGGTGTTGCCAGAGTTACCACAGGAGCCCAGAGAGGCATTAGGAAGGGAGGGCAAACATCTTGAGACCGTCAGAAGAGAACTCTCTTATTGCTATGTTAATGTTGCTTATAACGAAGCCTGCCTGTAAAAATCTGTGGGGCTGGGGCAAAATGAACATGAAGGGCCATGAGAACTTCAAGATATGACTGGAGGGTGGTGGCTCAGGTATAAGGTAGTTGTCTGGCATGTGTATTAAGTCCTGGGGTAGATTCCATCCTACCACAGGAGGAGGGAGGAGGAGGAAGAGGAAGGAAGGAGGGAGCAGAAAAGGAGGAAGGAGAAGAAAGCAGAAGAAGAGGGAGGAGGAAGAGAAGGAGGAAGAGGAAGCAAAAGAGGATGGAGGAGGAGGGATGAGGAGGAAGCAGAAGAGGAGGGAGGAGGAAGTGGAAAGGAGAAGAAGGAAGAGGAAGCAAAAGCGGATCGAAGAGGATGGATGAGGAGGAGGAAGAAGAGGAGGGAGGAGGAAGGGGAGGAAGAGGAAGCAAAAGAGGAGGGAGGAGGAAGCAGAAGAGAAGGGAGGAGGAGGAATGAAAATCGAGACACGAGGGAAAGAAGAAAAGAGGCAGAGAGGGAAGAAGAGAAAAAAAGAGATAGAAAAAGAAGCGTAGTGGGAAGAATTCTATCAAGACGACTGCATTAGATCATTAAACCAAACCCCCAGGAGCCTGTGCGGTTCCACAGCTCACCTCTGTAAAGCCAGTCTTGACCAGAACGTAGAGCCAATTGTTCACGATGGCGCCTCTTGTTAATACACACATCTCCAGGCTGGAGGGTGGCAGAGGAAGGCACACACACTCCTGCACACCCCCACACAAGTACACACCCCCAAAACAAAGGGGGAAACGGGACAACTTAGGGCGCGACTTCAGCTTACCGACGGGCAATCCAAAATTAGTTCTTCCACAGTTACCATGTCCAGCCCAAGCTTTTCTCCTAGAACTTCAAATATATATTTATATGAGGGGTCAATTTTCATTTTCCGGTTTTCCCTTGCTTCTCTAAATCTTGCCTAAAAGAAGTGAAAACGTGTTTTTGTTTTTTTTTTTAAAAAAAAAAATGGAAGTAAAGAGAAATGCATTTTCAAACAATGGAAAGTCTCGGGGCTTTCCCATGCCAGCCCTATCAGCTGCAAACCTGTTTCTCTTTGAGGGTCTCCTGGAGGTTTGGAATGCCAGTCATACTTCGGCGGAACTTGGAGGACCGCCGGGAAGACTGAGAAAGCCCATCCGACAGCACTGACTGTGCAGGCCTAGGGGCGATCCTCGCTCGGACCCTGCCCTGGCCAGACTCATCATCATCCGGCATTATTATCTCCTCATCTGAGGGAATCAGGCTCCTATAGTCAGTCACGGAAGTAGCAGGACCCTGCACTTCGGTGGGCTCTCCCTCGAGGTTCAGAGCATCTCCTTCCTGACCGGGTTGGAGGTCTCCTGTGGGGGGCGGGGCACCATCCCCCTCGGGGGGCGGGGCCTGCTCCTCGGGAGGGGCAGTGTCTCCTGGAGGGGGCGGGGCTTCCTCTTCCGCTGGAGGAGGAGCCTCTTCACTCGGGGGAGGTGGCTCTGCGCTGCCTTCGGCCGACTCCATTTCTCAATGAAGATTCCTCCTGCGGAAGATCTTCAACGTCGAAATCTAGAATTAGAAAGCATTTTCCTTAAGAAGTGTACAAACAACTTGACCATTGGGTGTTTTTATTTTTCCCAGTGATGCCTAATCTTGGTCGTTAACTTGACACACTTTGGGTGGGTAGCTGGGATCTCAGTTGAGGAGTTACCTACATCAGATTGGCCTGTTGTGGGCATGTCTGTAGAACATTTTCCTAACTGTTAATTGATAGGAGAGGGCCCACTGTAGGTGCTACCATCCCTAGGCTGCTGGGCCAGGGCGTAAGGCTAGGAACAGGCAAGAGGGCGGTCCGAACGCAGCTTTTGTTCATAGTCTACCAGCGCTGTTGTTTGAGATCCTACCCTGACTTCTCTCAGTGGAGAACTGTGATCTGAAAATATGAAATAGAAATAAACCCTTTCTTCCTCAAGTCGCTTTTGATTATGGTGTTTATCAAAGCAGCAGAGAACACACTAGGACATTCCCCCTTAAAGCTAGACAGTTAACAACAACAACGACAAAATCATGCATTTCTTTACCACAGTTATCTGAACAAGTTAAGGTTCCAGGCCTAAAGAGGAGGATTTGTTTTTTTAAGTGACAACAAACACATACATTTGTTTCTGTTTGTTTTTCCCAAGGCTAAATGCTCACTTGATTTTGCTTTGGTGCTAGAAAAAAATATGCCATCTTAAGGATTGGGTCATTAAAATACTGTTATGAATCCTGCTGCTTTGTATAGTGGTTTTAAAAATTGCCGGGCAGTGGTGGCGCATGCCTTTAATCCCAGCACTTGAGAGGCAGAGGCAGGTGGGTTTCTGAGTTCGAGGCCAACCTGGTCTACAGAGTGAGTTCCAGGACAGCCAGGGCTACACAGAGAAACCCTGTCTCGAAAAACAAAACAATAAAAATTAAATAAGTCATAAGGCAGTGGCGGTGGCTTGTAATCTCATCATTTGAGATGTGGACGTGTGTGGATTAAGAGATCAAGGTAAGCCTCGGGTACACAATGAGTGAGACCAGCCTGAACTATATGAGACCCTGTTGCAGGATATTTGATCACACTTGAACCCCAAGATTGTGTTGTTTACTGAAAATACCTGTTTCTAGTCATGATGTGGCTCAGCCCTTAGCATACACTTTCAATCCCTCTGGCTGGAATGTAGACATGCCCTTAGTACTCACGTTTACTACTCCCAAACAATGAAGGTAAAGTTAGTTTGTACAAGGAAACAGCCATGTTTGAAAGTGATGTCTAGCTGAGTGGCAGACAAAGTGATGAATCAGAGAAAGATTTGACAGAACAGGATATACGCCACTCATGAGAAGAGAGAGGAAAGGGAAGCTACTGGAGAAAGGTGCAGAGAGAGAGGAGGAAACAGTTTTACTGGGACAGTTGTACAGAGACAGGTTGGAGAGAGAGAACAGGCTACATACAGGTCAAGACAGAATGAGCCACAGAATGAGGAGCCAGAAGATTAGAACACCTTGCCAAATTTAGTATGAGGCCACACAGAACAATTCAGGAGGGGCCGAGAGAAGCCAGATTGAATCACTTAGCAGCTTGGAGAGGAGTCTGAGCCAGAACACCTGAGCTGACTAGTCAACAAGAATTTATTTAGGGCAGAGGCAGGTGGATTTCTGAGTTCGAGGCCAGCCTGGTCTACAGAGTGAGTTCCAGAACATCCAGGGCTATACAGAGAAACCCTGTCTCGAAAAACCAAAAAAAAATAAAAATAAAAAAAATAAAAAATTATTTAGAAAGAGCTTGAAACAGTGCGCTTATTCAGCAGCAAGTCTCAGAGGCTGAAAACATTCTAGGCCTAGATAAGATTGTACAGAGGCTAGAAGCTTCCAGGACTAGGTCTAGGTTAGCATCGGAGACAACGATTCCATCGGGTGAATGAAAGTTACTTTTACAAGACCCCATCTCAAATATAAACAAGTGGGACCGGGATGTGGCTAAGCGATGTAAGCACTTTCTGAGAAAACGTAGGGCTAGAGTTTGGGCTCCCAGAAAGGTTCTGTCACAGGACTAGATCATGAGCTCAGTGGTTATCTGCGCGTTCAGCTCTTGCAGAGGACCTGATTCATTTTCCATCATCTACAGTGAGTGGTTTACAACGGCTTTTACAATCCAGGGTTTTTACAATCCCTGGTTTACAATCCAGGGGAGGAAATGTTCCCTTCTGGCGTCCTTGAGGACTGACATGCGCATGCGCACGGATACATACTTAGACTTCAACCAACCAGAGATGGCTCAGTGTTTAAGAGTGCTGGCTGCTCAATTCTTAGTACTCGTATGGTGGCACACATTGTCACTAGGCCCTGTCATAGTGAATCCAAGGCCCTTTCCTAACCTAACCTCGATGGGCGTATGCACATGGTACGCAGACAACCATGCAGCCAAAAAATTTCATTCACAAACATAAAATCTTAAACCGAACAAAAGTGGCTACGACTGTTTTGGCATCTGGTCAAGTGTGATGGCCCACGCCTACCATCCTAGCATTAAAGAGGTTAAGGCAACAAGAGCATAAGTTCAAAGCCAGCCTGGGTTTCTATAGGGAGGCTCTGTTTCAGAAGTCCCAAAAGGACTTCTGAAAACAAAAATCACAAGCAAGAACTCTCAGGCCCTGGGAATGGTGGCACATGCCTTTAATCCCAGCACTTTTGAGGCAGGCAGATGGATCTCTGTGAGTTTCAGGATAGCCTGATCTACATAGTGAGTTCTAGGACACCCAGGGATGTGTGGAGAGATCCTGTTTCAAAAAAATAAAAAAATTAAAAAATAAATGAAAAAGAACTCTCACCCTGGGAATGCTGGGAATGTCAGTTGGTGAGGTCCGAAGTTAGTCCCCAATTCCACAAAAGAACAGGAGAAGAGAAAAACTCTTATTCTCCAGGCCTGGCACAGTGACACACACTCATGCTTAGCACTCACAAGGCTACAATTTTGAGGTCAGCTTGCTCCACATAGCATATTCCAGGGCTATATAGCAATATTTTTGTCAGAGAGAAGGAGAGAGAGGGAGAGAGAGAGAGAGAGAGAGAGAGAGACAGAGAGAGAGAGAGAGGAAGAAGAGAAAGAAGAGGAGCAGGGAGAAAAGAACTAGTATTCTCAAATTATTTGCAGCCACTTTTAATTAGATGCTATTATTTAACACTGTCAAAGAAAAGCTAACATTGAGTCATCATACTTATGCTAAGAAATCAGTATGCAATAAATCTCAATGAATTTCCCGTAACAAAAATGGATAACATTTTAAAAGTGGAAGCACACATTCAATTTTTGGGAAAACATTATCACCCGACACTGTTTATCCCCTGATGATTTTAGATCATTGAGAAGTTGTGTGTGCACATACTTTCAGAGCTGGGCTTGAAAGGAGGCTTGCAAGCATGCTGATTTTAACTGCCTGCTTTAGTGGTAATAAACAGTCAGAGCTGTCACCGGTCTTCCCTGATGACTTAAGTAGACAACAGTGATCTTCCTTTTTCTAAGTAATTACTTAATCTCATTCTAGATTTGTTTATTTTCTTATTTGTGTGTGCATCCGTGTTTCTGGCCTACATGTATGTTTGTTCAGCACGTGCATGCCTGGTCCATGCAGACCTCAGAAGAGGGCTACACATCTCTGGGACTGGGGCACTGCAGGTGGCCATGAGCTATCACCCGAGTGCTGGGAATCAAACCCCCAGTCCTCTTCAAGAGAAGTCAGTGCTCTAACCACTGAGCAAACTCTCCAGTCCATGTAGGGATCTTTCTAAACTGAGATCAAGCCTTCCACTTTTCCTACTTAAAATTCTTGTCTGGATGTTGGAGAGATGGGTTGGTGGTTAAGAGCATTTACTGTGTGTACAGAGAATGGAGGTGAACTCTCAGCACCCACGTGGTGGCTCACAACCACTTGTAACTCTAGTTGCAGGGGATCCAATGCCACCTTCTGGACTCCACAAGCACCTGAAGAGTCTCTCTCTCACACACACAGATACAAACATATACACAGACATACACACACAGAGACACACATATACACAATAGATAAATCTTTTCAAAACTGTACTAAAACCAGTACTAGGTTGTATAATCGAAAAAGAAAAAAACTCAGTAAATAAAAATTAAATTATTGTTTATGTGCATGATATATTTATGTGTGAGTGTATAAAATAAATAAATACATAGATAAATGGTTTGATTAAGTTGGGCATGCGACACCCACCTTTAATCCCAGCACTAACAAGGCAGAGGCAGGCAGATCTTTATGAGTTCCAGTGCAGCCTCCTCTACAGAGTGAGTTTCAGGATAGTCAGAGCTACATGGTGAGACCCTGTCTCAAAAATTAATTAATTAATTAATTAATTAAATATAAATTAGAATAAAATAAGAAATGTTCTATTGACAGAATATTTCTTGGCAACTTTTCACTGTGTAATTACACAAATGTAATTTGCATGCATATAATTGCATAAAATTGCACTTCTGTGATGCTTGTTTGGTTTTAAAATGCAGTGATAAGCTCTTTAAAACGGAAACAAAATTAATTACTAGCAATTGTCACTTTGAGCTAAAGAGACTATATAGAGAGGCTTACTTTTTTTGTTTGTTTGTTTTTGTTTTTGTTTTACGAGACAGGGTTTCTCTGTGTAGCCCTGGCTGTCCTGGAACTCACTCTGTAGACCAGGCTGGCCTCGAACTCAGAAATCTGCCTGTCTCTGCCTCCCAAATGCTGGGATTAAAGGCATGTGCCACCACTGCCCGGCAAGAGGCTTACTTTTCAATATCATGTCATTCTGTGTACTTTAAAAAGTGTGCACACGCTATTACTTGTGTCATGTGTCCGTTACACACAATAGCATGGGATGTGTGTTGTCATTGTTTCTCCACATTTCTTAGGACTTAAAATGTAAGCTCTAAGACTGGCAAGATGGCTAATCTGGAAAAGAAGATTTGCCACGAAGCCTGCGGACCCGAGTCTGATCTCTGGGATCTCCACAGTAAAGCAAGAGAACTGAGCCCTGAGAGTTGTCCTCTGAGCCCTATGCATGTGCCATGTCACTCACAGGGACACACACACACACACACACACACACACACAAACAGTGCAACGAAACAATTAAAATTTATGCCACACACAATAAATAAATAAATAAATAAATAAATAAATAAAAAGTGCACCAAAAAAATTAAATGTTGGTGGTAATATTATATTATATATAATATACCATATATTATATATGATATATATTTTATATTATATATAAAACATATAAATATAATAGAAAATGTTGCATATAGTTTACTACTAATATACTATATTATATATAATTATATATAAATATAATATATATAATATTTGTGTGCAAATGTATAAAATAGACAAACAAATAAGTAAATAAATACATAAATAAATAATGTTTTTATTAAGTTGGCCATGGTGGCACCCACCTTTAATCCCAGCACTAGTGAGGCAGTTTTATAGAGATAGAGACAGAGAGATAGATATATAAAACTGCCATACACACACACACACACACTCTACTGACCTCAAGAATATAGCAAAGACAGGGGTAGTGGCATAGCCTTTCATCCCAGCACTCAGGAGGCAGAGGCAAGGGCATCTCTGTGAGTTCAAGGCCAGCCTGTTCTACAGAGTGAGTCTAGGAAAAAGAAAAAAAAAGTAGTACAGCACAAATAGGGAATTATTTACCTTTTCCCTCAAATAATCATTTCCAATCTCCACTCTCATTTCAAATTTGGAAGTTCAGAGAACTGCAATGTTACCATCTAGTCAGCTTCAGAAGCAATAGGAAGTAGAAAGGCCCCACAATTTGGAGGAGTTGGCTGCGTCCTTGTGTGTTGCACACATACATAGTCAATGGCATCCCACTCTTTTCTCTGGTACCCATTTCTGCATCTCCAACTGTGAATACATTAGCTCTTTCCTGGTGTTTGTGAGTCCTCTGCATGTTTGGGTGTTGTGGCTATTGTCTAAAGTGAGGACATGACTGCTCCGAGGTAAGGTGGAGGAGAAGGTTTTGACTGTAGATATGAGGGACAGCACCACCAGAGGCATCTGGAAGAGTCCGGAGCTGGGGGAGAAAGTAGCAGACTAAAGTAGACTGAATGGGGTGAGAAGAGGGATGGGGGAGGGGAAAGGGGAGAGAAGAGAGAAACACTGAAGACCTAGAGGAAGACAAAGGAGAGGGGGCCAAGAGGGGACTACAGGAAACATAGCTAAAATGGCAGGATTGCATAGGAATCAGAAGCTAGGGGAAGGTAAGCCCTTGAGGGGGAGTTTAGGGAAGGGGTGGGGTGAGAAGAGCCAGTTTACAGCCTGGACTCTGTAGTGGGTATTTGTGATGCTGAGAGAGAGGGAAGTCTGCTAACCTGCTACACTATTAGCCTATTTGGTATGCGAATAGGCGCCACAGTTAGCCATTTGTCCCCAGTTTCTCTTAGACCTGACTGCTACATCTCAGAGTAAGGAGTCCCTCTAAAGGAAAGCCACAAACTGGCAAAGACGCTGTTTAATGCAGCCAAGGTGGGTTAATGTCCATAGAAAGTGGATCGAGGGGCTGGGGAGATGGCTGAGCAGTTAAGAGCACTGGCTGCTCCTCCAGAGGACCTGGATTGATTCCCAGCACCCACAGGGTGGCTCACAATCATCTATTACTCCAGTTTGAGGGCATCTGACGCCCTCTTCTGGCCTCTGTGGGTACCAGGCATGCAAGTAGTACACAGATATACATGTAGACAAAGCACCCATAGTCATAAAATAAATTAACAGACGGAAAGGGAGGAAGGAAGAGGGGTGTGTCCTAGGCAGAAGTGCAGAAGGTGGATCCTGTTGGGGGCAAAGGCAGGGAAGCCACAGCTAGCTCAGCAGCTTAGGTGAATCCTGTGATGAGAACTTAGTGTTGTGGGAGAAGAGAGCCATTAGCACAGGGATAGAAAACAAACCTGGTGTGTGTGTGTGTGTGTGTGTGTGCGTGTGTGTGTGTTTGTGTGTGTGCTCCTGTAAGCAGGTACAAATATGTGTGTGTGCCTGTGAAGGCCAGAAAAGCCTGTTGAACGCTGTCTACACGCCTGTGCTCCAAACGTAGGTGCTGGGAACACAACTCTGGTCCTTAGCAAAATCAGCAAGTACTCTTAACTGCTGAGCCGCCTCCTCAGCCCGTGGTTTTTGTTTTGTCCTCTGAATCCCTCCCTCTCTCTGTCTCTCCCTCCCTTCCTCCCTCCCTCCCTCCCTCCCTCCCTTCCAGCCTTTCTTCCTCGCTCTCCTGGCTTCTTTCTCCTTCTAACTCCCTCCTTGTTTCTTTCCTTCATCTCCGTCCCCCCATCATACATACTAATCATTTACTGCCAGGTGCCTCACCCCTAACGTCTAACTTTCACTTTTAAAAAGGAGCTGGCAAGGACGTGCAGTCAGATACTCAGACATGGATTGACAGGCAGCACTGGCACCTGCCAGGAGCCCCGCACTTCCCAGGCGGTAGCTGATACACCCGCACCGGCCCCTCCAAGCTTTGCGTCCACCACTCACTCCAATTTGCCTTCCTGCAAATTGGTGGGAGGCTGTCTCGAACCTCGGACCACCAAAGCGGGTCCCAACGGTGGCTGCTCTGGTAGAGCTGCCCTCAGCCTCTGCGGCCTCCCGGGTCTCAGCCGTTGAGAGTAGAGAGGAAGTTGGGCCGAGGCGCCTCGCGCTTGATGCGGCTCCCCCGTGGGTGCCTCGCTATGGGGGTGCTGCGAGGCAAGAGCTTGCCCATCAGATAACACACCTCTGCAGCCGGTGAACTGAAACTTTGTTTAGGGGACTCTGGGCACAGCGAAGCATGTACCTGGAGATGGTAACTGGGAGGGTGAGGGAACTGTGAGAACTCAATCATGTTCCAGTATCTTGAGAGCATTCTAGAAATCTTTGAGGGGGGAACGTCATAGAGCTGTGTAAATTGTTAACAATGTTTTCTATGGACTTTGCATTTCCGGAAATTGCTTAGTGTTACATTTGTGTAACGTAGTTACTTAGATGTGTCAGTTTGCTATGAATGGTTAGGGATATGGGCTGGGGAGCGTGAAGATAAGGGTATATGATCCTGTGGTGGAGTTTGAGACCCCTGGGATAAAGACTTGACCCAGTTTTAAACACAGGGTCTATTGTTTGACACCCGTAAAACCAAGTCTCAGATGTGTCCTGCTGGAAGGGTACAGAGATGGGTTTTAAATGGGAAAACCACAAGAGGACCTTCAATATCTGTGCAAGCGAGCATAAAGTTGGTCTGCTCTGCCAAGCTAAGTGGTCAAGGCAACCCAAGAGAATCCTTGGGTGTCTGTGTAAGCAAGTATCAGAAGCCAAAAACAACCACAAAAACAAAACCAGGAGTTAGTTAAGTCATATCCTTATGATAACGAAGCAGACGGTTATGTCTGTCCGTTTTGGGGTGGGCGTCACTACATCAAGTTGTTTTCTGGGAACTCACCTTCCAGGGATTTGAGCCTAGGGCAAACTCATTAAGTACTAAGATGGAGGCCTAGCACAAAATAGAGTCAACCTGGTGCTTTAGAATCATTTAGCAGACTTAGAGCCACTGGATGAGTCTGTGAGGGACTGTCTAAATAATGAGGTTACTTGAAGTGGGCGATTCATCCCACAAAAGCAGACGTCACGCTGTGGACTGAGGTCCTACACCAGGTAAGAGGAGACCTGAAGTAAGTAAGGATCAGCATCCATCTCTGCTTCACAACTTCTGACACTAGCTGCTTCTTCAGGGCTCACAGTCTGAAATGAACCCTGGGACTGTGAGCCAAAATAAACCTTTCCTGCTTTTAAGTTGCTTTTGTCAGATATGTTGCTTGGGGACCTCCTAATTTAGTAACCTCCTAATAATTCACACCATGGTTTCGGCCCCTTTTTCCTTAGTAGGTTTTGCTAGAGCATCCCGGCCAGAATCATCTTAGAGGGAGGATCCAGTCCCCTATGATTCTTAAAGGAAAGAGTCACCTTACCTGTGAATGTGCCATCCACCCACCTCATAAATATTTATTTTTTAAAACAAACTCCTTAAAATCCACAACAGAGGACTCACTGTGCTGTCATCCTCCCTTGGGACCATCCACTTCAATCTGTTTGGCGTGCTTGCTTTGCTTTGCTAAATAAACTGCTTCCATGCTGTCTCTTGACTGAATTCTTTCCTCGGAGATGACAAGAGCCCAGGGAATCTTTGTAACAGGTATCAATTTAAATATGCCCAGATTGTTCACCTGGGAAGGACTGCCAGGCAGCCATGGAGAGGATGAGATTCAGGGTGAGACTGTTTTTCTCTGGGACACAGAGCACGTACGTCCAACTTGAGGGTGAACTGACTTTGGGAGCCTAAGATGCTCCCTTAGCTACTGAAGCAACCAAATGAGGTCCCAGGAAACACCGCATCATGAAAACCCACGAAAGCCTGAGAGACAGAGGCCAACTTATCTACTGTCTGCTATACAAGATGCTGAGCCCTTCCTCTGGATTCCTAAGCTGCCCAAAACTGCTATCTGCTTCTGGTACATAGCATCCACTAAGGCCATTGGTAGCAGAGACGCTGGTGACCCCATGTGCCCAACCTGTCATTTATTGGGCTCTGAATCATAAACACATCTCTCCTGTTGGTGGAGTTTTTTTTTTTTAATCCTCTTGTGGCATGGATTGAGGGTTGGCTCCTTGCCATCTTTCTGTGTCATACCTACATGTATATATCCTGACCTAGTTAAGAAACAAATCACTGAACAGCGCTTATCCAGTAGAGTTTCAAATACATTCATATACGTTAACTGGTATCTTATTCCTTTGAAAGTTTGTAGTAAAGAAATAATACAAAGGGGTGGGTAAGTAGGTGGATCAGCTGATAAGAGTTCAAGGGCAGAGGGTGGAGTTCAGACCCTAATCTCAGACACATACCCACATATAGACAGACACAAATGTATAATAAAAATAAATCTTTTAAAAAGAAACAATGCCAAGTAGAGGCAGAGCTTCCGTTTGGATGACACCTGTTGCTCTATTGTGTTTGTGGACCCCGTGACTTATGCAATAGCTTCATTAGGTTTGGCAGGAAACTAGGGTCATTGCCAGGAGCTATCTAGGAGAAGTTAAACAAACTAGCAGGTGACCTTCCTGGGATGGGTCTGCCATGGATAAAAATCTATGACGGATTTGCTCCTTAAGGCCAAGGAGAATTTCATTTTAGGAGAGATTCCTGCCATTAATATGCTTTTCTCTGTTTTATTAAATATATATGTATATAACAATCACTAAGTATTAGCCCCCCCTTCTGAGCAGATCTCTGCAGAACCACGAAGATGTACTGTCTTGTAGTGATGCCATATAGACCAATAGATGACTTCTTAATTCTTAATGATGATCCTATAAGAATTCCTAAAACGATACTAGTAATTATTAAGCCCTTTATAATAGGATTGTTATTAAAGCCCTCTCTGATGTCAAAACTGCAATGAGGACTCTGCCAGTCTTCAATTGTCATGAGCTAACTGCTTCTGAGATAGCAAGCAGATATCTGCAACTTAGAGCCCATTCCAAGAGGTTGTAAAACCAAAGGTCATAAAAAGGAAACTAATAGTTTATTGTAGGTGCAAGGACAGAAGATAAAATATTGACTGGATTTATCTATACAAAACTTCACTAATCACTTAGTCATTAAAGTAATGGTTTTTATCTTTCCACGAACTTATGGAAACTGGTGACAGATGATGAATGTTTAGCCAGATAATTACTCTCAAACGGATATGCATGTAAACATTCTCTGTTGCAAACTTCTTATTCAATTTATGCTTGAACTTCTAGTAAAAAAAAAAATTGGGAGAGGGGGGACCTGAAAAAGATCACGTGATCTATTCTTCTAGAAAAAGTACAAAAGACTAGGAAAGATCATATTGGAAGATATAACATTGAAGAGATAACACTGGGGACATAGCATTGGGAGTAAAGGCGCTAGGAGTTAGGCACTGGGAGCAAGAGCACTGTGACATCAGAGCAGGAGGAGAGAGCAAGATAAGAAGGAGAATGCGGAGTGGAATAACTTAGAAATTATAAGGCAATTACAAATATTAAGAGAGCAATATGCAGAATGCAGAGTGAAAAGAAGAAGACACAGAGAGAGCAGGAGGAGCAGGCAGGCTTCTCCTAACCATGGGACAGAACAGGTATTTTCTTAATAGCAAGGCAGGCTTAGTCTTACTAAAGAGAACAAAGCTTTCTTCTTACAGATTTGGTTTTGGCTCATTTAGCAATAAAAGGGTAGCAGTTTTTTCTTTCTCTATGCAATAAAGGTTGGAACTCATTCTTCATCCAGAATGAGTGAATTCTTTCTGCACTGGCCCTTGGTCTTTTGCTCTATATGCATATGTAAGTATGGGTGTGTGTGTATGAGTATGTAGTTATGAGATAGCATGAAAGCTGGGCCCAACTGGTTCAAATGGAGATTTAGGAATATGTGTGCATGAATCTGTATATGAATTTATGTGAGTTTAATCCATATTTGCTTCTGTGAAAGTTTTTCTTTCTGCTAGCATGATTCTCTTCTCCTGGTTCAATATTGGTTTATTGCTCCAAACTTCCCCCTAGCCTGACAGAAGAGAGGCATCTGGACAAAAGTTATTAATTCTTTTCTTAATCTCCTGCTGTTTTATGATGAGGTGCTAAATGCAGTTCTGGTCCACAGGGAACTCAGGCAGGTTCACAGCGACCATAGCAAAGTAACTTTGACTCAAGATAGGCAAATGTTTATTATTAAACAGCAGCCCTAAATATTTTGCCCCTGCCGAGGTTATTCTCCACAGGCTTACCTTCAAGAGAGAGAACTAAGAAAGAAGAACAGCCGGGGCATGGCCTCCAGCAGCTCATGGAATACTGCCAAATGTGAACTCTTTTCGCTGTCCCAAGATACAGCGAAACTGCGTAAAACAGAGCTCTCTTGAGGCATAAGAAAAAGTAAACACTGTATAGCCTGTGTAACTATATTACACACATGACAGCTTCGGCGCTGCCCGCGGTACCGAGCTCAGGCATAGGTCTGGGGGATTAAAGAAAGACTCAGACTCGGGTCATCTGTTGTCCTGTCCAGCAGGACATTAAACAAGGGTCCAGGGAGGTCACCTGAAAGAGAGCGGGGGAAGCAGGCAAAGACACAAAGAAGTCACGACCTGTCTATAATCTGATCAGATCATAATTTTTACTTTTGCACACACAGGTTATATACACAAAGGCAGGATGTGGGGAAGGGGATGACGCAGGAGCGTAGGTGTTCAGGGGGAGTACAGATCTCTTCCAGAACAGAGTGTCAGCTGGGTGAAGGTTCAGGGGACAGACCACTGTGACTCCACCTATGATTCACTTGTCTTTAAGTTGGTACTATCCACCAAGGTTACCTATCTACAAGGCCTATGAGTAGACTTGGCAGCCTTCCACCAAAGCTGTCTGTTTACAATAACTCCCAGCTATCTGTTTCAGTGTTTTTCCACAGAGACCCAAGACTTGATGCTAGCAGGCATGTATGTCAGGCCTATTGCTGATCTTAGGTGTAAGGCTGATTTTAGGCCTTCAGTGTATAAGCATGGCTGCCCCTGACAATCCATTATGAGAGAATGCCAATGCCTTTACTGGGCAGGTTCAATATATACACCAAGCCAGGGAAGGAAAAACATACACTCAGGAAAAAACAGGAACTCAACTGGGGGAAAATGGGATGTCAAGTGTAAATTCCCTTCCTGGGGCACCATGTATTAATCAAGATGTGAAAAAGCAGGAACTCAACTGGGGGGCAGTAGGATGTCAAGTGTAAATCCCCTTCCTGGGGCACCATGCCTTAGTCATGATGTTTTGATCCTAGAGGAACCGCAGAATATTACATAGTAGACAGCAGCACACAGAAAGTCTCAGCCAGGGCATAGCAGCCCTTCAGGGTCCTACACACACACATACACAGACACACACACACACATGCATGTGCACACATACACACACTGAGACGGAGAGACTTCCTCTACAGGTGGGAGACACCATTCCATGGGCTGAATACAGAGGGACAAGAGAGCTAAGCAACAGCTTTCATCTCTCTCTGCTTCCCAACTTCATACACAATGTGACCAGGTGCCTCAGGCTTCTACCCCCATGACATATGTATATGTATAAGACATCAAACACCCTAGATGTTGAGAATTAAATGTCCCTTAAAATCCAGTGAGGGGTGAGTATACAAAGCACTTAGCACAGTAGCACACAGCAGTTGGCCTAACCAGCTAGTATTGCGGGCAGTTTAGCATAGAATACTAATGCAGTGAACAAACTCAGAAGACCTGATGTTCAGTACTGAAATGATCCTACTTAGCTAATAATTAGTTAGTTGGCCAACCCTAATTATGAAATCGCACCACTCCTGTGTGTCCTCATTAAAAACAAACAAGCAGACAAACAAACAAAAAATACCCCAAATGTTCTAGCTTTGAAGAGATATTTTTTAAGTCAGTTAAATAATAGAACAGGAATACAAATAGTTAAGAATAATAGGTCAGCTAGCTTGCTAACCCAAGGCCGTTACAAGAGATACAGAGCAGAGAAACAAAGGCCAATTGAGTGTCCCAGGAATCTGTTCCCGTGGTGTCTGACTTAGCCTTCTCTAGAAAAACTCCCACCAGAGGTCCCAAGAACTTATAAATTAGATTCAGCCAGATGGTCTGTTGGCTCAGATAAACATTTACACTGGGTCCCAAGGCCACAGGGACCAGAGACTATTCTCGTGAGATTTGTCAAACCTCTGCCTGAGATCTGCTTACACATATTACAGACATTTATAACAACCAATTGTGTGTGATTACCCACAACCCCCTCCCTCCCCCCAGCCTTTGTCTATAAAAACCCTAAACTGTTAAATCTCAGGGTCGATGGCCCCTGCCTCCTTTGTGGGCACGTCGATCCGAAGCTTCGTACATAAAACCTGACTTATGTTATTACAGCAAGAGGTCTCTGGAGTGTCTTTGGGGGTCGAGTCCATCCTGAGTCACCCCCTGGAGGGGTCTTTCAGCTTCATTTGAGTTTCGAACCTCTAGAACTTAGTAATGAGTTTGGTTTCAAGTCTCATCAACAAAATCAGCAAAACAAAACAAACACAAACAAACAAACAAACAAAAACCAGGACAAGATTATGGGGCTGACAAAATTAAAGAGTCCAAACGAGTTACTCAAAACGGCTAGACGTCACAGGGCTGATGCAATGCCACTGCAAAGGTGATTAGTGTTAATATTTGTTGTGCTGTCATTCTCCTAATATAGCCATATAGCCTTACCGGGGGATGGTTGCTTAAGTAATTCCAGTACTTATGTAATTTCAGTAAGATATATGTAGCTGTATTTTAAAGATTTATTTTAGTATGTAGGTGCGTGGCTGGCTGTGAGTTTAGGTCACGTGAGTTCCGGTACCCACCGAGGCTAGAAGAGAATAAGAGGTCTCCTGGAAGCAGTTACAGGGGATTGTGAGCTGCCCAACACGGTGCAGGGAACTGAGCTCAGGAGAAGAACCAATGCTTTTCACTGCTGAGCCTTTTATATGTTAAACAAACCATGTAGCAAATTCCTATGGCTGCAGTTATAAGCACACACGCGCATGCGCACGCTCGCACAGACGCACACAGACACACGCACACTGGTTGAAGATGCTTGCCCAGGGAGTGGGACTATTAGGAGGTGTGGCCTTGCTGAAGGAAGTGTGTCACCTCCCTTAGGGGAGCGGGGTTTGGGCAATAAACCCCTCTTCCTAGCTGCCCGGAAGTCAGTCTCCCCTGGTTGCCTTCCATTCAACATGTAGAACTGTCAGTTCCTTCTCCAGCACCATGCCTGCCTGTGTGCTGCCATGCTTCCTGCTATGATGATAATGGACTGAACCTCTGAACCTGTAAGCCAGCCCCAATTAAATGTTGTCCTTTATAAGAGTTGCCTTGGTTATGGTGTCTGTTCACAGCACTAAAACCCTAACACACACAAACACATACACACACACACACACACACACGAGAGAGAGAGAGAGAGAGAGAGAGAGAGAGAGAGAGAGAGAGAGAGAGATTAGTTGTGCATTTTATTTAAAAGGAAACCTACCAATGCAGAAACTCAGACACCTATCAGTAGGAACCTAGGTCCGTCATAAAACAGTACCCATTTAAAAAAAAACACAATTATTTTCATGAGAAAGTATTTTAAACATTGTGGTAGTTAGCCCCTTAAGGTTAACTAGACTTAAAATCACCACAGGAACACACCTCTTTGTGTCTCCATCTGGATGTTTCTAGAAAGTTGAGAGAGGACCCAGCCTGAATATGTACAGTTCCCTTCCATTGGCCGGGGTAACGGACTGAATAAAAAGAGGAAAGTGGCTGGAGCAGGTATGGTGCATGCCTTTAATCCCAACACTCAGGAGGCAGGTAGATGAGGCCAGCCTGGTCTACAGAATGAGTTCCAGGACAGCCAGGGCTATACAGAGAAATCCCGTCTTAAAAAAAAAAAAAAAAAAAAGGTGGTAGTGAGCTGAATGCAATGTGACCAATCACCTTACCCATCAGCCCATCAGCTTCCATGATTTCCCCAACCATGACAGACTGTATCACTTAAGAGCTAGCCCCCTCCTTGCTGAAGTCATTTCCGTGGTACTGCTCACAGCCACAAGTAAAGAAAGTAATGGATACAAACAGCCTCTGAGTAGACTTGCCCATAGTTCAAGGCGCAGTCCTTCATACCAGGAAGTCAATGCAGTCGGAGCCTTGAGCAGCTGGTCAGGTTATATCCACAGCCTTGGAGCAGAGACCCTGTGGCCAGTGGCTTTATTCTTTTTTTTTCAGTCCAGGAATCCCTGCCAAGATCACGGTAGTAACCACCTTGGGTGAGTCTTCCCACGTCAATGAAATCAGTCAGGGTAAACCCACACAGGCAGGCTTAGAGGACTAGCTCTCAAGTAATTCTAGGCTAGGCATTACAAAGCTGACAATGTTAACCATCTCAATCTCCTCTCTCCCTTTCTCTCTATCTCTCTCTCTCTCTCTCTCCCTCCCTCCCTCCTTCCCTCCTTTGTTCCTTCCTTCTTCCTTTTTCAAGACAGGGTTTCTCTGTGTAGCCCTTGCTGTACCAGAGCTCTCTCTGTAGCCCAGGCTAACCTCAAACTCACAGAGAGCTGCTTGCCTCTGCCTCCACCACCAGGCTGCCATCTCAATTTCTTACCCTTGAGTTTTTACCAATGAAAGTAAAGTAACAGATACACATCCCTGATAATGGGTTGAACTGTGTCCCCTGAAAACATATGCCTGAGTCTTAATGAATCCCCAGAACCCGTGAGTGTGATATTCTTTGGCAAGAGTCTTGACAGATATGGTTAAATTAAGGATCTCAAGGTACTATCACCATAGGATAGATTCAGGCTCTCAATTCTATGACTGACGTCCTTATCAGAGAAAGAAGTGGATTGCAGACACAGAGACACAGGGAAGGGGTCTACCTTCAGAAAGAAATGAGACTGATATTTGTGCAACTATAAACATTAAAAATCTAGGAGCCACCAAAAACTAGAAAAAAAAAAGGAAGGAAAGAAACATTCTCCCTTTGATCCTGAAAAGGAGAGCAAATGAAAGAACAGATTTTAGTTACTTTTAAAAATATTTACTTATTTTATTTTATGTGTATGAATGTTTTGCCTGTGTGTGTGTGTGTGTGTGTGTGTGTGTGTGTGATGTGCATGTAAATGCCAGAGGAGAGAAGAAGGCATCGGATCCCCTGAGACTAGAGTTACAGACAGTTGTGGCATGCCTCATGGGTGCTGCGAACTTGTCTGAGTTAGGGTCTCCTTGCTGTGAAAAGACATCATGACCACGGGAACTCTTATAAAGGATGACATTTAATTGGGACTTGCTTACAAGTTCAAGCCATTATCATTATGATAGGAAGCATGGCAGCATCCAGGTAGGTACAGCTCTGAAGGAACTGAGAGTTCTACATCTTGTTCCAAAGGCAACCAGGAGAAGACTGGCTTCCAGGCAGCTCGGAAGAGGGTCTTAAAGACCACACCCACAGCGACACGTTCCTCCAAGGCCACACCTCCTAAAAGTGCCACTCTCTGGGCCAAGGATATTCAAACCACCACAGAACTGAATGCAGGTTCCTCCAAGGCCACACCTCCTAAAAGTGCCGCTCTCTGGGCCAAGGATATTCAAACCACCACAGAACTGAACGCAGGTCTTCTGCAAGAGTAGCAAGTGCTTTTTAACCTCAGAGGCCTCTCTAACCCCACAGTTTAGTCATCAGGTTTGTGATGATTTATTATGTCAGACCTAAGTAAAGTGATACACCTCTTATGCCCCAGATGAGAACTGTTGGGCTAGGATGTGGCTCAGCTGGTAGAGATCTTGCACAAATCCCACCGTTTGGGAGGTGGAGGCAGGAGGATCAGATGTCCAAGGTCCTCCTCAGCTATAACAAGTTCCAGACCAGTATACATGTCACCTTATCTCAAAACAAGTGAGTTGGGGAAGTTCTTTGGAACTTACTGGAATTCACAGCTTCTTATATGGGGACCATTTCTAAATTGTTCTTCCCCCATAATCCCTATATGTCCTGCTTGTATATCTACTACTTACATTTTAAGTTTTTTTTTAAGGGTATTATAAAGTATATATTCAATATATGGAGACATAAAGAATAATACAGTGACCGTTTGTTTACCTAATGTACACCTTGAAGTATGGTGGACTCTTAAATGCCCTGCAGATCTCCCAGCTGCCTTTCTCTTCGACTCTGTTCCTTAGAGGAAATCCTGTTCTTGAAGAATGTGGAAGTTCCCAGGAGCTTGTAGAGATTCTACGACTACATTGTGTTTGGCTATGAATAAACAATACCCTATATTATTTTGCATATTTTAAATCTTCTAAAAAAAATGTGTGCGGTATGTTCTTATTCTACCAATTGAACTAATATTGCTTCTTTTATATGGATATGATGTGTCGTGTGTGTGTGTGTGTGTGTGTGTGTGTGTGTGTGTGTGTGGTACTTGTTAGTGTGGGTATCTGAACATCTGCCTGCAGATAGAAAGGTCAGCAGTGGATGTCTGGCTGGCGTTTCTCCTCAACACTCCACCTTTTGTTGTTTTAAGAAAGAGTCTCTCATTAACCTGAAATTCATAGGTGTGGCTAGGCTGGTGAACCAACCAAGCTCCGGGAATCTGCTTATCTCTCTTGGACTACAGGTATGCATCTCCGAGCTTTTTCTATAGAGTCTGGGGATTTGAACTCAGGTCCTCATCTGTACAGCAGGCCCTTTATCAACGGAGCCACTGCCTTGCCTCACTCATTTCATTTCTATTTTTGGAGTTTATCCACTTCAGAATATGTATTTCTGGCAGATTTTTTTCACTTATATATCATAATCCAGTCTATGAAAATAATAACCTAGTTAGTTTCCTACTGTTAAACAAGTAGCTTTTGCCACTCTCTTCCCCCCCCCCGCCATTCAAGCTGTGTTTCTTCTATTTGTTACATGGACTATGAGTATAACAATCTTTGTCTAGGATAAATACTTAGTAGTGAATCCTAGGGTATGCCTCCCTTCAGCTTTACTAACTGCTGTCAAATAGGTTCCCTAGAAGTTTCTAGTAATTTAGATTTCTACCAGCAAGTGCCTGTTGATTCCAGTGTTCTGCCTTCCGCACTAACGACAATGACAACAGCTTTTAACTTTGAAAAGTTAGCCTGAAGGCCACGGAAACAGATTTCACTATGCACCAGAAAACTGAAATCAGTTCACACACACTGTGCTCTCTGTTTTGCAATCTGCCTATTCTTCTCTTTGCTACTTTTTATTGTTTTCTATTTCTCCTTGATCTGTAATTTTTTTTTTTTACATATTCTGCATACAGAACCTATTATATTGTCCTTACATGTGTATGGCCCATACCTTTTTCACCCTAGACCAGGTTTGTCTTCTTCCTTTTCAGTGGTGTCTCTACTTTTATGTTTTATTAAATTAAAGATATCAATTCCTGTCACATTTCTCTCCATAGTGTTACTCATGTCTCATGTTGTTGTAGATGTATGGGAAGGAGTGGAGGTGCAGTGAGGAGACAGAGAGAGAGAGAGAGAGAGAGAGAGAGAGAGAGAGAGAGAGAGAGATTAAAACAAGATTCACCAAGAACCAAAGCTGCCTTAATTTCTTTTAAGACCAGATCGCAGGTTGGCCTTGAACTCACTATGTAGCCCACACTGGCCCTAAACTCATTTTTGTACTTCTACCTCCCAATGACTGGGATTACAGATGTGAGCCACCGTACCTGTACCAATCACCACATTTTAAAAGCTAATTTTAGAGAAGAAATCCCATCAGTTCTGTCTACACACATACTCTCTGTGTAGAAGTGAGTCATTAAAATCCCATTCAAACTCAGCTGGTCTGTGTATACTGAATAGTCAAGCCAGAGTTCATTTGATTCTCAACACATTTCTCTAAGGAGGCTCTGGGAAAACCAGTAAGTAGTCCAAGCTCCTGGGGCAAACATATAGTGGAAGCAATACTTAAACTTAGTTGCTTAAAAAACAAAAACCTAAATTCGAATTGTTTTCAATTATCCTGGCTTCAGGTTCTTACACAATTTTTAAAAAGACTAACACCCAGTTCAAACTCTCATTATTCTAAAAACTCTTTTAGAATAATTTAGGACAGAGGTGGATGTCTGATGTTTCCAGAAAATCGATAATGCAATTTTCTATAAAGTTGCCGCCCTGAGGAATGGGTGGTTTTTCAAGTTTTGTAATTAAGTATAATCAAAATCAGGTCACTGAGTAACACACTTTTTTTTTTTTTTTTGAGTTGCCGCCATTGTGCACAATGGCATTCCGGGAATTGTAGTTTCGCCATGCTGAACCCGCCTCACTGGAAACCAATCAGCAGACAGCCAACAGCCATGTGCACTGTGATTGGCTGGGAACCGCTCCCGCCCGCCCCTTGACCTGTCACTCAGTCGACTGTAAAGGCGGCCCACGGTTCTCGTGGAGCGTGTCGCCGGCCGGCTTGTTTGCTAGCAGGAGTGGTTGGTGATTCTCCAGGGCGGCCATGGCAGAGCCACAGCCCGCGTCCAGTGGCCTCACTGATGAGACCGCCCTCAGCTGCTGCTCCGACCCGGACCCCAGCACCAAGGTGGGTGACAGGGCCTCCTTCTCGGCGGCTGGTGCGGACCTGGGGCTCTGGCCCTGCCTGGCGGAATCCTAACCGGGTCCGGCCGCTGCTTGCAGGTCCGCGGCTGAGTGAGCTGGGAAGAGGGCGATAGAGGCCAGAGGGAGGAGACAGTGCGGAGGGATCCCCGTCTTTAGAAAGTTATTTCAAAACCTGTAACCCCTAGTGTGCGTTAATTTGTTTATTCTTGGCATGGTGTCTTGGAGCCAGGGCGACTCAGGGCCAGATTCCGTGTCTGTGGGTGTAGTAGTCCTCGGTCAGGCGCCATGGCCCTTTAGAGGGCCACTTTCAGAACTTGCATAGCTAAAGGGGTCCCTCTATAACTCCTTCCTCTCAGCCGCACTCATTTTCGTAGTCGCTTTGCCGCCAGCGTTCACTCCTTCAAACTACAGCGGTTGCTCGAATCTAACTGCCTTTGCTTGGCTTTGTTGCTCAAGTCCACACTTCTGTCCACCAAGAGTCTCTGGAGAGATTACAGGTAATAGAACTTCGAATTGAAGGGGATCTTAGACACTCTTCTTCTGACCCTTTCGTTTTGTAGTTACAACCAGTTGGACTTAACCTATGGCACCGAAAAGCCTTCACTTAACGCGGCTGTACTTACAGTAGGCAAGACTCATTCAGGTGTGGTCCCTGCCTCTGCATGGCTGAAAGTTAGACGTGGTGGCTGACGAGGCATTTATTCCTGGGTAGTCATCGGTGTCGGTAAACACCTTTGCATATATTCACTTAGGCGCTGCATCCTTTGTAAATTCCTTGAAGATTGAATGTGGGCTTTATGCAGACCTCTAGGAGGGGCTGAGAGATGTGAAGGACTTTGGTCCCTGCTTGTTCTTTACCTTAAGGGCAAAGGAGAGTCAGACACACTAATTGCCAAAGCTTTTGACTAGGACCAGGTGTGTACTTAGGGAAGATCTTAGTCACTACAAAGTTAAGGCAGGAAGGAAGGAATGAACACACACACACACTTTCTTGTTTAGACAGGTTCTCACTATATAGCTTTGCCTGTACCAGAACTTGCCGTATAGACCAGGCTGGCCTCAAACTTACAGAGATCAATCAAACTGCCTGTCTCCCAAGTGATGAGATTAAAGGAGTAAAACTCTTTTTCATGTGTGGTTTTTCTAGAGAGGGTTTCTCTGTGTAACCCTGGGTATCCTGGAACTCACTCTGTAGACCAGGCTGGCCTCGAACTCAGAAATCCGCCTCCTGAGTGCTGGGGTTAAAACTCTTGCTGGGCCATTTTTCTTCAAAGCACACCCAGAGTCTGGGTATTGTTCTGTCAGTTGACTTCCGAGGTAACTGGGGGTTTAGGTAGCAGGCTATTCAAACAGTAAGACTCCAGGGCCTGGGGATGTGGTGTGGTAGAGAGCGTGTTTGACTTTGAATTCAATCTCTAACAACAACCAACTAACCAAACAAAACCAACAAAACAAACAAGACTCAAGAGATGACTCAGCGGTTAAGAGCACTGACTGCTCTGTCAGAGATCCTGAGTTCAATTCCCAGCAACCACATGGTGGCTCACAGCCATCTGTAATGGGATCTGGCGCCCTCTTCTGGCGTGTCTGAAGAGCGTTAACAGTGTACTCACATAAATAAATCTTAAAACAAACTAGCAAAATGGACTGAATGAATGACCTAGAAGTCTCAGGGAGATCTTTAAAAATGCATCCAGTGCACTTTTCTTGGACTTTGATTTACATTCCCCGTTCCCAAATTTCTCTTGATTTGGAGTTCTCCTTTGAGATGAGTCATTTTTGGCACATGGACATACTATTCGGAGATTAGTAAAGCGAATTGTATAATATCTGGTGTGTGTGGAGTGTGCTAGGCCCTGGATCGATGTTTTAAGTTCATTTGTAACAACTCTATGAGGAAAGGGGAATTGTCTCCATTTTACAAATAAGGAGACTTAGACCCAGGTACTTGAGTGATTTGCCCAGAGAGGAGTCCACACTCCCAGCCTCTGCCCTCTCTGCTTCTGAGATGACTCAAGCTGTAGTTATAGAACTTGCCATGGAGGGGCAGGGAAAAAAGCCTGCAACCAGTGAAATTTAGCTTGATTATATGCTAACTGCCAAGAGCATAAAGAGCACTTTGGGGTGGGCGGGGACATGGGCAGGGACACTGTCGTAAAAAAGATGAAGACTTCATCCTTTGCCAGACATACACCAGCTCTGATGGATCCGGAATTAAAGGCATTACAAAGCATTCTGGCGTATGAGTTACTTTTGTCCTTGCTAAAAAGCAAGGAAAAAGCTTATTTTGGCCCACAGTTTGAAGGTGCATTCTGTGGCGGTGGGAGGGTGGGAGGACTCGGTGCAAGGGAGGCTTTAGCTGTGGCAGTGGGAGGTAGCTGGTCACGTGTCTGCAGTCACGTGTCTGTAACGCGCGTAGCTGGCTGATTTCCTTTTACTCAGTCTGAAAGCCTAGCCCTTGGATGACGCCACCCACATTCGGGGTGGGTCTTCCCTCCTTAAACTACTCTAAGGCTTTAGGTGATTGTCAATCCAGTTCCAAGTTGTCAGGGAAGATGAACTCTTATGGGGGAGTTTCAAAGGTCGCTTCGGTGGTACGTTGTAGGCACAGGCTGTTTGGAACCTGGAGCCCTGCGTTTGGATCCCCATGTCTGTGATCACTCCCGTCTTGGCAGGGCTCCTGGGGCTCATCAAAGGAATATAAAGATGACTCGGAGAGCTGTTCTGAGGGTATAGTGAGACTTAAATGCATTCCGCTAGTCTCTGGAGATAGAGCTCAAGGCAGTGTTTAGCTGTTAGGGTCAAGGGATGCGGTAAGCAGAAGATGGTGGTGGAACCATGTTTTCATGGGTGGGGTTTCCACACCCAGAGCGTTACACGGGACAGAGTCCAGGGGAGAGAGAGGAAATATCTTCGCAAAATGTAGCAGTGGAGTTGCAGAAGGCCATATTATGGTGAGAGTCGCATGCGGGGGGGGGGGGGGGGGGTGTAGAGAAAGCTAGCCTGATTGGAGACCAGTCACAAGGAGAGAATGTTGAATGTCCTGTCTAAGAAGGTTAAGTTAAGATTTTGTATGCATAGTGCAAGTAGTGGGTTTAGGGCTTGTGGTGGTTTGAATATGCTTGGCCCATAGGAAGTTGCAGTATTAGTTGTGGCCATGTTGGAGTGGGTGTGGCCTTTTTGGAGGAAGTACATCATTATGGGGGTAGGCCTTGAGGTCTCCTAGTGCTCAAGCTCCTTCCAGTGTGGGAGAGAGCCTCCTCCTTGCTGCCTTTGGATCAAGATGTAGGGAGGGCTCTCATCTCATTCTGAACCACGTCTGCCTGCAGGCGGCCAAGCTTCCTGCCATGATGATAATGGACTGAACCTCTGAAACTGTAAGCCAGCCCCAATTAAATGCTTGCATTTATAAGAGTTGCCGTGGTCATGGTGTCTGTTCACAGCAGTAAAACCCTAACTAAGACAGGGTGGGAGCATAAAACAACCACTGGGGTACTCTAATTTTGAAAACTCTTGTAATATTTATTTGTTTTTCTCATCCTATAAAGATTCCTACTTGTTGAGTTCAGAGTGTGTGTCTATGCTGAACTCAGAACTTTGGACTTGCAAAGCGCGTATGTGCTCTAACACCAAGATACATCCCTAGGCTAGAGTTATACTAGATATTATACATGTATGTAATGGAAATAAAGCCGGGCAGTGGTGGAGCACACCTTTAATCCCAGCACTTGGGAGGCAGAGGCAGTCAGATTTCTGAGTTTGAGGCCAGCCTGGTCTACAGAGTGCGTTCCAGGATAGCCAGGGCTACACAGAGAAACCCTGTCTCGAAAAAAAAAAAAAAACCCTTAAAAAAAAGTAATGGAAATAAAGATATATTTGTTGGGAGAACATATGTCTTTTTCCTAAGTGACAATAAGCATTCGACATAGGAAATGATTGAAGTAACCAGTGTGACAGCAGGTGTTAAAGACAATGTTGAACAGGTGCACATCGAACACATGTGCAGAGGGTTGATTTGTTGTTGTTGTTTTTTTTTTAACCTAGGATTTTGATTCGAGAACTATCACTCTAGATTGCATTTGAATAAGCCTTCAAGAAGCAGAGAGCAGTCCGGGCGGAAGCGAGGAGGGTTTGAGCCATGTAGCGGTTATTAGAAAGGCTGGGAGGAAGATTCCCAGGGAGGCTAAGCAGGCCAAGGAAGTAGTAGCATGCTAGGCTGGCCTTGGATTAGAACCTCTTCGGTTCCCTTCGGTATGATATGATTGAGTCGGGGAGTCTGTTGAGGGCAAAGCAAGGCAGGTGTCAAGAGAGCTTGTCTCACTTGGGCTGACAAGGAGTGGCTGAGGCAGTCTCCCTTGGGATTAAAGCTCTCTTGGGCTGGAGTGCTTCTGATATTCTAGCTGTGAAGCCTAGGCTGGGGATGTCGAGTCCAGGGCTGCGCTTAGGGGATTGGACTGGGGAATGCAGATTTGGGAAGCAAACTTAATAGTGTAACGGGACTTTTGGGTGTGTTTTATAAGGATAACAGCAAGACAAATGAAGCAGTTCGCTCTGGGCCAGACATTCTGCCAAGTTCTTTCACACATGACTGAATGTATGCTTCAGCTCAGCCATACATTATCCAAAAGGATGAAGGCAACCGGAAACAGAGGTTTTAGAAAAGTGATGGCTTCCTCAGTGTCACAGTTGTAGAGCCGTATCTTCGCCAGCTCCAGATAAATAAATAGTAATTCCTCTTATATATTTTCCCTCCGTTTGCATGAGAAAAGAAGTACCCTGGGATACCCATGAGAGGACAGATACTGTTGGGTGCGGCTTCAGAGATCTGAGTACAACTCCCTTGTTTAAAAAAAAAAAGCCAGGCATGATGGCGTGCGTTTGTGAGCTCAGAAGTAAGGAGGCAGAGATAGGTGGATTCCTGGAGTTCTCTGGCCAGCCAGCCAGGCCTGCTCTGGAAGCCTCAGGCCAGATGAGGAACTCCGCCTCCCAAAACAGAGCAGCTGGCTTCTAACAGCACCTGAGGTTGTCCTCTGGCCTCGGTATGGACACACACATGTGTGCACCTGTGTACACAAGGACATGCTACACATCCACACAAAGATGTGTGTGACCTCACAGCCATGTAGCAGTCCCACTGGTTTAAAAGCAGGGGATTGGCAGAGCCTGTTCCTCAGGCTCTAGAGAAGCATCTGCTTCCAGCTCTGGTTGTTGCCTGATCTCTTTTCCCTTCCAAGGTGTGGCCGACACTTGGGTTTCCTTGCTGGTTGTCAGAGGCTAAAATGGTGGCGCTGATCTGTCTCTCAGCCAGCCCCACAGCCTACTGTGACATTTGCAACCCGAGTCTTTTCTCACCATCTCTGCCATGTCTGTCACCGTCTTCTGCCTTCTGATATTGTTTGTCTCGTGTGATTGGGCCACCTAGCTAACCAAGGCTGATCTAACACGAAACCCTCCTTTCTTCTCCCAAGATATTTTAAATATGTTGTCAGGGTGTTTGCGTGTGGGTACGGCCACGTGAGTGTAGGCGCCTGTGGATCCCCTAGAGCTGGGGTTATAGTTGTAAGCTACCCAGTGTTGGATGCTGGAACTGAACCCAGATTTATGTTCTAACCCGCTGAGCCGTCTCTCCAACCCTGATCTCCATGTTTTAAGGCCAACTGGTCAGTTAACTTCATCTTCAGAGCAGCTTACAGTAGAACCTAAGTTTATGTTGGATAAAATAATCTGGGATGGTGTTTGGAGCTGGCTCTGTCTATGCAGTACCTCCAGCACCACCTCCCCCAGCCCCCGCCCGGTGTAGTGCATTGGCTAATAACCAAGCCCAGTGTGGGAGGCTGGCTTTCTCTGATGAGGCCTGCGGGAAAGCCTTTGAGGTTACCTCTGTGTGGTCCGAAAGAGCACACATCAGCTTCTCTGTGGCCTTAGCCTCCCCCACGCAGGCGCAGTAATTGATAGTGAAACAGCGGGCACTAGCGCTGGCCGGGAGAGAGGGAGACGCTTGCTATTTTCGTAGTTTTAGTATCCTGTTTTAATCTCTGCTTAGACTAGCATCTGGCATGGAAAGTGGTCTCACTGCTTCGTGAAAAGTCTGAGGCTTTTGCCTCATTTACCGTGGTCCTGGAGTGACTTTGTAGGTGTTTTTATACCTGTGTTCAGAGAGAACCAAGCGCTCAGTGCCTGGACAGAGAGTCACTTATCTCTTTCTTACGTGATTGTCAAAGGGGAAGGCAGCTCTGGATGTGATAGGACAACCTGGGTCCAGAAACATGGAACCTCGAGCCAGCCGCCTTCTGCCCTGTGGCTTAATGAGAGAACCAGACCACCAACCAGAGTGGCACTGAGGCCCAAAGGCAAAGCTTTGTTCAGGGGATGAATTGCCTGGCTGCCCCCAGAAGAAGGGAATACAGCACCCCCAAAAAGAAGCTAGGGGTTTTATAGGGTATTTTTAGTTGGGCGGGACAGTGTCTAGTAGGCTAAAGGAACTGCAGTGAGCTGTGTACTTTTCAGGGGGTGGTGTGCCCTCTGACCATTAGAATAGTGGGAGGCTGTGGACGAGCTGTTCTGTTGAGACAGGGGCTCAGCAGACTCCTGGGATGTTTAGAACGTTAAGTTTTCATTTTCCTTAAGGGACTAGGTCCCATGCTGGCCATTCATCTTGGTGTCTTAAGCCAATTCTGAACGATGAATTCAAGTGTTCTTTAAATGACTTCCTCATAACCAGACAGAGTTTCTCTGTGTAGACCAGACTGTCCTGGAACTCACTCTGTAGACCAGGCTGGACTTGAACTCAGAGATCCTCCTGCCTGTACCTCCCAAATGCTAGGATTTAAGGCATGAACCATCACTGCCTGGCATGTGTTTGTCTGTATTTTATATGATGTAAGTGTGTGTGTGTGGGGAGGCTGTGCGGCCGCTGCATCACTTTGTCACAGCTGTGATGAGTTACTCTGACAAAAGCAACTTTTAGGGGGGAAGGGCTTATTTCTACTCTCAGTTCACGTTATCCTCTGTTATGGTAGAGACGTGGTAGAAGCTGGAGGCAGCTGCCCATCACAGCCACAGACAGGAATCCCAGGGTGAGGAATGTTTGTGTTTAGCTAGCTTGCGTCTTTCTGTGCAGTCTAGGACCCACACCCGGGAAATGGTGCCACCTACATTTATTGTGGGTATTTCCCGCTTTGATTAATCAAGATTTGGTCCTGGGGGAGGAAGGATGGGGATGGGGACACAGGACACAGTGATGGGACTCAATTATGCCTTTAAACCCAGCACTCAGGAGGCAGAAGCAAGCAGATCTCTGTAAGTCTGAGGCCATATGGTCTACAGAGTGAGTTCTAGGACAGCCAGGGCAGGATAGACAGAGAAACTCTGTCTTGAAAAACAACAACAAAAACAAACAAAAAAGAAAGAGAGAAAGAAAGAAAGAAAGGAAGGAAGGAAGTCCCTAAATCCTCAGAGGTGCGGAGAGGCTCAGCTAATGTAAAACAGTCCCTCTCAGTATACCCAGAGCTTGCCTCATGCTGGGTCCTGTCAAGTTGACAGTATTCACCGCTGAAGCTGCAAAGGGGTGAGCAGAGCCTCCAGGCCTTTTGTGTTGAGTCTGTAAGCACAGAGGAATAGCACTGGGTAAGAGGTGCCTGTGGTAAAAGAAAACCTGAGCTTACACAGGTTAGACGATTGATGTGTCCACCTCTCAGTTACAAAGTGGAGACAACACTTGGACATGTAAATACTTAATATTATTGCATCAGGGCTGGGGATGCAGCTTGGCTGGCCAGCGTGCATGAGGCTTGGGGTTGATCGCCAGAATAGGGGAGGTAGTGGACATGTCCCAGCATGTGGGAGTGGAGGCCAGAGTATCAGCAGTTCAAGGTCATTCTTGGCTACAGAGTGAATTCGAGGCCAGTCTGGACTACTTGCAACTCTGATTCAAAAATCGGTGGTTCCTGAACCTAAAGAAGTCAGCTCCTAACCAAGGCACGACTAGTAATTTTACCCTGAAGGTTTTGAGGTGTTAGGGACTGCCTTTTTGCTGCTTGGTTCTTTAGGAGTCTAGGACCTCCTTATAAGGTCTTGCCAGTTAACAGAGTTACCAGTAAATTGATGGACACAAAGAACCTTAGTGTGGTACAAAGGAGCAGAGTGAGAGAGCTTCTCAGGGAGATTTCTTTCTGCAGAGAGTGTACCAGAACCCCCAGGCTGTGGTGACACAATCTCAGCACTCAGGAGGCAGAGGCAGGTAGATCTCTTACTTTTAGGCCAGCCTAGTTTACAGAGTGAGTTCCAGGATAGCCAGGGCTATGCAGAGAAACCCTGTCTTGGGATTCCCCCCTCCAATAAAATAAATAAATAATGTCTCAAGTGATGTGTTTATAAAAAGATAAGGAGATACAGGATATGTTCTATGGGGGTGTGGTGAGGTATGGGGGAAGGGGATGTCTCAGCGGGCCCATGCCGAGGCATCCCTTCCCCCTGAGGGACCAGTCACATGACTGTATAGTATAGAATAGAGTTTATTCAGGGCATGGGGAGGGGAGTTAAGAGGGTAGTAGAGGCACAGAGAGGGGGGTGAGGGAGGGAGAAAGAGACAGAAGTAGAGGCCGGCCATGACCACATGGAGAGAGGGGGAAGGAAAGGGGGAAGGGGCGAGGGGACAGAGAGAGCATGAGTGCAAGAGAGAGGGGAGGGAGCAAGCAGCCCCTTTTATAGTGGACCAGGCCTACCTGGCAGTTGCCAGGTAACGGTGGGGTGGAGTTTAGATAGAATGCTAACATCAAGGACACCCACAATAAATAAATAAATAAAGTCTTAGGAACCCCTTCCCAAATAAGTATATAAATAAATAAATAAATAAATAAGCAAGCCAGGACCCAATTACTAAACAAGCACCCTGGGGCCAGAAACACACGTAACTTTTACATGAAGGCAGGTGGTGATTGTCTTTTGCCCATTGCCTGGGGTCCAACCTCACAGTCCATTCCGACTGAGTAGTTTAAAAGAGTCCTTGATAGGGAAAGGGGAAGAGGTCATGTGATTCTTGCCACTGAATTCTGTGAAGTGGAGGCGGGAGGGCTGGAGGGAGAGGGAGCAGAGGGGGTCGCTCCTTTCTAAATAGTTCAGCAAGGCTGTTTATACACTCATCAGATATTAAGGAGTTTGGCATGGTCACTCAACACCTTTAATCCCAGTACTTACAAAGCAGTCAGGCTGATCTCTGGGTTTAAGGCTAGCTCAGATTTGTTTAGTGAGTTCCAGACTAGTCGGGCTCCATGAGACTCTGTCGGGGCGAAAAAATTATAGAGGTTGGATTTTTTGTTATGCCAAATAAAGCTGAAGTTTGCTTGCTCAAAATCAAGGTAGAGAAGGGATACACACTCGCTGGTAGTTTATTTAGAAGATAGTCACCAGAAGCCCTGGGCAGTGAGGTGGGCAGTGGAGGCAAAAAAAAAAAAAAAAATTTTTTTTGTTTTGTGGCACTGGGGATCCGTGGATAGATGATGTGGGAGTCACTTCAGAATTATCACTGGAGCAGGTGCTGGTGGCTCATGCCCTTAACTTCAGCACTTGTGTGAAAGCTGGAAGGTCAGAGAGTTCAAGGGCCAGTTGTTAACATACCAAGTTTGAGGCCAGCGTGGCCGGGATGGGATACTGCCTCAGGACCCCCAGTCAAACCAAAACAAGTGCAAAGGTCCGGCTAAGCCTTGGTGACTCCGGAGCAGGAAAGCCTGGTTTCTCAAACACTATTAGTTGGGGGCATTCCTGGAGTGGAACTCTCTGGCTCTCAGCTGCCCCACCCACCCCAGAAGCCTGCAACTGGACCACACAGGGCAGACAGCTCAGGCCTGTGAGCTGGAGATGGGTTTCTCTCTGCTTGCTTTCTGTTTGTATGGCGACACTGGGCTGCTCTGTTACAGGAAGCATAGTGGAAGCTACTAATAAGGGTTAATAAGTGTTGAAAGTTAAAGACACTCACCACACCCTGCTGTTTCTCCTTAGGATTTTCTACTGCAGCAAACGATGCTAAGAATTAAGGATCCTAAGAAGTCCCTGGATTTTTACACGAGGGTTCTTGGGCTGACGTAAGTAAAGTATTCCTTAGCGCCTTGCTGTTGAGAAGCACGGTGTTAGAGAAGATGGCTCAGTGGAGGAAGAAGGAGAGAACCAACTCCCCCACTTTGTCCCCTGAGCTCCATGGCAGTGCCACGATGATACTCCCTTCCTCTCAGAAATAACAGGCCAAATAAGTCGTTCCTGTGTTCAGACCTTTTACTGCTCTGCTTCTGAAATCCTGTCTGTCAGGACGTAGTATTTAGAGAGCCCATGGATGTATTTAAAGTCAGCCTCTGGTTCCATCTTCACAGGCTGCGTTCTGTCTTGCTAAGGAGGTAGTTTGTGATCCTCCGAGCACGTGATCTGCTGTGTGTGCTTTTCTTCAGCTTTACTAAGGCACGCTTGGTAATTTGGCTTGTTTCCTCAAAGAGAGTGAGGCTTTTGGTAACACACACACACACAAGTAATTAAGTGAAGTGATCTTTGGTTCTCCACCTTTCATTTACTTCCACGAACTTTAAGAGAACAGCTCAAGTATTATGTATGCTCAGAAAATGTGTTCAGATCCGAAAAATACATAATGGAGATTGTAAAATGGCTTCCTTCTCCCCAGACTGCTTAATTTCTTGTGGGTTTTCTTTTCCCTCAGGAAAAGTGGTTTGCCGTGTGTGTACAGCATATTTAAAAGTCAGGGTGGCAGGGCTGTGGTGGCACACACTTTAATCCCGGTACTCTGGAGGCAGAGGCAGATGGATCCCTGAGTTTGAGGCCAGCCGAGTCTACAGAGAGTTCAAGGACAGCCAGGGCTAGCTACACAGACAGGCCTCATCTAAAAAACAAAAATAAAAATAAACAAGCAGAAAGACAGAGTGAGAGCAGATCCACCAGACACCGCTCTGAGCCGGATGCCAGGCCTGTTCTTCCCTTGGGTCTTCGCAGAAGATCCCTTTCCCATAGTTCATACACTTTTACACACAAAGAAGCTAAGTTGCTGGTCTCCCGACCCTGAAGTCACCCCACAGTCGGCACTTGGCAGAGTTGAGTCCGTTTGCACTTGACTGCACCTTTGACCTTGTGTGTTACTGGGGTCCCCGCTAGGGTGCAGCTTGACCCTAACCTGGATTCGCTACTCTCTGCTGGAAGCTTTTCTTCCGCTCCTGTCTGATTGCTTGTTAAGACTGGTATAGTCGCTTTAGTAAGGCAGAGATAGTTTTCCTGGTGGTTCTGTTTAAGGTATTGGATCCTTTATAGGGTAAATTTATTTGTGGTTAATTGGTGCATAAATCTCGTGGTCCAGGCATATTGATAACAGGGATAAGAGGTTGGACAGGACTCTGGAAGCTCTGTTTTAGGTGCAGAGGGATGGCTCAGTTGTTAAAGTGCTTGCCCCAACATGCACACCTGCAGCCCTGTTGCTGGAGGGACAAAGATTCTGAGACTTTTCCTTGTACTCAGTAGGCAGAGGCAGGTGGACCTTGGTGAGTTGAGCTCAGCTCGGCCTACTGGTCAGTCAGTTCCAGGCCAGCTAGGGTCACACACTGTCTCTGAGGTCAAAGGTGAGTAAAAGACAGTGGACAGCAGTTGAAGGGACCCTGTGCCATCCTCTTACCTCTGCATGCACACCCCATTTCCTGTACCCCCATGGTTACACACACACAAAGACATTTTGCTTTTGCTAGGCTCTTGCTTGGTCTTGATTATGAACAGGGTCACCTTTGAGCATAATTAATCCTCAGTCATCTAAAAAAATTATATTATGTATATTGTTCTGCTTGTGTGTGATCCTTCAGTCTCTGACTGACTGACAATCTAACTTCACTTCTCTTTAAAAGCCTTGGGACTTTTTCCGTCTGCTTGCCTGGCCTCCCTTGTCCCGGCGACACTCCCTGAGACTCTTTCTTGCCCTCCAACCCCTTGCCTGTGCTGTGTCACTTTCTCTGTATCACATGTGCACAGACGGTGCTGCGGACTGCTCTTGCTTGCTTGACTCCCCTCTTTCTTCCTCCCCTGCCTCACCTGCTCAGCCATGTTGAAGCCGCTCCCAGAGGACCTTTCCATGCCCTGTGACCTTTTCACGGTCTTAATTGTTTCACCTTTCCGCAGTGTCTGAGGCGTTAACCCCCTGTTGTTGACATTCACATTTTCCGTGATTCTCACCTGGCCTTCTCTCCCGCTACCTACCCTGTTTGCTTTCCTGGGGTTTTGAAGAGCTCATGAGATGTGTTTAGCTGGAAGTGACAGGGAAAGGTACTGCATTGTTCACCGAAGCAAAGCTTTCCGATGCCTTCCCTGTTCGTTAACCCTGAATAACCGAGAGCTGATGTGCAGGGTTGCTCATGGAATCCCAGCACTTGGAAGTGGAAGCATGCGGCGAGTTGCCGCTATCTAGTGAGTTCAGACTATCCTTGGCTACACAGTAGGGTCGTGTCTCAGGAAACATTTAAAAAAGATTAGTGAGTCACGGACCCCTGACCCGCACAGTTTGGTACTGGAACCCTGACCAGGGGCAGCAAGGGAGTGAGTTAAGAGCAGACACTAGAGAACCAGATACCTGGGCACAGAAAAGCTGGGGTCTGGTGGTTTGTGAGCAGTGATGGAGTGCTAGCAACCACAGCAACAACCTGGAGCCTTGGTGTGTTTGTTATGACAGTAAAAGGGTGGGCTAGCCTCTGGAGGAGGCATCTGTAGGCTAGCAGTCTCAGGCAGTAAGCACTCTTGGGGAGGAAGCTGCAATTGACAGCTCTTGCACACATGCGCCTTCAGTTTGTGAATACGCATACCTGTATACACTGTTAACTTATCACTTGGACTGGAGGAAGGCTTTACTGTCCCTCCGAGCCTAGGGGTGTGTTGGGGGCTCACCCTTCCCATGGCTCTGAGCATTGGTCTGGGCATTGATCCTTGACAGACATGGCCATGTCAGCAATACACATTCCCTCAAGACTTCATACGCTTGAGCCTCAAAGCTTCCTCTGCTCTACTTAGAACCCTGTGTTTCATTTTATCACGCCTGTGTGCATGCTTGGGAACTGAGCACTTTGGTTTTTGCGACAAGCTCTCTCACTGGTTCCTGCTAAGCTTGATGGCCAGCAAGCCCCAGGGCTGTGTCTGGCTCAGTCTCCCCAAGGCTGCTCTTGCAAGCACACACCGTCGTGCTTGGCTTTCCGCATGGGTGCTAGGGCTCAGACTCAGGCTTATGCTTATATGGTAAGCACTGACAGGTGGAGCTGTCATATAAAGGCGGTTTCCCCTTGGCTTTGGCCCATGCTTTTCTCACCCAGGTCCTATTTCATATGTGGCCTTATACCTAGCAGAGCTTACATGCTATGCTGAGCTCAGTCTGAGTCGGCCTGTGCTACTGTAAATGACCCTGGCTTTTCTTCTAATTCCAGGCTCCTCCAGAAGCTTGACTTTCCTTCTATGAAGTTCTCGCTCTATTTCTTAGCTTACGAGGATAAGAACGATATCCCCAAGGACAAGTCCGAGAGGACGGCATGGACGTTCTCCAGAAAAGCTACCCTGGAGCTCACACAGTGCGTACTCATTTTTGTCTCTGTACGGAGCCTGGCTTTGCAAAGGTATTTTAAAGAAATGTTCTGTGCTTACCAGTCTAAATCAGTTTGTTTGTTTGTTTGTTTGTTTAGGTTTTTGGAGACAGGGTTTCTCTGTGTAGCCCTGGCTGTCCTGGAACTCACTCTGTGGACCAGGCCGGTCTAGAACTCAGAGAGATCCTCCTGCCTCTGCCTCCCGAATGCTGGGATTAAAGGCGTGCGCCACCTCCTGGCAATTTTCAATATATTTAAGTGTAGATATTTGGGTCTTATGGTATCAGTAAGACAAAGAGAACATTTTTCTTTTAGAAAAAAAGACCTCAAATGGCAACATATTTGCCAAATTACAGCTTATTAATTTTATAACATAAAAGATTCTTCTAAAATCCTCTGATACTCACATTTTTGTCCTCTTAGTATTTTGCTATCTTTTTGATCCGGAAATGTTATAGAATATGTTCCTTTTAAAGAGCCAGCATGTCATTTTATAATAACTAACATTCAAATTTTAAGGTATTTTTATAACCTCAACATTTAAAGGTACAGAATGAAGGATTGCCCATTTCTTTTAATTTCACTACATTGGTGGGTTTTTGGTTGGTTTTGTTTTTTGTTTTTGTTTTTAGGAACTAACAAAAGAGCCTCTGTTGCAGTATGTCCGTGTTAGTGTGTATCCCTTGATTCAGAAAGACTTGCTTAAGTGGCCTTCTCATATCTAAATGGAAATACTGGAATCTAGTCCCAGGAGCTGTTTTGATACTTGGTGACATCTAGAACTTAGAAAATGGCAGCTGCTGTGATTTTTATTCTTGCTCTTGTGCAGGTGCCTGAGTTTGAATGTCTTTTTAACCTGGTTAGAATCTTCTTGGCCAGCTTGCCCCTTTCTATAGGTGAAAACTCTGTATTTGAAGTAAAGTATCATACATACAGAGTACAGCTCCAGAGATTCTCCCCCATAGGCTATTCGCAGGTCAGAACTGTGAGTTACTGTCTTAGGCAAGGCTCTGTCTCTAAAAGAACAGAACCATTAGAGTGTGCATCCAGTAGGAGAGGAGATCTATTAGATTACGTGGAAGGGGCCTGTTAGTCCCAGCGGTAGCTGCCTGAACTCAGGAGAAGCAGAGAGCCCAGCTCCATCCACCAAGCTGGCTGCGCTGGCTGTCCTAAGCCAGGGTCCACGGCCTGAGCTCCCTGGAGAGGCACTGCTACTAAGTCCATGGCAGAAGGCCAGCAAGCTGGAGTCTCTTAGCAGCAGTAGATGCAGGACAGTTGGAAGGCGTTATCTACTTTGACGGTGGGTCTTCCTCTCTGGAAATTCACACGAATTTTTAAATCAATTAATCAAATTATTATCATTCATCACTATCAATTATTAATCAGTAAAGATTGGTTGTAGTTATTAAAATATTAATAATTATTAAAATTAATAAATTAGCTAAAATTGATTTAGACTGGTGAGCACAAAAAGTTATTTAAATACATTTAAAAAGCTGAGGTGTGTGTACTAGGTTGACTCTGAATCCCTCAAGCTGACCGTGGACACCAGCCTTCATGGTTGTTCTCCTTTCTTCTGTAGCAACTGGGGCACTGAAGATGATGAGACTCAGAGTTACCACAACGGCAACTCAGACCCTCGCGGATTTGGTATGTCTGCCTCGTAGTATGTGATGTTTGTGCATGCGAGTGAGTTTGCATGGTGTACATATTTACGGATACAGAACATTAGATATGAATGGCCTAATTTTCAAGTATAACTTATTAGGGATATGGATCTTTTTATTTCTTGCCAATCTTATTCAGCAGCTTTGTTGGCGTTCGTCCAAATATTGTGTTTACTTTCTCGTACTATTATACTGTAAAGCTACAGTATTATGTTTCCAGTAAACCTTATTGTAGGGCTAGGGTTAGAGCCCACGGGCTTGTACATGCTGGGAAGGCATTCTGCCACTAGACTGTCACTCCATCTCCATTTCGGAGAGTATTAGTTAAAAACAATGAGAACTATGCTTAGTCATTTTCTGATAGTGTCTTGTCAAGGGGCAGAAGAGATAGTCCAGTGGTTAAGAACACTTGCTGTTCTTGTAGTGGACCCGGGCTTGGTTCTCAGCACCCACACTGTGGTTCACAGCCATCAGTAATTCTAGTTCCATGGAATCTGATGGCCTCATCTGACCCCATCAGACATCAGAACATACATAGTGCATATACGTACACACAGACAAAATACTCGTGACACACAAAATACATCTATAATATGCATCCTGTCGAGATGGCATAATAAAAGCTTCAGTTGGGTAATGTAGTGAATGCCAACAGTTAACCCATTAAACATGAATGAATAACCTTGTTGTTATAGATTATTCTAAACAGGTTGAACTACACATTAACCAGTACTGATTTATTTAAAATAATAATTCCGAGCAACTATTTCACTATACCCAGCTAGTCAGACAGCAGTTGGTTCTTAAATATATGGGTTCTGAAGCAGTTTAATCTGTTGTCGAGGGCCTTGGGTTTTGAAGTAAGATCTGGAGATCATTCGAGACACTCTTACAACGTTTCTTCCTGTGCTCTGTGTTTTGGGGGAATGCCGTCACCAAAGGTCACATTGGGATTGCCGTTCCTGATGTCTACGGTGCCTGCAAGAGATTTGAAGAACTAGGTGTCAAGTTTGTGAAGAAGCCCGATGACGGTGAGTGAGCCCTCTTCTCACAGAGTGCACAGCTAAGATTGGCTAACGCGTCTGCATGGCCGCCGGGATTGTGCTGACGGGCGGCAGTCACAGGAACCTCTTTCCAGCAGGCCCAGGAGTGAACGTAGCTCTCCTTAGAAAACGGAAAGAGCGTGTTGTACGGCTTCACCAGGGACTAGGCACAAGATGTAGAGTGCAATGAGATTCTCACTTCCCCCTTTTCTAGCCCCCACTTTCTCTCATTGGCTTCCAGCTTTTAGAATGTCAGGGTATAACTAGTTGCTCCTAAATGAATCCTGTGAAGTGTATTTTGTGATTAATATAACTTTTGCCAGGTTACTTTAGAATAACTGGTGTTTTTCTTTCTTTTATACTATTATACGTGCTTATGTCTTGGTATGTGTCTTGAAGTAGCACATATCTGAATACTGTCATATATATGTATCAGTATTATTATACTTAGATCTGTTCTTACCTCTGGTTGTTTGTTTGTTTGTTTGTTTTTAGTTTATTTTTAACTTTGGAAGTAGGTTCCTGCTGTGTGGCCCAGGCTGCCTATGAACTTGGGATGTCAGTTTCAGCCTTGCTAGTATTTTTATTGTGCACCACCGCAGTCAGTTACCGGTTCAGTCTGAGAGAGCTCACCAGCTGAAGCGGTTAAGGAGATCATTGGTAGAGCCCTTGTCTAGCATGCCCTGCGATCATGGGCTCAGTCCCCAGCACCAAAAAAATAACCAAAAAAAAAAACCCAAACCAACCAACCACACACCCAGAAACCCAGAGAGTTATGAAACCTTTCAATACAGATGTTTCAAGTAAATCATTCCCTGTGGGATCTTCTCAGTGAGGAAACGGCCTGCCCTCTGCTCACATCGGCTGCTGGTACCTGGCCTGGTTTCCTATTTATCATCTCTTTTTTCTTTGGACCTCACATTTTTCTCAAAGATAGTTTGAGTCTCCTTTTCTCCATTTCTCTCTTGAAGCATCTTTGACATCTTCACCCAGACTGCAAAGTTTTGTGAGGACTGATTTCTGAGACTGATGAATGAGAACCAGGCACAGATAGATGCGTTCTGCTGAGATCGCAGGCTCGTTTCCCCTCGCTCTTGAAAACACTGAGTCCTTGATAAATCTGCCCTCAGGGTGACTGATACTTCTTTGTATGTTATAGTGGTTTTTCTGGAGATCTTTTGTTTACTGGTTTCTAACTTTGCCTCTCAAATGTATCTGTTCTGAGTTTTCTTCTTGGTTCGTGTCTGTGTGTGGTGTGTATGCGCATGTGCAGGCCTCCCCCCTAGTACCCTGTACTTTAACAAGGCAGAGTCTCTCACTGAAGCCTGGGCTCCCTGATTTGTACTGTCATTGCTATGGTTTTCATCCCGTGGCTCCCTGACATTTTCTTAGTCTTGGTTAACACTGGTAATACTTCACAGTGCTCGTCATAACTATGTATTTTAATAGCTCTTTGTCCATTGTCCTAATATTTCATGGTTAATTCAAATAAATAATCCATTGTTTGTTTGTTTTTTAAATATGTAATTATGCTCAATTATATATTTAATTGTGTTCTTGGATTATGTTAGTTTTGCCTCTGAGCTATTTTTCCCAACAAGTGTAAACTGCTGTAATCCATCAGGCCACATGACTGGCAGAAGAGAATAGTCCCCGAGGATCCGGTTGATCTCAGGAAGACAGGCTGGGTGAGCCCTGGGCTGGGTTTCCTGCCTACTGGAAAGGACAGTTCTTCTCAGTAGAGGCTTTTCCCCCTCAGGGCAAAGCAGCTTTTGTAGGAGACAGGTCTGTTGTCTTCACACCTGGCCTTGGACATGTGTGGGGGAGAGTCCTGAAGTTAGCAGGCTTATTCTTTCTGGCTTCCTCATTAGACAAACACTGCAGCAGCACCCCACCCCCACCCCTTTCACTCTTGAGGGCATCTGGGAATCCATAGTGGAGCCCCTCCCAGGGTGCAGGCTGGTGTTGATTGCCTTGGGGAGAGGCAAACATCCTGTTTATTCTTGCTCAGTTCTGACTCTAAACTATCCTCTCTATGGATCAGGTTAAGTGAGCGAGCCATGCTCACAGGTCCTCCTCAGCCGTCATCCTGGAGATTGCTTAGCTCCGTTTCTCTCTCTTTTTCCTTGACCTTGGGGTCAGGAGGCAGACACTAGAGTCAGATGAGGGCAGCATCTTAGTCCCTAGATAAATCAATCTCTCAGGGCACATCCATATGTCTAAGTGACCAACTCCATCGTGGTGACAATCCCCGGGAGCCACAGTCTGACTGACAGGGCTTAGGGTACCCCAATATAGTGTTTAATAGGGTTTGCCTGACCTAGGCCTCTGGTGTCTCGGTTGTGCAAAGAGGCCACATTGCCTGCTCCCTGGAGCATCTTTCTATCTTCTCTTCCTTCCTAAATCATTTCTGTGATTGTTGACATGGTGACCTCAAAGAGAAGCAAGGACCTGGTACTTAATAGAGCTGTTCCCAGGTTCTCAAAGGTCACATTCTAGGCATTAGGATAACCATGCTACTATGACACAAACCTTTTAGAGTGAAAGGTATCTACAATGTATTTTATTCAAGTGCAAATTAAAATTGTAATGAAAACATGTTTGATTTAAATGTGCCTTTCTAGTAATAAAAAATTTTCATTCTACAGGGAAAATGAAAGGTCTGGCATTCATTCAGGATCCTGACGGCTACTGGATTGAGATTCTGAATCCTAACAAAATAGCAGCGATTGTTTAGTTCCGTGAGAATGTGCCTGTGAGGTGTTGTACAGCAGGGACAAGAAACAGAGCGATTCAAGATGCTGAGGTGCTGAGGTGCCTGAAGCCTCGGGGACTGATCGTTTGGACTGATCGTTTGCTCCGGTTCAAGTCATTCAGAAATCCCTTTCATTGTCCTGATTCAGTGGGTTTTGAAAAATCTCCCCTCTGTTTAGCCAACCTAATTTTCAAGTAGCAATTTATCTTATGACCTTGACAAAGTTGTGTGACTTTACTTTTAAGATAATAATTAGAACAGTTCCCTTTAGAGACCACAGTTGCTACTGCCTGTCTCTTAAAGACTACTCAAGTCTGTTTCTCATTCATCATTTAAAATTTTGTTTCAAATGTTTCTTTTTGGGGTCTGTTACCTTCTGGGGTTTCAGTTCCTCAGAAATAACTTTCCATAATGGGAAGTACAGAGCAGTGAACAGAAATGAGATTTCACGAGTACTTCAAACAGTGTAGTGTTTATCTTACAAAAGAGAAGGTACTCCTGAGAGCAATTCGGAATCATGCCGACAAGGACACAGATAGAAATACTAATTTTTTTTTGTATATATGTATATATATATAAAGTACTTTCAGAATTCAAGGACTAACTTTACTTTTCTGGAGGGAGATGGAATTAGACAAGGGGCTATGCCAAAGCATCCGTTATGTGAATGAGTACTGCAGTTACCATGTGAGAAAGCAAACAGCTGGACATATGAAGCAACCTGATTGGTCTGAAGGCTTGCGAGGTCATCGGTCCTGGTAGCTGGATAATGCCTCACCGGTCCCTCCTGCCCTGCTGTGAAACCTGCAGTGAGTCTGGCCTTGTGCTCTTTGCTCACAGCCAGGGTTGAAGCCCCTGTTGCTCTAGGGGATGCCTGTGAGTGAGCCCCACATTACATGGAAGGAGTCTCCCCCACCCCATGGTCTTCAGGATGCTTGTAATCACATAGGATGAGTTACGTTCAGTGCTAAGTCAGATGTTTGGGAGTTAGCTCTGTGGTCTAACCTGCTGACTGACGATTGATGGATTCTCAGAGGCGATTTGGAGACTCAACGACTGGAGGACAAAACCCAGTCTGAAGTTTCCTGCCCACTGTTGTGGAAGACGCAGATGGCCAACGTCAAGCAATACACAGCTGTGGGCGCTTTGTGTCTTCTCGGGACGAAATGGATTTATATGAGCAGTTTAAACACTTCATAGGCCGAAATAAAGCTAACGCTGTTTAATACATAAAGTTCTGTGTAGTGAGTCCCTTTGTGTAAAAGGCTGGTCTTGAGACCTGAGAGGATTCTGAAGGAAGTTTGTGGAGAACCAGGGGCACACGTGAGTCTGTACAGAGTAAGTCAGGTAGCTTCTATGGTTGAAGAAGTGTGAAAAAGAAAATGCCAAATCAAAAGATTTGGGGAGTGAAGTACCTTCAGGAGAAAGACCCAGGTATCAAAGGGTGGGTCACAGGAATTTAGGAGGGCCAGTTTCAAATATCCAGTGCTAGAATCACCAAACGGTATTCTTATACTGGACCTACCCAATTCATCTAACAGTTTGAAGCATATTTCTAGGGGTGAGAAGTACTTGCTAGGCGAGTCTTGCCAAAACATAATCCTCGTTTCCTTAAGTTCACTCCTATATGCACTGAAAAAAAAAAAAAAAACAACCAAAAAAAAAAACCCAAACAACGTACATGGCCAGGCCTTGGCAGGAATTGCAACAGTGCACTTGCAAATACACTTGCCTGGGAAGTGGTAGGAAGAACGGACGGGGGGTTGGGGACCTTGCTGTTGCTCAGGGGAGACTATAGTCCTCTACTGGCGCAGTCCCCAGGCGTCTGCAGATGAGCACATGTGAGCTGGGACTCTTACAAGTCACTTAAAGAGCCAGTGGCGGAAGAACCACTTGCGGCTTCCCGATGTGGCATTTTGACCGTAATTTGTTCGTAATTAGGCTGTTGTAACAAAAATCCCATAGGCTAGGTGATGTGAGGATGTCTTCTCATATGAAGCAGTTGCCTTTGCAGTGTCTGGTGAGGGTCCTCCTCATGATTTGTGGACAGGCACTGTCTGTGTGTTCACGGGGTAGAAGTTTACCACAACATGCATCTCATTGCCTTGTAAAGAGCTCATTTCCAAGTACCATTCAGGGGAGTAGGCTCAGTCATAGGAATTTCTCAGGACCCCAGAGTTGTCCCATGGCATAGTACACAGAACTTGACCATGTGGCTGTGGAGAGGCCTTTGTTCTCATGATCCTATTGGTAGCATGGGAAGGGCCGAGTGCACACACTGCAGAGTTGGCCAGCAAGAACTCCCCATGTCTGCGGCTTGCTCATTCCGTCACTTGACATTTCTGGTTTGGGGTCAATAATACATATGATCAAAGATGGCTAAGGCCAGTGTGAGCACTGCGTGTCCATCAACAACGGCTAGTGAAAGGAACTAACCTGGGATCCCTCACTTCTCTGGCAGGCTGAAAACGTTTCCCAAGTCTCTGCAGCCAAACTCACCTTACGCTGCAGGAAGACCCAACAATTTTATTTTATACAAGGTTACTTATTTATCAGACCATTTCCCGGTTGGGGTTTTCTGACTTTGTGTAGTGATGACGATGCTAAAATGAGGTTTGGTGGCAGTTGAAATGCAGGTGAACTGCCCTCCTACCGAGGCCGCTGCATTCTGCGGGATGTATCACGGATATAAACCATGGCCTGCTGAGGTTATGCTTGTCAAATTTCTCTCACATAAGCCTTTTCTCTGGCCACCTCCTTTTCTACACTGTTCTCTTCTGAGGAAAATTAACTATGTGAAACCCCAAACTGAGGAGGCATGCTCCACTTTTTTGAGAGGAAAAAAAAAAAAAACCAAACAGGTTTTTACTTACACGAATTGTTGTGTTTTATAAAAAGAGAGAAGCCAGGGATATGTTTGGTGGAGGCGCAATATGGTGTGGGGGAAGGGGGTGCCTCTGCCGGCCCATGCTGACACATCCCTTCTCCCCTGAGGGACCGGTCATAGGAGGGGTATAGAACAGTTTATTCAAGGCATGGGGAAGGGAGTTGAGGGGGGAGAGAGAAGAAAGTGTATGAGAGTAGAGTCTGGCCATGATGGGGGGAGGGGGAGGAGGGGGGAAGGGAATGGGGAGTGAGGGGAAGAGGGAAAGGGAGCAAGGGGAGCAGAGAAGGGAATCAGGAGGGGGTCAGCAGCCCTTTTTATAGTGAGTCAGGCACACCTGGCTGTTGCCAGGTAACTGTGGGGGCGGAGCCTAGACTAAATGCCAACGTGAATGCTCTGGGACTTGACATCACACCAACAATTTTGGGATATCAAATGTCCCTGTTCCTCACCCACTAAGCGCCACTAGTAAAACCAACCGAAAATGCCCCCCTCACATTTCCAGAATAACCCCTAGGGGTCAGTACTGCCCTGCTAAAACCACTGGTCTTACGATTTCTGATTCTAGTTTCTTCAAAGTGGAATGGGGCCTGATAGTGTTTCCAAGGGAATGAAAGAGCAGGGTCTTCACTTCAACGGTTTCCTGCGGCAGTGAGTGGGGATTTTTCACCTCTCATCAGCAGCTGCATATCTGAGCTATTTGCCTCTGGGAGCCCTTCTATACAATGTTTTACGTAGTGTTTTGTTAAATTGCATACATATGCAAGGCAACTATTGGAACACATTAGTAACAGACAGTTGCCGGGCAGTGGTGGCGCATGCCTTTAATCCCAGCACTTGGGAGGCAGAGGCAGGCGGATTTCTGAGTTCGAGGCCAGCCTGGTCTACAGAGTGAGTTCCAAGACAGCCAGGGCTACACAGAGAAACCCTGTCTCGAAAAAACAACAACAACAACAACAAAAAAGTAATGGACAGTTGAGCAGTAACATCAAGGAAACAGTCACCCGGACGACACGGGATGGCCGGCTAGTGACAGTTAGCTGTGCTTCTCAACCAGGCAGCACTTTGATGAGGAAGTGATGACTCCGTTCAATCGAGTCACTAGTTAAGAGAAACTACAGCAAGTGCATAAATCCAAGGCCTACTGGCCAGGTGGTGGGGGGTGCGTGTCTTCCAATCCCAGCGCTCTGAGGGCAGAGGCAGAGGCAGGCGGATGGAGGCTAGCCTGGTCTACAGAGCGAGTTCCAGGACAGCCGAGGGCTATATAGAGAAACCCTGTCTCAAACCACTCTCCCTCCTCCCCAAAATTGAGACCTACTGATGTTAATATATTACAGAATATTTTAAAAATGCTAATGTCCGGGAGTTTTAGAGCTGTAATAAATTAGGTAACTCATAGATGTCATCAAAATCCACATTAGGGCTGGAGACAGGACTAAGAGCAGTTGCTCTTGCAGAGGACCTGAGTTGAGTTTCCAGCACCCATGTTGGGTAGCTTACATCAACCTTTTTTAAATTTGGCATCTTTTTCTGGGCTCTGTACTCATGTACACAAACACATACACACACACACACACGCACACACACCACACACACACACACCACGCACAGAAGGTAAGCATAGTTCTAAGTAAATATATTTTAAAAATGAATTAGATTTACAATAGGCTTTAAGAGTTTAAAGGCTTTAAAATGATCCACTTATTTGGCTAATGCTGTGGTATTCTGCATCCTAGAAAATAGTCAGGGGTTTTACTTTCTAAATGAAATGCAGCTTGTTGCTTGTATTACTTTTTTACAGTAGCAAAACAAAACAAAACAAAAAAGCCCCCAAATGAGGAAATAGTTAAATTTATATGCCTACAATCTATTCTAATGTCATTTAAGCATTCAAACATTATTTTATACCTTAAATACACAAGAGACAATGAAAAAAATACCATGCAGTTGTAAGTGAAAGACTGAATGTAATCTGCATATAGCATGCTTCTGTTGTAAGGTATGAAAAGAATCATAGGCATGCATAGGGGAATGTACCGAGTTATGGTCACCGTTGGTTGCTTACTTACTACCTTCCTAGTTTTGTGAATTTTCCAAATTATTTGAAATGAGCAAGTATTACTTTCCTTTTTTGTTTCCATTAATTTTTATTTTATGTTCATTGGTGCTTTGCCTGCTTGTAAGTCTGTGTGTGTGAGGGTGTCTGATCTGGAACTACAGTCACCGACAGCTCTGAGCTGCCACATGAGTACTGGGACTTGAACCCAGGTTCAAGTGTCTTGAACAGCCAGTGCTCTGAACCTGAGCCATCTCTCCATCCCCGCAAAGATTATTTCCCAAATATGGAAATGTTAATGAGAAATATTTCTTAATTTGTTAACATTTAGGTGTTTTTTTTAAAACCCTTTGGGAAATGAGGTATTTTAAAAATGTTTGTCTAATGTAGTGGTGCAGACCTTTAATTCCAGCACTTGGGAGGCCCAGAGAGTGGATTTCTGTGAGCTCAAGGCTAGCCTGATATTACCTAAAGAGGTCCAGGACAGCCAGGGCTATGTAGTGAGAGCCTGTTTTGAAACAAACAACAAAACCAAATAATCAAAATAACATCTTTTTTTGTTTGTTTGTTTGTTTTGGCTTTTTCGAGACAGGGTTTCTCTGTGTAGCCCTGGAACTCACTCTGTAGACCAGGCTAGCCTCAAACTCTTGAACTCAGAAATCTGCCTGCCTCTGCCTCCCAAGTGCTGGGATTAAAGGCGTCAAAATAACATCTTTTGTCTGAGGCCTAAACTTCTAAACTTCTAATTAAGATGAAAACATTTTAAAGGTTAAAAAAAATCTTAAGTTTTCTTTCTTTTTTTTTTTTGCATTAGATTTTAATCTTTTAAGTTTTCATAGATTGAAAAGTCATGTTCTGAATGATCAAGTTCAGGTAAGTGGCTTTCAAATTTTCTTTACCATGTTTACTTCTTAAAAGCTGAAACAGGTAGGTAGAAAAGTCATGAAAGGTCAGCACATTCTCATCCACACCCACTCTGCTCATTCTGAAGCAATCTTTTCTTTTTGAATTATGTTCATTGTGTATTTTAAAACTATAGTCTAGACACACCCCTCCCTGCCATAAATCCCCACACGTACTACTGCTGACTTCCAGAAGCTGTGCCCAGAAGTCAAAGGCAAACCTCTGCCCTTACAGACCAACAGACGACCTACATCTCAGGGCTGTGATTTCTCCTTTTTCTCTGTCAGCTACAGGAAGATGAAGTCTCTATCTAGGGACTCACTGATCTTCAGGGCTGTCCTTCCTGACTCCCGTCCCAGGCCAGAGCTTCAAGGTTCCAGGTGATGACAGTTAAGAGCCTCTTTGTTGTCTGGCACTGCAGGGGCCCATGGTCTAGCTGCTTGAATGGATGTGGGCCAGGAGTTACCATTCCATGCAGGGAGGTGAGTTAATGTTTTCGGCATCGTGTCATGTAACGATATAAAAATTTAATGGAGTGTACAGAGCATAATTAGGGACACAAAGTCATATTAAATGTCTGTGTGGAACAAGGCTGGGGATACAATGTGGTTGCAGTGCTGAGAAAAATTATGATCTGCGGAGGAAGTATGGACAGAACGGTAGCGAGCAAAACATTAACAGGAGTAAACTAGGTTTGAAATCGGCACTAACCACCCTATCTGGGCCTATCTGTGGCAGTTTCTAGCGTCTGATGGAAACTTGTGGATCTCAAGAATTGGACATGTATCAATCACTTGGGGATTATTGAAAGACAGGTGTCTAGACCCCATTGATGGAATAGGCCTGCAGAGGGGTCTAAGATGAATGTTTGAATAAATATTTGCTGTAGTGTGTGTATGTGTGTGTGTGTGTGTATCTCTGTGTCTGTGTGTATGTGTATATGTATCTGTGTGTGTGTGTATGTGTGCATGTGTGTGTCTGAGTGTGTCTGTGTGTATATGTGTGTATGTGACAGAGAAGGAAGAAGAGAATGTGTGGAGGTCAGAGGCTGACATCAGGATAATCTTCATTGTTAGACCTTCAGGTTTTCAAAACCAGGATCTATAGCTGAATCTGGCTTTGACCATTTGAGCTAGACTTCTGGCCACTGAGCCCCTGGGGTCCACTTGTCTCCAGCCATGCTCAGTACTGGGGTTACAGATGACATGTGCTACCACACCAGGGTCTTCCACCTGGGTTCTGGGGATCCCAACCAGAGGTTCTCAAGCTTATCCATCAGGTACCCTGACCACCAGGCTATCTCCACAGCCTTATAATAAGCATGCCTATCAAGTTCCCAGTTGATACTGGTGTGGCTGGTCCGTCAGGGACCACACTTTGAAGATGGTAGCCCTTGCTGTCAATGCTCTCCATGAATCTGTGGGTTAATAGCACCTAGAGTGGTTGGGACAGGAAGCACCAGAACTGTGGGTGGGTAGGAGCAAGAGCGAGAGCGCTGAGTGGGACCGCTGGTAAATGAGCACTGTCCTTGGGAACTGGGAAAAGCATGCCTGGGTCATGTGACACCAGTTTGCTGTGACGTGGCAGGGTCAGTCTTCCTGGCAGACACTCAGTGGATTCTCAATCTGAAAATATGTTCAAGGGTTGAAATTGGGTAACCATTTCTTTTCCTTTATTTAAAGATTTATTTTAAGCTGGACAGTGGTGGCACATGCCTTTAATCCCAGCACTTGGAAGAAGCAGGCAGATTTCCGAGTTCGAGGCCAAAGTTCTAGGACAGCCAGGGATATGCAGAGAAACCCTGTCTCAAAAAAAAAACCCAAATAAAAAAAAAGATTTATTTTATGTATATGAGTATGCTGTCTTCATGCTCACCAGAAAAGGGCATCAGATCCCATTACTGATGGTTGTGAGCCACCATGTGGGTGCTGGGAATTGAACTCTGGACCTTTAGGAAAGCGGCCAGTGCTCTTAACTCTTGAGCCATCTCTCTAGCCCATCAGGTAAGCATTTATAAGTTTTGGATCGGCGGCCCTAGGTCTTTCCATCATCCATCTCTGATTTGAGAGTATAGAGGGAGGGAGACGTTGGGTGGCTGCCCATTGGCTTTCCCTTTATGGTCCATGTTCTCCCAGCTCTCTCATGACTCTGTCCATCAGTGTGGCCCCTTTGACTTTGCTAACCATCTGTTACAGTATCCTTTCTTCCTATTGGGTTAAGCAGCTTAGTTATGTCACGGTGCGGCCTACTTTCAGCTCCAGGGAATTCAGAGCCGCTGTTGAACTCCCAGTGACACAGATGTCCTCATCATGAATGGATGTTTCAGAAATTGCTCTATCACAGTCAAGTGATAGCCTTTCTGCCAGTACAGAAGCTACCTCTCCCCCCATGCTAGCCTCTCTGAAGCACCAATATTTCAAGTCAGAGGAAACAGTCACTTACGGGGAAGAGGAAATGGCAGTAACCTGAGGCACAGGGGCTTTGGAGGAGGAGTACTGCAACATTCCATTTTTTGTCCTTTTTACTAGGGTGCACTGTGAATGTCTAACACATTGTGTTTATGTGCCTTACTCTTCTTGTTAGACGTCGATTAAAAATAACGCTCTTCCCCCAAAGGAAAGTACCTTAAGTGGGAGAAGAGTGAGAGGAGAAACACTCGTAGGTTAGAGCCAAGGACAGTCGTCCGTGTGTCCGGTCTCATTCTATCTATAGTCCCACCACCGTCCTCCCCACCGCTGCCATCATTCACTGATATCTCCTTAACTTACGGAGTATAGTTAGACTGGAGAACACACCCCTGCTCATTAGAAGGACGTTGCTTTAGGGACTAGGGAGACAGCTAAGAGGCTAAAAAACACTAACCATGCAAGCTGCAACCCGTATTTTAAAAACGCTGGATGTGCCACATACATCCTTAATCCCAGTACTCCTGTGGTGGGATGGGAGGTGGAGACAGGTGAATGGCCCAGAAGCTGGCGGGCCAGCTAGCCTGGACCACACAATGCAGGAGGCTACCCTCTGAATGGCATTCATGCACCTGACACGTGCACACATCTGGCCTTCCTTGACAGGTCTGTCCCTTTGCATCCATGAAGGGAGCTGTGATCACTAGTTCTGACTTTCCTGGCTGTTCTGTCTCCAGGTTCTCTTCGCTTTTTAATGCAGGTGAGAAGTAAAAAGGAGCTGACTCCAGGCAGAAGATCTTGACTCCATCACTGAAGGTGGGTCTGTGGCGATTCTTCCTCACAGTGGGTGGGGGGCGGGAAGCAGAGAGCGAATGTGAACTATTGTGCACCCTGCGCCTGGAATAGAAATTATTCCTTTAATACTCTGTCCTCAGCACTGCCCTTTTCACACGGGCTCTTCTTTCTTTGGCGATGTCTCCCACTTTCATGGCCTTAGCTATCATCTCTTTGATAAAATCATTTAAGGAGATGGAAAGATGAAAGCTATGACTTAGAGCAAACCAAGACGGATAATTAATGCACAGTGCTGTTTGGCCTCCGCGTGTCAGGCTTCCTAGACTTAGGGAACAAGACCGATAAGCTTAGTTTCCCACATGGAGAACCGCCTTTCGCTTTTTGCCATTTGTATGCCCTTCTGGTCTCACCCCTCTTTTCTATCTCCTGATCTTTTTATGTCCTTGGTCTGTCACACTCTGACTGCTCTCTTTCTATCTCTACCCCAAAGCAGCCCCTTTCAGATGCTAGCATATCGTAACCCTCAGAGGAAATGGCACACCATATAAAAGAAGCCAGTCACAAAGGACTGCAGGCTGTGTGATTCCGTTCCTATGAAAAGCTAGAGCAGGCAGTCTGTAGAGATTGGAAGTACATTACTTCTTGCCTGGGGCTGGAGATGAGGAGTGGGGGGAAAAAGGGAAGGAGTGACAATGGGAACAGAATTTCTTTTTGTTGCATTGAAAAGTTTTAAATTGGATGAGATGTTTATGAAGGTTTGTGAACACACTAAAATGCAGTAAACTGCACTCTTTAGACACTCATATCTCAGTAAAGCTATTAGAAAAACCAGAAAACCCACAGTGGTATAGGTCTTGGTCAGCATTCTGTCAGTAAAACATACACTACCAAGAAGAGGTAAGTTCTGAGGAAAGACCGATTGCTATTTATGTACACATGTCTATGTGCATGTATGTGTGCCCCTATGGAGGGGGGACAGCCTGGAGCTGCAGTTCCAGGGGGTTGTGAGCTGCCCACTGTGGGTGCTGGGACCTCAACTCTGGTCCTCTGCAAGAGCAGAAAGTGTTCTGTAACTGCTGGGCCATCTCTTCAACCTCAGAGATGATTTCATAGTTTTCAGTACGTGGTCACTCAGCCAGGTTGTTCTGAGCCTGTGGTGAGGAGTGTCTCGCTGGGCCATGTCTCCAACCCCAGAGCTGGTTTCAGTCTGTGGTCATTCGGCCTGGATGTTCTGGGCCTATGGTGAGGAGTGTGTCTTGCCTCTTGATAGCTAAGAAGCAAAGACAGACCTCACTTTTATAATAAAAGCTATTCTCTAAACGCAGTAAGCTGTGTGTCTATAAATACACTGATCCATTTGTAGGTCAGAGGTCTTCCGATCCCCTCAGCTTCCACAGCCTCCTCTTTACCCTGCTGCACAGGGGATGAAGTCTTCGATGCATCGGGTTTTGCGAGGCTTTCTAGATCCAAACATGGCAGTAAGAAACTTCTGGCCTTCACCCTGAGCTGAGTAAGTAGGCTTTCTTCCGTCGGTTTCAGAGAGTCTGATTTAGTTCAAACATGCATTAATAAAGAACTCCTATGGGCTGCCGCTCTTGAGGCACACACTGAGAACCACCGTACTGCAGAAGCTGGTGCTCTGCAGCGGAGCTATGAGCCGAGCATGGTGAGCATGCCTGTGACCCCAGCAGCTCTGGAGCCCAAGGGAGGGGATCACCTGTCCCCTTCTTTACGAATGTGCACGCTGCACCTTGATGGTTTAGTATATGTGCACGTCTTTTACTGAAAAGTACTCCGTAGGATGTTTCAGAACTCACCCAGCTTACTTTCCCCCGAGCAACATTCCAGGTGCTTCCACTTTGTTTTTTGTTTAAAGCGCGTCTAGTATCATAGTAACTATCCGCAGTGTGTGCGCACGCGCACGCGCATTTTACACTGGCGGTTTTCTGCAAGCATGGAGAAAGGGCTCCCAGCAGACCTACAAGCAAGTACATCTCAATTGTAGTAGATACTGGCAGATTACTTTCCAAGGAAGCCATTGGCGTTCACATTTGATGGAATATCCCGGAAGACAAGTGAGATAGAATGCTTCGTTTCTTCATACTCTTTGGCCATCTGCATTTTTCTATTTTATGGAAAGCACAGTTGGTTCCATTGCCCACTTTCTAATTTTGGAATATTTGCTTTAGCACTTTATCTGTCAAAGGTTTTAGAAAAAAATCTTTTTTTTTTTTTCTTCATCAAGTTCTTAATTTCACTCTATTAAATTTGGACAGAATTTTTATTTTCCATTCACATCTAAACAAAACCCTACATTGATTTTTCTCAGGGTAGCATATGTATGGTCTACATTAGGGCTACCTGTATGTGTTTGTCAAACAACAAAAGGAGACTTCCTCAGAACTCTTCAGAGACATCTGGCGATGGACATCCATGTGACCAAACTTGTAGTGGGTTGGCCTACTGCTGCTTGTATTCTAATGCTAATTTAGGGCCCCCATGATTGGTTGCCCCAAAGATGACAAGTCAGCAAGTAAGACACTGAGTGACCCTGCCCCCACTTGAGATTGGTAAATAAAGATGCTGATAGCCAGTAGTTGGGCAGATGAGACAGCGCTGGGGCTGAGGTTTCGAGGGCTTAGAGCCGGGGAGGAAGAAGAATGTGCAGAAGAAAGAAACCAACATGGGTTAGCTGAGCAGTAAAAACATGGCCTTGAGGGCTGCCCAATTGGAGTTAAGAGAAGCCCAGATGGAACACAGGAAATATTAAATAATAACTCGGGGTTATTGATAGGAAATAGATTCTATCAGCATGGAAGGTAGGCAGCTGTCCAGCTATTGTGCTGCGTAAGGCTTAATTAAAAATATAAAGACACTGTGGGTGATTTTTATCCGGGAACTCCATAACCTCAGGCAGGGTAGAAACCCCAGGCGAGATTTTAATATTTTCTGCTACACAGCCATTCAATCGCATGCCAACCATTCCGCCTTACCTGCCCGATGCCCATACGATTTCTAGACTGGCACAATCCAACAGAACGTTCTGCCACAACCCAAAGATTCCGTGTGTGCACATTCCAACACAGTGGCTGGTGAGTTCTTCAGATGTAGCTAGAGACCGAGAATGCATGCTTAAACTCCAGGCTGCCACACTCAACCTGCAGCTCTTGGTCCTTAGCTCCCTGAAGCTGGAACCCCCACCTTCATCCCTCATCCCCTCTGTGTCTAGCTCAGAGTGACTGGAAAGTGAAAAGCGGCAGAAGAAAGCTGAGGCAGTTGCTGATGTTTTTAAGGTTCTTGCTACATACATTAAATTATGTAATTTTGCCCCTCATTTATAAGCTGCTTTAGTAACCTGATGATAATTTCAGGATAAAACCATTAAACCAGTGAGATAACTGGTATCTGAGGACAGTGCCTAAGAATAGTCATTGTATCCAGCCAACTTTCATAGACACACAGGGCCTTCCCAGCCTGAAGTGAGGGCACAGGCTACACTGTATGCATTAGATAACCCTCCTAAGTATATTTACCATCTGTTTCCCTCACACAACTTAAGTGGACTGCTCCAAGTACAGAGACTGCAAACTTTTTTACCTATATAAAGATTAAACGATATGTTAAGACAACAATGAAGCCGGGCGATGGTGGCGCACGCCTTTGATCCCAGCACTTGGGAGGCAGAGGCAGGTGGATTTCTGAGTTCGAGGCCAGCCTGGTCTACAGAGTAAGTTCCAGGACAGCCAGGGCTACACAGAGAAACCCTGTCTCAAAAAACCAAACTAAAACAAAAAACAAAACAAAAAAAATGATTTTTTTTAATCATTCATGTGCTTTCTGATAAAATGTACATGTGGAAGCACTTACTACAGAACATAATCAGATCATTAACCTGAGGTAGAACAGGAGTTATAAGAAAGACTATGGGATACAGAGGGTTACTCTCTGAAATTCAAGACCACTGGAAGAGCCCAGTAAGAGAGATGAGAGCAGCTGAGTGGCTTGGAAAACTGGAGGCTTGTCCTCTACGATCTCAGTCATCCATCTCTTTCTGAAGGAAAGGCAAAAGCAGTGTCTTCCTGTAGTTAAGCTAACGTTCAAACTTCTCTGAAGGTAACTCAGGGTTCTTGCTCTTACTAGACCCTGGAGAAGTCACCAGACACACAGGGCCTTCCCAGCCCGAAGTGAGGGCACAGGCTACATTGTATGCATTAGAAAGCCCTCCTAAGTATATTTACCATCTGTTTCCCTCACACAACTTAAGTGGACTGCTCCAAGTACAGAGACTGCAAACTTTTATGCATGAATCTGAGCAAGCAAAACCCAAACGTGCTTGGATCAGGGAGGAAACCAGAATGCAGGCTACAACTTCATCCCTGGGCACTCAATCTTGGTCACTTTTTTTTTTTAATCTTTTTTTTTTTTTTGTGGTCCTGGGGATTGAACCCAGGGTCTCACACTAGCCAAAGCAAATCCTCTACCACAAAGCATCATTGGTAGCCCAGAGACACAGATCTGACTCAGAGTTTCAGGGCAGCTAAGATGAAAAGAGGAACCACTGAGCCACACAGTTTCCTCATCCATGAAACCATGCCAGCTACTTAAGTCACTTCACGATGGTTGGCTTTGGAAGAAATTGTCCTGTGGGAGATTTCCTCCAGGGAATGCAAAGCCATCAAGTGCAGAGAAAGTCATACAGGAAAGACACTCATAGATTCTAGGAAGTTGTTCCTTCTGGGGAGGCACGATACTTGGTTGGTGCAACGTTCGTGGTAGGTAGGTGGGGGCAAGTTTGTAAGCGTGGGTTCAGGACAATATGGACAAACATGTTTTCCGTGGGACCAGCTAGCATTGTGTGCCTGGCTAAAGGCAGGTACACACTGTTCAGAATTCAGTAGTATTAGCAGATGGGTGGGGTTGGCAGCTTTTGTGAGGAATAAGTCGCCCCATGTGACCATTCCTGTCTCTATGGTGGTAGCTGGGGTGGGAGCACAGGCAATCTAGGGATTCTCATATAGCCAGGTTTCCAAAGATAAGAAGAAAACGTGTTCAAGATCATCAAGTTTTATCCAGCAGAGCAGAAGGTCTGTAAAAGTACACATTACTTTTCCTTTGTTGAAAATTAACACTAGTTGCCAGTACTTAGAGAATGATAGATTTTGAGCCTGACAATGCTGGATGCTTCTATTATAGCACATGGCAAAAATCTGCTAAGTGGGGTACAGAACATGACCCATCTGCCTGAGCTATTTAAGCACTGAGATGCTCTGCTGGAGAATGAGGAAAGAGTTGGATTAAAATTTTTTGAGAAAGTATTAGTGAACATATTAGCATATTAGTATTAATAGACACGTTTGTAGGTGTGTGCGTCTCCATGTGGGTATGTGTGTATGTGAGTATAGAAGTTCCGTGTCCAGGAGAGGATACTGGATCCCCTTGGAATCAGTGTCCCAGGCAGTGAGTTGTTGTTGGATGGGTGCTGGGAAGCAAACTCAGACCCTCTGCAAAAGCAGTACAACTCTTAACCACTGAGCCATCGTTCCCTCTTCATTGCTCACTCCTGACTAGAAGAAGATCTGATCGGGCTCTTATGGAATGTATGGCTATTAGTGATTGGTTAATAACGTGATTGGTTACCTAGAAGGATCACATGCAAAGTACATCCTTTGGTAAAGAAATGAGCCTTAGTTAGGCAGGGCATGATGGCACAATTCCTTTAATCCCAGCACCCAGAAGGCAGGCAGATCTCTGGGAGTTCAAGGACAGCCAGGGCTAAACAGTGAGGCCCTGCCTCACAAACAAAACAAACAAGAGGAGACTAACCTGGTATTAGTTACTAGATTCAAGCTGATTAAACTTAGGACGTGTACTTATAGTTTTGGAACTACAGTCACTCTTACTGACAAACGGTGAGCAACAAGGCCAATTACAAATATTAAACTCCATCATAATATCATCAGCATATAGGAAAATACTTTCTTTTTTCTAAGGCATGACGACTATGTGTCTGAAGAATCCACATTATATATTTTAAACACACACACACACACACATACACACACACACACGGAAGACCACAACTTGGTTATTTGGTTCTACTTGAAATACTTGAAATGCTTTCTGGTCTAGACAATGATCTTTCAATCTGGACTTTCCAAGTCATGAAGTGTGGAACTAGTTCTTACCCAGAATCTAAATGTGGGAAATTAAAGTTACAAACATTTTAAAGATTGTATGTGTGTGTGTGGGTGGGGGGGTGGCGTGTTTATGCCACAGCTCATGTTTGGAGGACAACTTTTGAAGCACTTTTTTTGTATGTATGCATGAGCACGTGTGCCATATTCATGTATAGTCATAGACTGACACACAGAAGTTGTTTCTTGATACCATGTAGGTTCCCTGGGATTGAACTCAGGTCATTGGGCTGAACAGCAAGTGCTTTTATCTCATGAGCCATAAGGCTGGCCCCATAACATTCCTTTTAAAGTAAGGAGCATCATTAGAAGGTAGTGGGGCCTTGAAGATGTGAGGCCTATTGGGTGGTCCTTAAGTCATTTATAAGTGAGTCCTTGAAAGGGATTGTGGGATCCTGGCTTTTTTGTGTTTTCTTTTGGCTTCTTGGTCATGAGGTGAGTGCTTTTGCTCCTCCGTGCACTCTGTCACTTCACAGGCCTAAAACAATGGAGCCAGCCATTACCACACTGAGACCTCTAGAACCCTGAACTGGAACAAACATGGTTATCTTAGATGTTTTTGTTAAGGTGTTGATGGGAGACTACCAGACCAATGCAGAGACATGCACGCCAATCCACTCAGTTCCAAATGCCAAGGGAACACATCTCCTCAGGGCTTTGGGGCAGCGACATGAAGAGGGAAGAAAGCACGGCTATGCAATTCAGTTATAGAACTCACAGCAGTTTCACAGAGAGACACACTGGTTATCAAGAGTGGTTAACAGATTTGTAACTTCCAACTCAGACAGATTTCTCTGGTGCTCATGTATGGAGCGGAATGGGATCACACACACGGCAGCCCTGTAACACAAACACTGCTGAGTTGTGTAAGCCATGTTGTCTGGCACCCTTCCCAGTGAACCGGGAGTACAGGATATGAATGGGTATGGTTCCTGAGTTGTAGTATCGGGAATCCCTGAATTCTCTTACTTACGAATTTTGTGATTTTGAGTAATTACATAAGCTTTCTGTGATGCAGCTTTCTGATTTATAACCATTATAATTAATACTTATAATGTAATATTACCTACCCCAAAGGGCTGTTACAGCACTTATATGAGTTAGTAATGCCTTCAACATATTGAAACAGAGGCGGCACAGGTATAGGAATAATGTATCTAGCAAGTGGGAAGCAACATTAGTAGAGTAAATGCAACAATGCATGGATATTATATTAACAGTATAGAGAAAGAGCGTTTAAATGAATTTGGAACTTGATGGTTTTCCTAGGAAGGTACTGCCTGTGCTGGCTCTAAACTTTGGTCTGTTAACTGTTTTACCCTTATACAGTCTGCCATGGTGTGCTGCTACAACTACAACAACAACAACAACAACAACAACAACAACCAAAACACCCAAAAACCCTAAAGCCATTCATGACAGCTAGTTATCTACCCACGTGTGTTTACCTCTCCTCCAAACAGAGCTGCTTCAACTGAATGATAGCCATAGTTGTCTGGACAGAGGTTGGCACATCTTATATTAATTCTTAAGTGTTTGGTGAAATTAGTAGGATTTGCTAATGGTTGCTGTTCTCAGCAACTGTGAATCTAACATAAAAGTTGTGGTTACATTTTTTTTTCTTTGATTCATCTCATCCATGCCTAGGCTTAATGTCCTTCAAATCTCAGCTTCTCGAGTCAGTCACAGACCTATATAGTTTGGCTACTTGACATTTTCCTCTAAATGTGGAAGCCCCTCCATCAGACCATAGTCGAAATGCTCAGTCTGTGAGGCAGCTTGATAAACTGTCCTCTTTGCCTAGATAAAGGAGAAAGCACCAGGAAGCTGTCGTCTTTATTCTCGACTGTACTGGTTTCTTATGGCTGTTGTGACTAGTTAGTACAAACCAAGTGGCTTATACCAATTCTTGTTACAGTTCTAGAGGTCAAGCCCTAGATTCAAGGACCCAGTTGCTTGCCCTTTCCAGCTTCTATAGGCTGCCTGTAGTCCTTTGTTCCAGTTTTAAGGCTGACTGGGCAGTAGCTTCAAAGCTGTCTCCCCCACTTCTCTCATAAGCTTTTTTTCTTCTGACGCTGAAGGTCTTGTCCCTAGCCCAGCGGGCCAGTTTCAGGACAATCTCCTCATAACCTTTACTGAACCATGTCTGCAAGCTCCCTTCTGTCACCTTACAGAATGGATCAGCAGATTATATCGATGGGGAGAAGCAGGTCTTGGTGGGGAACGTTATTCTGTAAAACACAAACTAACGAAGTTGGAACTGGGTACCACCCAATGTTAAACTCTAGGGTTTGCGCTGTAGCCCTGAACTAGGCACCTTCATCTCACCACACTCTGTTTCTTCAAAGATTTCCTAGTCCAGTTTGTCCCCTTTGCTCTTTAAAATTTACCAATCCCGAAGTCAATTTTTTAAGGACAAGTAAGTTGGGGACACGTGTGTGGGAAGATAATTAAATCGATGGCTGTCATTCCTCGTGGAAGATGTGCGCGGAGCGTGTTTCCCTCAACTAACATATTCACATTCCATCGTTCTACCACAGTCATCGGTAAGGAATGCCACTGCTATTTAGTAACTCACACACGAAGGCAGCTTTCTTTCTGTCGTCTCGCTAAATGTTACTCCCACCTGTCTCCTCAACCGTGCTAGAAACCCGGCCTACCCCGCCCGGCGCTGGCCTCCGCGTTTCCATCCCCACCGCTAGCACCTTGGTGGTGGCTCTGATCGGTTCCCTGGCCCAGCCCTAGCCCTAGCTGTGTCTGTTCAATTCCACTGCCCATTTAAGACGTCTTTGCTCGGAATTAAGTCTTCCGTCTTCAAACCCACGCACCCAGGTATCTAACTTTCAAGCGAGACGATTCTCCAGTTTCAGCCTGGATCAGACTTGCAACCCAATTTCTATGGCTCCATAGTCCACAGTGCCTGCTTCTTATGTGAAAGATGGAATCTAATGGGATTTATACTTTACATTTGGTAGTCCTGGAAGGAGGAGTTTTGAGTACTTATGGCTGGGCTTTCTGTCAGGGTCTTGAAATCAGGAGTTCGAACGAGACCAGTTCCCCTCCGCAGCCTCGCACGCATTATTTCGTCCTAAATTGACAGCTTCCTTGCGCAGGGAGGTCGGGTATTAGACTTCCCATTTACAGAAGGGGGAAACTGAGTCGTGGTATTTCAGGCCTGGCCTTCACAGCACCTTGATGCTGTTAATGACTCCCTCGGGTCATTCTGTCTCCCTGTCCAACTTTCCCGCACCTAGCTGACTGCCCACAGCCGAGCCACTAACTGCAGAAGGACGAGGCTCTCTCCAACGGCCGCTCCGGCTCTTCCCCATACGCAGTGACGCGACCGATGACGCTATTCAGTGACGTGGGATGACGTGCCTCACCCTGAGCCAGGTGTCGGCAGGGCGGCCACACCCTGAGGGCCCAGATCAGGACGGGCACAGTGGCTCCGACCTGGGGAGACACGCCGCAAGACCCCCGCCTGAGGCCACCCGGGGCCCTGAAGTCCTGGGTCCTACCGGCCCACGGTTGATCCGTTGCTAAGTGACGCCAGCGCGCAGAGCGCGTGCGCGGCCACGGCGGTGTGCGTGAAAGCGGGCGCGCGCCGCGACGGCGGCGGCGAGGAAGGCGGCGACGGCGGCGGTCGAGGGGGCGGTGGCCACGAGGCGGGGTCGCTGCTGGCGGAAGGGACGTGTGTGGCGGCGTCTAGGTCGCTGAGGAACATCGTCGGGGTGAGTCGCCGGGACCGCTCGTGGGAGGTGGGGCCTGGCCGCACCTGCTGCGCGGGCCCGGGGCGCGGGGACGCGCTCCCTCTCCCGCCGCCCCCGCCGGACCCGCGCGCGCCGCTCCACGCCCCTCGGCCGCTGGTTCCGGGGGCGGGGACGGGGGCTGGCGAGGGTCAGTTCCGGGGCCTGGCGCTCTTAGGGGCGCGCTGGAGAGGGGTGCCGAGGGACAAGTGACCGGGTTTCAGGGTGACGCTTTTCCACGGAGGAATTCCAAGCGGGAGAAGCCCGCGTGTCTCAGCAGCCGCGCGTCCACCCTGAGACGCGACTGTGCAGCCCTGACAAACGCGGAAACGGGGACCCTCGGGGGTTGGGGTTCGCAAAGTTTTGGGTTCAACCGCGAAGGGCTTCGTCGGTTCTACCCTGGCGGGTTTGGGAGTAGGAGCGGGTTGTTAGGGAGAGCGTTAGAATCGGTGCCTTGCGTGAGCGTCGGGCACACCCACGACCTGGGGAAGGCGACCTGTCAGTGTAGATGCCGGTTGTCTAACCTGTTGCCTGGACCTTCCAGCCTCACGTGCGTGCCCACGTGCTCCTCTGGCATTCTTTTAAATCCAGTTTTGAAGCCAAGGGACCATATCCATCCAGTGTTGTCACTTCCTCATAGACTCAGATCTACCTACCCTTGTCTCTGTATCCCAGAACCGTGCTGTGCATGCTTTGACCCTTGCGAGGGTCTTGGGGGGAGGGCAGCCCTGTCTTGTGTGTGTGTGTGTTTTCCTAGAAGCAATGCGGGCTGTTATTTATCTGGTGGAAATATAGATTGTGTTCCACGCGTGGGCTGCCATGGTAAAGTTGGAGTTAAAAAGATGCAACTGGCCATCAGCCAGCATACAGGATTCTGTTGGGTCAGTTGTGTGTGGTGGCTTATTAAGGAAAACTAATGAAGACAAATGGAAGAAATAATTTTTCCCGTTTACTGGTTAAAGGCAGTGCCAAAAACCAGTGACAAGATAGGGAGCACTGACATTTGATCATGTATAAAGATTGAGGGACATAACTTTAGAGTTTCTACCCAGAATCTACAATCCGGAGATGCAGTTTTATATCGGAGCGTCTGTAGAGCATGGCCTCTGACGTTCTCATGTCTTGGAATCAGTAAAGCTTGCTCTGTAAAGCCAAATACTCAGGAGCCACTGTTCTTTTACGAGCTTTTGTGACTAGGGTTACCCATTTTCCCCTTTGCCTGTGCCTCCAAGAAAACTGCACGCTCCCAAGTAGGTAGCTACTCAGATGATGAAACCTCGTACTGTGCGGACATGGTTTATCAGAACTTGAGAAGCATTCAGTTTCACCCTTCACATAGTTAATGCAAGCGCCTCCCTCTTTCCAGAGTTGTGCCCAATTAGTGAGAGAGTAGTGGGGGTCACGAGTGAGGTCCGTGACCAGCTCTTTTTCTTTTAAGAGTGAGCTGTCTAGTCAGGAAAAGAAATCATGTATATGTCAAAGAAACCGGGAAGGAAGTGAGGTAGTAGTATTAGGTGGTGCTATAGTAGAGGAGAAATTTACACAGGAGGAGATCAGTGCTAGGGCTGGCCTTTAAACAGAGAGTAAAATTGGAATTAAGAAAGAGTTAAATCCTATGGTGAAGTTGGTGCTAATTTGGTCATTGGATGGCAGGAGGATATTTTGAGGAGGCTTGTGTGACTGGAGCAGAGAGAAGTTCCTTGTACAGTAGTGGGGAGAGAGACTTTACAGGGTGGCTGTAAAACTGACAGACACCCCATTAATTCTAGGGTAGAGTCCGTCCTGGTTAGTTTTTGTCAACTTGACAAAAACTAGAATCACTGGGGAGAAGAAACTTCTGCCAAGGAAGTGCTTCCATCAGATTGGCCTGTTCAGGAGTGTGGGGGCATTTTTGTAATTGATAATTGATATAGGAGGGCCCACCCACCCCCTGCAGAGCTACGCCTTGGTAGGCCATCCTGTGTTGTGGGAGAAGGCAAGCCAGGAAACAGCATCTGGCTCCTGCCTCCAGTTTCCTGCCTTTGCTTTTCTTGGTGATAGACAGTTAGCCTGCAATCAAAATAACCCCTCTCCCAAGATGGTTTTGATCAGGGTTTTGTCACAGCAACAGCAAATTAACTGGAACCGAGTCTGTCTGTAGGGTGGGATGAAGAGTTATTAATCAAAATAAAGTCTTAGACAAGAACAACTTACAAGTATTATTCTTTTAAAACAGCTATTTGGCTTTTTTTTTTAATTGGTTATTTTAATCTATTTGTTTCTTGCGATAGGATTTTACTTATATTCTTGGCTGGCCTAGAACTTGTTCTGCAGACTTAGTATGCTCCTCCTGAGTCTGCTTCCTGAGTACTGGAATTACAGGTACGAGCCACCAAGCCCTGCCTAAAAATAAATGTTATTTCTACTTAAAGGGTATCTGACTGAGCCAGGATCACGTTTCTGCATCCTTGGTTTCATTTAGTAATTGGAATAAATGTTTCATTCCTGAGCGTTTATCCTGGGTTGCATGGCTGAGCCACTAAAATGTACCTGATGGGCTTAGGCGGCTGTTCTGGACATTGGCTGAAGTGCTGTAACCAATGTCGTCATCTAACTATACTTAGTGACGAGGTTTCTGTCATGGTTATCTCTCACAGTGCCCTGCCAAACAATAACTGCCCATCCTGTGACAAAGGTACAAATATGTTAGCTTGAAAGGGAGTCTATATGAAAAAGGAATACTGACAGAATATTCTCTCTGCGGGAGAATATTAAGTCGTCTATACCATTCTTTGTTATTAGAAAATTCTCGAGCTCTTTGTGCTGACACATGCTTGTAATCTCAGCACTTGGAAGGGAAAGCGAGAGGCTCAGAGATTCATCGTCCTCTGCAGCAGTGGATCGAAGCTAGCCAGGGCCTTGTGAGATTCTGTCTCCTCCCCCCCCCAAAACCCCACAACTCCCCCGCCCCCGCAAAAGACAAAATCCTGTGGAATGGTTTGTAAGCCCGAGGTTGAATGGCTGAGCTGTGTAGAGTTACTTGGCAAACGCTGCATTATTTAACAACTCAGCAAATATTTATGAGGCGCTAGCTATGACTAGCTATTCATTCCGTCAGGTGCAGAGAGGACATAGAGGAATAGGTACTATAATACCTTTGACATGTAAGTGTTGATCAGAGATGCTAAACTACTGGCTGTCGTATGTTGCGATAAGTTAATCGCTTTGAGAATTAATAAATTACTAGAGGAATTGATCACACTTGGAAATCATTGGTGGCAAACGATTAGGAGAGAAATGGATAGACCTTAGCTTCATAGATTAAATAGATTTCTGCTGTATGTAAAGAGGAAGGCAACTTTCTAGGTAGACAGTCTTTGTTGAACATTAAAATTGAATGGTTCTTTTGGAAATGTCCTGAGTTGTTTCTTACCGGCTTAGTGTGTGGCAGCGGAGATAGGATAGACCTAATAGAGAGGTAGATTACGACCAGCTCTAGGGACCTTCCATTCTATTCATTTCTTCCTTTCTTTCTTTCTTTCTTTCTTTCTTTCTTTCTTTCTTTCTTTCTTTCTTTCTTTCTTTCTTTCTTTCTTTAATTTTTAGACAGGGTCTCTGTTAGTATTCTGTCCAAACTCCACCTCCACAGTTATCTGGCAACACCCAGGTATGCTCCTCCCCACAGTTACCTGGCAATAGCCAGGTAGGCCTGCCCACTATAAATGGGGCTGCTTGCCTCCTCTCTGTCTCTTACTCTCTTACTCTCTTGCCTCTAGTTTCTCTGTCCCCTCACCTCTTCCCCCCTTCCCTTCCCCCTCTCTCCACATGGTCATGGCTAGCCTCCACTTCTCTCCTCTCTCTCTCCTCTTTCTCCACCATCTTCTCCCGTTTCTCTCCCCACCTTTGTCCTCTGCCCTGAATAAACCCTCTCCCCTTTGGAACCATTTGGTCTGGTGTTGTCTGTTCTAAGCTTCGCGCCAAAATCTAACAGTCTCTATAGCCCTAGTTGTCCTTGAACTCATAGTGTAAACCAGGCTGGGCTTGAACTCACTGCCTCTGCTGAGTACTGGGATTAAAGAGGGTGCCGCCACATCCTGCCCATGGTATTCTAAAAGGCCTAGATCCACTGTTCATTCACTTGGCAATGGAGAGCCAAGAAAAGTAGGTTAAGCATCCTCAGGAAGCAACCAGCAGTCTCACAGAGGTCACTTTAGAGTAGGGAGACAGAGATGTGCTGGTGTCTCAGAGAGGAAAGTGGGGTGGATAGAGTTCAGAAGCATTCTAGCTGCCTAAAGTTGAAAATTTTAAGTACACAGAGGGGCGGGGCAACACAGTAAAGATGATGACCTACTGTGAGCAGCTGAGTGATTATGATGCCATTGATGAGAAATAAAGGAGGGTAGTTACAGTGCAGAGGCCGAGCGTATGGGGCATTTCAATAGGCAGATCCTCTGGGTAGGTGGGTCAGAGTTCTCCTACAGAGGTGACGAGAGGCCCAGGAGCAGTGTAGTGTAAATCACTGACTGTGGGATCCTTGGAGGTGGGAGGATACAAGGCCAAATCCTGTGTTGTACTGAGTGTTGGCTGAGTGACCTTGTCTCGGATTAATGTCTTTTGTCCTCTGCGTTTTGTTGGAATTAAAGCCTCATGAAGACGCAGTAGTACAGTGTGTACTTGGTTATAGCGGAGTGTGCCTGGCACACAAGCGTTGGACAGTAAGAGTAATAGATGTAGGTAGAAGTGGACGGGAGTTAGAAGGACAGAGAATGGGACTTGGGGGAACAGGTTAAACTCAGACAAGCTCTCAATCTGCTTTCTGTTTCTGTGAGAAAATACTAGAAACTAAAGAATCTATCAACAACAGAAATTTGTTTCCTCCTAGTTCTCGAAGTTGAGATGTCCAAGATCAGGTGCTGGCCTGTGGTGAGGGGTGGTGTCTGTCTGTCCCTTTCTCCTTTTATAGGAGCCCCACTCCTCAGTAGTAAGAGAGGCCTCATGCTTTTATTACCTCACAAACGCTCCGTCTCAGCACAGTTGTGCCGAGGATTACGTCTCCAATCCCTTCCATCTCTAGAACCGGTTCCAACTTGAGCAAGCAGCAGCAGAACATGGAGGCCTTGGGAAAACACAGAAATCCAGGCCCTTTCCCTGTAAGTTTCTGATTGAGTACGTGTAGATGGGTGTGACAGTTCGAAGCTTGAACAAGTGCCCAGGTGAGGCTGTGCTGGGACCACATTGAAAACAACTGATGGAAACCTGTGGGTGTGGAGGAGGAGTGAGCATGGGCAGAAGCAGCTGTGGAAGTGTTTGGAGAGCCAGGGCGGAGTGCAGAGAGAGTCACG
>NW_021604628.1:1649436-1726181 GCF_004785775.1 Grammomys surdaster | reverse complement strand
GCAGAGAGAGTCACGGACGGGACAGTCTATGGACTGTAGGTTCATCACCTGAGCACGTCCATAGACTTCCCATTTAGTGCTGCCTTCTCCAGCGTCTACCAAACGCCTGCGGTGTGACAGGGTGTGGATGGGTGAGTGTGGATGGGTGAGTGTGGATGGGTGAGTGTACGCCCTTCACACTGACTGTGTTTGTGCTCCTACATCGAGATGACGACACTGTTTCTCATTTTACACACATTAACTACAGAATTTTTCCCTAAGTTGATGTTTACCTTGTGCATTTGGCTTTCTGTTATGTATTTGGTCCTTATTCCTTTTTTTTTTTTTTTTTTGTGATCTTGACACGAACTAGAGTCACTGGGAAGTAATTGAGGAATTGCCTCCATCACATTGGCCCATGGCCATGTCTGTGGGATATTGTTTTGATTCATGATTCATGAGGAGGGCCCAGCCTACTGTGCTTGTTGCTGTCATGGGCAGGTGCTTCTGGGAGGTGGGAGAAACTGAGAAGCTATGGAGCATGCAAGTAGGCAGGGTTCCTCCATGTCTGCTTCAGTGGCTGCCTTGGAATTAATGCTCGAGCTCCTGCCCTGCCTTCCCTCAGTGATGGCCTGTGAGCTGTAAACTGAAATAAGCCCTTGCCTCCTCAGGTTGGTTTTGGTCAGTGTATTATTACAGCAACAGAAAGGACACCGAGTCAGTGTGAATAGTGTGTGTAGAGGATTCCAGTGTGGGCTGGTACTGCCAGGGAAGCAAATACTCTGCTCCTTGTTTCTAGAGAGTTTACGGAAAGTTTAGTAAAGTGTGCAAAGCCCAAGGATAGAAACTGTAAGCTTAACCATAGAAACCATAGATGGAGTGGACTCGGGGCTCAGGGCTGTTTGAGGAGGGACATTAGGTCCTCTGTGTCATATGTACTGAGGATTTCTAACGTATAGCATAGATGTTAGTATTTTTTTTCTAATAGGAAGTTGAAAGAGGTTGTTTCTTTCCTCTGTCAAGATATTAAGTGTTTACTGGGCAGTGGTGGTGCACGCCTTTAGAGGCAGGCAGATCTCTGTGAGTTTGAGGCCAGCCTGGTCTACAGAGATAGTTCCAAGACAGCCAGGGCTACAGAGAAACCCTGTCTTTAAAAAAAAAAAAAAAGAAAAAGATATTAAGTACTAACTGTTTCTCCAGATTCTGTGTGAAGTGTTAGGCAGGACCTTTGTTCACTGTTCTGGCCGCCTAGGACTGGTTGTAAATCGGTAGGGTGAATGTACGTACGTGTATGTTGTTAGGAGGGGGAGGATGCCTGATTCTTCAAATGTTCAGATCATACTGATAAGAACAGTCTATTGAGAACTTGAAGTTAAATTTATCAGCTCTTTGTATGCGAGGGGCCCCTGACGAGTACAGACGTGTTTAGGTTTTTTTCTTTGCAATCCAATTTGTAATTTGGTGGAGGAGACAGCGCAATTAGAGAGAGAAAATAGACTGCACAGGAATATGTTCAGGCTGCATAAATATTGATTGCAGGCTAGGTACTTTGCTTGTTGAGTGGGTAAGTATGCAGTTTTGATTTCAGTTCATAAGCCTTTGTAATCTTTCAGAATTATAACAAGTCTGGGACTAGAGTTGTAGCTTAGTTGGGAGAGGCCTTTGCAGGACATTTCAGATCGAGTCTGTGATGGAGGCTCTGATGCTTGTCTGGCAAGCACGGAACCCTGAGTTTAATACTACATAAGCTGGGCATGATGGCACACAAACTGCCCACAGCTGTAATCCTAGCACTGGACAGCGAAGGCGGGAGGCTCAGAGGTTCACGGTCATCTCCAGCTACATAGTGAGCGATGTGAAGTCAGCCTGGGATGTGCGAGGCCTTGTCAAAATTAAAAAAAAAAAAAAGCCATAAATCTATCTGGTCATAATCTCCTGGGCTACCTTTTGCATCTGAATATGAGACACAGAAATATTCCAGAGGTCTCTGTCCTCGTAGTTCATGATATGGAAGGTCTACCTAGTACGTTAGCCAGCTTTCCTTTAGTAAGTATTTGAGACAATCCAGCTTAGTAAGAGAGAAGGTTTGTTTTCCCTTATAGTTTTGGAGCTTTATGTCCATGATTGGCCAGTGCATTACTTTTAGGCCTGTGGTGTGTGTTTGGGTTGGGGAAGCACGTCATGGCTAGAGAGTCCGAAGGTTCCACAGTCACCTTTGAGGGCATGGTCCCGATGACAGAAAACCTCCCCCTGGGCTCCACCTCCTGAAGGTAGGCACTCCTGTCTCCTGCTAATCACAGACTAGGCACCAAGCTGCAGTGCATGGACCTTGGGAGGATATTTCAAATCCAAGATGTAGCACTCAAAGAAGGAGGGTGCTAGTTACAGTTTGGATCCTAAGTGTTGCCTAGGTCCTGTTAATGATAATGGCACTCTCAGAAGATGCAGCACATTTAGGAGCTGGACCTACTGGGAGGAGTTAGGCTATTTGGACATTGTAGAAGATATTTGGGGTCCCATCCTGATCCTGTTAGCCTCTCTGCTTCCTAGCCACTGCCTTCTGCCATGACGCACTACTTCAGAACAGGTTAGAAAGGCAGCGGACCAGCCACTGGTGGATGAAGACTTCTTTCAACGTCTCAGGCGTTTGTCAGTGATAGAAAGCTGACTAGTATAAGGGCCATTAACAGCGAGAAGCCACATAGTGAGTGGCAGTGTTGTGTGAAGCCCTTTCTGTGTGTTCTTTAACTGTAATGATCTTGAAAACCTGACAACTATCCCATTTGTACTAATGAGCCAAGTGAGGTCCGGAACGGGGAGCAATTTGTCTCTAGTCTGTAGCTAGGGAGGGATGGCATTGCGCTGCACCCTAGGCTGGGACTCTTAATTCCAAGGCTTTTTCTAGTTAATGTCAACTCCTGGTTTCAACATCAATGTGGGGTCCTAGCATGTGAATGTCCTGATGGACACTCACACACGCACACACAAATATACACACGCACATACACAGGCACTTCTGCAGATGATACAAAAATTGTTAGAACAGGTCAGAATCTTAGAAAATACTTAAATGCTTGAGGGTAATTTGATAACATATTTAAGGTTAGAGAGGAAAGGCAAAGGCCATGTGCTGACTATCCTATGAACAAGTGCTGTTTTTTGAATGCTATATTTTACGTAAGCATTTGGTTTTCTTTATAAACAGCTACAACATGTTCTTGAGAAAGAACTCTAGCTTTCCAAGCTCATCAGTAGCAAGTACATTCAGAACTTAACAGCATTTTTCATTGTGGTGGTTTGAATGAGAACGGCCCTCATAGGCTCTTAGGTTTAAATGCTTGGTCCTCAGTTGATGGAACTGTTAGGGAGTGTGGCTTTGTTGGAGGAAGTGTGCCACTGGGGCTGGCTGGTCTTTGAGTTTACAGAAGCCCACACCATTACCAGTTAGTACTCTTGTTTGCATCCTGCCTGTGGATGTGAGCTCCAGCTACCGCTCCAGTGCCATGGCTGCCTGTCTTCTGCCATGCTCCCTGCTGGAATGGTCGTGGGCTCACCTTCTGAGACTGTCAGCCCCAGGAAACTCTTTCTTTTATAAGTTGTCTCTTCACAGCATGAGAACAGTGACCAAGACATCCTTGAAGTCTTACCCAAGCATCAAGGTACTTGAGATTTAGTAGCTAATCTCTCTGCTGTCTACATCCCTTGTTCCTTCCATTGAAATGTTTAAGTCTTTTCACCAAACAAACTCATTCTAATTATGGTATAATTCCGTTATTTTGATTTGGTTCATTCCTGGCATTTTGACTGAGTCACTCTTATTCATCCTATTTTCTACATTCCTGGAAATACAGACTGTAATTATTTTTTTGTAAAAGTCAGTTTCATCTAACTTCACAATAAATATTTGTACAGAAATTATATTTCTGCAAATGCGCTAGCTACTAAATACCATACCAGTACCTAATGCAGTCTAAGAAAGCAAATTTAGTTGTTTCAAACAACACACTTTTTTTCTCAGTTACTGTGGGTCAGGGACTCAAAAATAGCCTAGCTGGGTATTGTAGCTCAGAGAGCCTGAGTTTCAGTTTGGCTTTTGAAGTGCTGTGGCCTTTGTCCAAAGGCTCAGATAGGCTGGAAGATGAGTGTTGGGCAGAGGCCTTACACCGTGCATGGGGGCTGCTTGAGGATCTGTCAGGGTCACTTGGCTTCATCCAGAGACACTGATGAAAGAGTGGGGAAGAACCCACACATCTGCTCGTCCTGTTTGAATATCAGTGCTGCCTCTGTTTTCTTTCGATTACAGCTGAATCACTGAGTCCAGTCCCCACTTAAGACAGCAGTTAGGCCCCACCTATTTTGGAAGGAGGAATCAAAAATGTGTGGATATCTTTTTAAAGTGGACAAATTTTATGCAATCATAGGACATTTCTCCAGAGGAAGCCATTTCATCAGCTGAGATTGTCTCTGTTAGACACATGCAGTCATTTTTCTGACTCGTGTGTTCACAGCATGGGAGAAATGATTACTGAAGCATTAGAAAATCATTAGGTGAGTTTCTGTAACTGGAAGGGTTGTGGATTCCTTGAAGTTTTCTATTTGTCTCATTAGTGTAACTGCAGATGTGCCTAGAACACTTTCTTTTAGGCATTCTTTTTATGGGAGGACAAGAAGCCAGAATGACAGGGTCTTACTGTGTAGACCAGAGAAGTCTCCAATGTATATAGCTATGCTTCTGTAAGATCAGTCCACCCGCCTCTGCCTCCTGACTGCTGCGGTTAAAGGTGTGCACCACCACCTGGCACACCTAAAGCTTTTAATCTTTTAAAATATAGCCACCTGGTTTGTCCCAGTTAGTTTTGCTGTCAATTTGACACATCTGGAAGTGCAAACCTCACTTGAGTAACTGCCTCGATTGGATTGGCTTGTGGGCATGTCTGTTGGGCTAATTGTTGCATGAGGATCCAGTCCACCGTGGGCAATGCCATTTCTTCCTGTCATGGCTTCCTGGGTGATGAACTGTTAAGTGTAAGATGAAGTAAATCCTTCCCTTCGCTAGGTTGCTTTTGGTCAGTGTTTTATCACAGTAACAAGAAGTAAACTGGGTAATGTCATTGGCCTTATAAGTTTCCTGAAAAAAACAAAACAAAACAAAACAAAACACAAGAAGAGTGCTTCCTCAGCCCGTCTTCAGGCATGCTTACCTGAGTCTTCGGGTGTCTGCTTGGCTCATCCGTGACTACCACGTCTGAAAACAAAGCTGCTCAAACTTTCACCTGCCAGCTTAGCATCCTTCAGTCTTTCCTGAGTCAGTTGTTGACGAGGTTGTTGCCAAATTAGGGCTTACTATGTCATCGTTCTTTTTATACTTGTAATTATTTTCTCCATTATCTAATTAGTTACCACTCCGTGAGTCTGTGGCTGGATTTGTAGATTTTTTTTAAAAATGTGTCATCATTTAAAATTATCCCAGATTTGGCTAATAGGAATCTTTTCAAGTTGGTGCTGTGCCTTGTGCCTTTCTGGCTTGTTCCCATGATTCTTGGATGTCCTCTTTATTTCCTTGTTTAAGATAGTTTAGGTCTGTCTCATATTTTCCTTACTCTTGTCTCGGAATCAAATTTTTCTCCAAAGAATCCTAGCACATTCAGAAGCAATATCCGGGTGTTAGGGTATGACCATAACTACTGGACGACATTGCTTCTAGGCTCTCTGAACAAAGACAGACAGAGAGAGAGAGAGAGAGAGAGAGAGAGAGAGAGAGGGAATATATGAATGTGAGGGGCAGGGAGAGAGGGAGAGATCTATGTGCTATATACTCTCGGGTCTAACCCTGTACTACTGGGTTTATTGTACTGATTTGTTTTTCATAGATGTGACTCCTTCCTCCTTTTCCAAAGTGCTGGTTCCCTGCTCTACCACTGACAGCTTCCCACTCATTTTCACACTGCTAAATGTAGCGAAGAAGTAAGTGTGAAATTGCTGACTTGTACCTGTGAGAAGAAACTCATGTACTAGAGGGCAGTATTCTTCGCCAGCGTTAGCTTGTGGGTTGTGGTCCAGATACCGTGTTCAAAGGTTGCGGTGTTAACTCTCCTCTCAGCCCTTCCTTCCGTGTGCCTGTGGTGTCCATTCCGAATGCAGGTTGGTATTTTGGTTGTACTACATGCTGGGCTCCACTTTTGCTCATTTTATTGTCTTTTTTTTTTTTTTTTTGGTCTGTGCAAATCATTAACATGGTTCCACAAATGTCTGTTTATAAAGAACTGTCACTGTCCTCTGACCTTTCCACGTGGTTCTTTGTCTTTGCCAGTAGATGACAAGTGCTTTTTATCTATCAAGACAGTGAGTGATCTTGCAGGTGCCCCACAAACACTTTATTCTAGGGTGTGTGCATTAGGACTTGCTGAGGCACGTGGTATTTGAAACTTGAGTCTTAGTAGGTGGTAGCACACTGTTTTCCATGGTAATCCTTGTGTTCTGAGCCTGGTGCCATCAGTGTGAGCTGCACTGAGGAGACTGACACTAGCTACCGTCTGCTGTACCTCGCTGACGTGCTAGAGGTGAAAGGCAGAGCAGTGGGGAAATGATCCCTTGGCAATATCTCAGCTTTGTCAGCTTCCTCCTCCTCCTCCTCATTGTCATCATCATCATTAGTTTTGTTTTCAGACAGGGTTTCTCTGTGTAGCCCTGGCTGTCATGGATCTCACTCTGTAGACCAGGCTGGCCTCGAACTCAGATCCACCTGCCTCTGCCTCCTGAGTCCTGGGACTAAAGGTGTGCGCCATCACCTCCCAGCTCTCATTAACTATTTTAAAATCACTTTTGCAGCAGGTAAGAATTTTGTTCAAAATCCAAAGAGTATACAAGTTGAGATTAAGTGTGTAATCCTTACCCCATATTACAGTTCCTGTTTCTTGTGTTGTCACTGGTTCATTGATTCACTCAACAGACACTCATCAAGTGCCTCTTTAAAGCCAGGCACACCTCTGGTATGTGGAGTCATAGACTGAACAAATCAGGCCAAGAGCTGTATTGTGGAGCACCTGTGCTGTCAGGGGGAGTGTGGCTGGCGATAGCCTCAGCAGGTCAGGGTGCCTGCTGCCAAGCTCCACAGCCTGCATTTGATTCCTAGTACTCACATGGTAGAAGAGAAGTGACTCCCAAAAGATGTCTTCTGACATCCAAGTACATGTCATGTCCCATTTCTAAATAAGGAGATAACCAAGAAGAGGCAAAAATTAAATTTCATAGGTCTGTAGACGTAGCTTAGTGGTAGAAACTTGCTTATTATCGTGTTTGAAGACATAGGTTACATCCCTATCACTAAGGAAAAAAAAAAGGCCTTATCCATCTTAAGAAATAGCCCATATAAATACAGCATGCTTTGATGTTTTTAAAGAAAACTAAAGGTAAGAAAGGGTTCTATTGTGAGTCCTCATGCATCATCATTATGTCATTATTGTCAGTATTCTCCTTGCGCCCCTCTTCCCTGCTCTCATCATGCCCCTCCCTCCTCTGGTTAGCTTCTTCTTTCCCAGGTTACCCCCACCTCTGTCTTCCTATTGTGTTTTTCCCTGTGGTATTTCCCACCTTCCTTAAGATCTCTTCCTGTCCTCTCTCTACTCCATTTCCAGTTGTATGACCTATAAATATGTCCGTGCACACACATACATGACATGTAATTTTAAGTTTAGATTATGCACATAAGAGGAAAAATGCAGCGTTTGTCTTCCTGAGTCTTGCTTATTTTGTTTAACAGGATTTCCAGTTGTATCCATTTTCCTGCAAATGCTATGGCTTCATTCTTTAGGGCTGCATAAAATTCCACTGTGTGTATGTACCACATTTTCTCCTGTTTATGGACATGTAGACTGGCCCTGTTTCTGTCTGCTGTGAATAGCACAGCTGGGTTCTTGGGTGTGCACTCTCTGGATGTGAAGACTTCTTTGGGTGTACACCTTGAGTTCTATAGCTCGGTAATATGGCTATTTTATTTTGAGAAGCTTCCATATTGATTTTCGTTGTGGCTATACAAGTTGACATCAGCAGTGACGAATGGTTTCCTTCTTCCCATTCCAGATTCTCACCTGTAATTTCTGTTATTTGTTTTCTTGATGATTCCGGTAAGGTAGATGCTCAAAGTATTAACTTCCCTGATGACTAAAGATGATGAACATTTTATAAAAATCTTCATTGGTAGTTCTTATTTTTTCTCTTAAGACCGACCTGTCTGTTCAGTTTGTTAGCCCATTTATTGGTTGGTTAGATGATCTTCGTGTTTAAATTTTGGAGTTCTTTTTATATCCTGAATACTAATCCTTTGATGTATAGTTGGCAAAGGCTTTTTTTTCCTTATTCTGTAGGCTTTCTCTTCATTCTGATGGTTATGTCCTTTGCTGTGCAGAAGCTTTTAATTTAATGTAACCTCAGTTGTCACTTGGTATGCTATTGGAGTCTCGTTTGGAAAGTCTTAGCTCACCTCTCACTGTGTGTTCCTCTACCAGCTTCAGGTCTTACATTAAGGTTTTTGATTTATTTTAAATTGATTTTTGTGGCAGATGAAAGATGTATCCATTTTCATTCTTCTACATGTGGAAATGTAATTTTCCTTTCGTACAGAGGTTTGGCGTGGTGGTTTGAATGAGGCTGGCCGCCATCATATACATGCGTGGTTAGTTCCTAGTTGGTGAGCCTTCAGGGAAGAATTAGGAAAGGTGTGACCTTGTTGGAGGAGGTGCACTGGTTGGGAGGCCTTTGAGGTTTCAAAGGCTCAGACCAGGCCCTGTCTGTCTGTCTGTCTGTCTGTACCTGTCTGTCTCTGATTCTGTGTCTCTGTCTATGTCTTTCCCTGTCTGACTGCTGCCATGTTCCCCACCATGATGATAGTGGACTAAGCCTCTGAAGCTGTGACCAAGATAAGAGTTGCTGTGAGTTGCTGGTGTCTCTTCATAGCAGTAAAACACTAAGACATTGGTTTTTCACAATGTTTGTTTGTGACAACTCAGAAACATTTAGGTGGCTGTCACTGTGTTGATTTATTTAGGTAACTGTAAGAGGAGCAATTAAAAAAATATAAAGGAGTAAAAGTACGTTTAAAATGGCTCAGTGCTTAAGAGCACCGACTGCTCTTCCAGAGGTCCTGAGTCTAATTCCCAGCAACCACCTGGTGGCTCAACCATCTGTAATGGGGTCTGATGCCCTCCTCTGATGTGTCTGAGGACAGCGACAGTGGACTTATATACATTAAATAAATACATAAATCTTTAAAAAAATCCACTACAGCAAAATCAAAATACTACTAAATGTGGAGAAGAGGGGAAGGGAGGAAAGTCAGGGCAACACAGAAACTAATGAAAAAGAACAAATACTGTCTAGAAATGGAAAAAAGTAAACTAAATTAGATGAAAGGGAATAACAAAAAAACTTAAAAACTTTTACCAAATATAACACAGTAAACATTATGCTAATCATGTAGGAAAAAAAAACAGATAACATGGGGGAAGTGGGAATATAGCAAAGCTGCTTTCTGAGAACTCAGAAAAAATCCAGATCACACGGGGGAAGTGGGGCTAGCAAAGCTGCTTTCTGAGCCTCAGACGTGGAGGCTGCCCGTTGGTATATACATGGAAGGGGTGAGGTCAGCTGACTGTCTGGACTCTTGCTCTCTGCCTTCCTCCCTTGCTCTGTGTACTCTGTAGGTGTTCATTGTCTTTCAGAGTTGTCTTCACAGTGGTTGCTTCCCTTCTTTGCACAGCAGGGGCCTCTGCTGGCCACACCTAGCTTTGCATCCTGTAGGCTAAGCAGCTTTCTGAGACTTCCGAGCACTGGTCCCTTGTTTGGCTACTTTAGTTGAAGAACGTCTCCCAGGTTCATTGGGAGTAAGAAGGCAACCTCTGTACTAAGATCAGTAGGAGCCCAGCGGTACCTACATGCTCCAAGGCCTCCTGGGTATTAACAGTCACCTTGTTAGAGGGATGCCACTATCAGTTTTGGGTACGGCCACAGCAGCAAAAGATAGGTGGCCCCAGAATCTGATCCATCCTTTAGCCTTAGGCTCAGAGAGATGAAGCTTCAGGGTAATTCTCAGTTGCTGAGATCTGTTCTGGCCACCATGGTTGGTTCTGTCTCCTCCTGTGCACTTCCTACCTTGTGCTAGAGTTTCCTGCCACCTTTACTCGTCAGCTTGTCAGGGTTCAGCCCTCTGACTCTTCACAACTGCTGCTCTGGGGTCCTCAACAGAGGCTAAGGTGAGGCAAATCGAGGCTTTCTATTTTGGGTGTCCTGGGTGGCTTGGCTTCTGCCCTCTAAGGGATACGATGGGATTTCTCCTGCTGTCGACTTGTAAGTGGAACCCTTGTCTCACCAACACAAGTGGATCTCAGGCTTGTGGAGGGAGGACTTGTGGGCTTGTCCTTTTGTAAAAGGCTGTATAGCTCAGTGTCTTCTCTGAACAGCTTTGGTTTCGTTCTTTCACTGTCTGCCTGGATCTCTAACGCTCTACCTCTGTTCTGTCTTTAGGGTAAATTCTTTACTCTGACTCTCTCCTTCGCCAGCTCACACAGAGGCAGCCACCAGTCTGTCTTTCCCAGAAGTTCTAGGTTTAGTTTCTTTTCTTGTTTTGTTTATTTCTGAGACAGGATCTTAGGTGTCTCAGGCTGGCCTCAGATCCATTGTGTAACTGACCGAACCCTCCTGCTTTTTCCTCCTTCCTGTTTCTCTATTCTGTTGCATCCTGGAAGATTTCCGTATCTGTACAGTAACTGTCTATAGGTTACCATGCCAGGGTATTGAGTTTTTCTTTTTTAACTACAGATTCTTACAGGTTTTCTAAATAAGCTAATTTTGATTATGAGAAAACATGTAATGTTATGATTTTAAATCCCTGATTTCTCTCACCAGCCCCTTGCTTTGTCAGCTGCCACCATTGCTAGGCATCTCCATCTGCATCCAAAGCACCTCCAGAAGAGCATCCTTCCATTTCTGTAATTGTTGTTGTACTTGGTATTCTGGTGAAAATATTTGTAAAAGCCCACTGCTGCGGTCGAAGGGAATGCGTATGAGCAGAGAGAGAGGGCCAGGTAGGTAACAGGATGTAACCATAACTCTTGGTTCTGGAATAAAGTAAGAGAGGCCGAGCCTCCCCAGAGAGGAGGCTAGGGGTGTGCTGGGTGTGACTGTCCTCCAAGCCAAGCAGCCAAGCATCTTGGGAAATTCAGCTGTGCTGGCTGTGAAAGGCGTTGTCTTGCCACATGACACAGGTGTAGAGGATCAAGCCTGTCCCAGGGATGGACAATTACCTCTGTAGACTAAGCAGGTTACCTTTCTCACCAGCTGGAGGCAGAGATGCTGGAGGCAGAGATGCTGGAGCCACCCTCAGTAGCCAGGTGTGGTGGATGGAGAGGCCACAGCTAGCTATAGCCACAGTGCCCACCCAGAGATCCAGCAGGTGCAGCAGGGGAGAATGGGGGCGGTGTCTCATTCCTTCTTGGCAGAGAGCCAGGTGGCCCCACCAAGTTCACCAGGATGAGAAACTCAAGGCAGGCTCTGAGGAAGGGTGTGGAAGTGGAAAGACTCAGAAAGACTGGAAAACTAAGTTAGGCCTTCCTTCGTATTCATATGCTGCTGTACCAAACACGCTCTGTGGAGGGAGGGACAGTTGACGCTAATGGATGAAGTCTTTTCATGTCTTGTTAGGCTTTACTATATTCGAGTTTAGTATCTTCACTGTGGACGTTTTCTTCTATTGCCTCACACTGGAAACATGAGAGTGGGCTTTGAAAGCTCCCCAGCAAGGTAATCGCCACAGGCCTACGAGTTTGGATCAGTATTCTGACCCTCATCTGTATAAAGGTTTGTTACATGTGGATAGCATAGCACAGTCTTCTGAGTGTTTTGCAGATTTGGAGATTCATTAAAGAGTGCACCTGCAGAAGCAAGCTTGGGGGATTAGTTTTCAAAGGTTACAAAGGCCAGGTGTTGCTGTGGCATTCTTGGGAGATTAAGTTGGGTAAGTCACATTCACTGAGGTGATTGGGAAAAGTTTGCAATAGCACAATAGCCTGAACCTGTGGTGCTTTGAATATGCTTGGCCTAGGGAGTGGCACTATTAAGAGGAGTGGGTGTTGGAGTAGGTGGCCTTGCTGAAGTAGGTGTGTCCTTTTTGGAGGAAGTGTGTCACTATGGGAGTTGGGCTTTGAGACCTTCCTCCTAGCCACGTGGGAGCCAGTCTCCTAGCTGCCTTTGGAACAAGAGATGGAACTCTCAGCTCCTCCTGCACCATGCCTGCCTGGATGCTGCCATGTTCCCGCCTTGTAATGGACTGAACCTCTGAACCTGTAAGCCAGCCCCAATCAAATGTTGTCCTTATAAGAGTTGCCTTGGTCATGGTGTCTGTTCACAGCGGTAGAAGCCTAACTAAGGCAAGCTCACAAAGGTAAAAGCTGCTGCTCTGAGAGGTGGGAGTCCCAGTGCTGGAAGTGAAAGCTAGAACTTTCCGTAGGAGTTGGAGGCCACAGAGGCCATGAAAAGCCCGTCCAACAGTAAAGGCTACTGCCCATGTTGTTGAGTGCATTCCAGAACTGAGTTGTAGACCCTGTTGCTGAAGAGGTTAGATGCTTTGGTTCAGAGCTTGAAGAGACAGCTAAGTGTGGACTGCCAGTGTCTGCTCTCCGTGGGTCAGCTCCTCTAGTGACTGAAGGCTCAAAGCCCTCGTTAGCTGTGGAGCCTGCATGCGCCTGTGGGAAGTGCTAGGTGAGGTGTGCCAGCCTATGCAGCAGTGAGGAGTTACGGACAGACTCGGTTTTCTGTGTACTTATGGCCTATGCATTGGAGAAAGTCACACTCAGTACTGGGTAGAAAAACCCCTGTGACCAGAAAGCCATAGGCTGCAGTGGAGAAGACACTTCTACTGGCTAATGGACACAGTCCCTAAGGTGCTTCTCCACACTGTGTTTACAATTACAGGTTGTGACTAAAGGCTGGACCTAAGTTAGGTATTTGTTCATGTGCCCTTTTCTGTCCTTGCTTCGCTTCAGTTTTGGAGTAGGAGATGTACCCCCTCGGTTTGCCAGCACGCACTTTCTTGATCCAGGAATGAGGAAAGGCATGAAGGTTTGGTATCTCACTAGAGCTGGAGGAGAATATCAGACATCTGTCGCCACTTTCCAGCCTCCGGAACTCTTGTGGAAGAGGGGTGCAAAGAGAATATAAGCCAGAGGGAAGGGCGGGGAGTCCAGCTGTGCCCACTTGTAAAAGTGTCACCTCAGCTGGGCTTGTCGACTCTGCATCTCCTCATGGAGGTTAGGAGGGGGTGACGTCCTCACCCAAGCTGCTCCCTACTACCTGTCTTAAGTACACATGCCCTCTGGGAGGGGCGAGGGGATGTAGGCTGGGGACTAGGGTGGAGACTGTCCCAGCAGCTGTGTGGGATGCTTTATTCTTGGCTGCACACTAAGACGCTGTGACTTAGAGAAGAGTTTGTTGGGCTTACAGTTTCAGAGGGTGAGTCCCTGATCATCGTGGTGGGAGTAGTACCTGAGAAAACTCAAGTCTGACCCACCGGTGAACATGAGAGATGGAAGGGGATGGTGAGAGAGTAGGAGCATGCAGAGATCTCAAAGCTCACGCCCAGTGGTTACCTTCTTCAAGGTCAAAACCCCTCATCTCCCCAAACAGTTTGACCAGCATTTGGATCAAGCACTCAAATCCATGCCCCTGTAGAGGCGATTCGCACTCAGTTCCCGGCACTGTTAACTCTGCTCTGGGCACTCTTCAGTCCTGTGGGAGAGTCACTGGGGAGATGGCACGGGCTGCTTGATTCCAGAGCTCTGGGGAATTGTTAGGGAAGTGTCATGTGGAGGAATAACACAGTTAAGCTTCACTTTGTGTTGCTCATTCTGCAAAGTAGAAACAGGCTTGAGAATAAAATAAAATGAAACAGGAAGCAGGAAGCTAGTTGGGAAGCCACCGAAGCAGTCTTGAGATGTTTGAAATCTGACTAAAAGTTATAAAGCAGATGTGTTACTTTTGCTGTTGCTGTGACTGATACTGGACAAAAGGCTATTTAAGGAGAGAAGTTTTTAGTTTGGCTCACAGTGTGAGTGTGTAGTGTAGTGTGGTGTGGAGGCAGGAGATGGAGGCTGTGCATTCTTTCCTAGGTAGATCAGGAAGCAGAGGGTCCCAGAGTTAAACTAGCCTTCACTTCTTTCCCTTTTTTATTCATTCCTAGACTTTGACCATGGGATGGTACTGCCCCATGTTCAGGGTGAGTCCTCTTGCTTCAGTTCAGACTCTCTGGCAACACCTTCACAGACGTAGCCAGGGTTAGCTCATTAAGGCTGTAAGCACTTGCGGAGCTAAAGTAGTTAGTGATGCTATCCACCGCAGTGGCATAGGTGGGGTGAGCACACACATATTTAATGATAACGCACTAGTTAGGAGGAGGTGTGGGATCAGGGAGGCGTTGTCAGAGGCTTCTCACAGGGCTTAGTTTGTGGTTGCACCAGGCGTTATGAAGAAGGCCACTGCAGGCAAAGGCCCTTTTATGGAGTTCAGTGTTGAGTAGTGAGAGATTGTGGTGCCGGGAGGGACGTGTGCTGGGATGGTACTGCAGGCGTGTGAGCTGGTCCAGGGGAGGCGAGTTCAGGAGGGTCTGAGCCCCACAGAGGTAAGGAGTTCTGGAGGACCTGGAGGACAGGCCGCTCTGCAGACAGAACTCTTAAAGAGGAAGTAGTGACAGAAGAGAAGAAGGGGGTAAAAGAACCAAGAGGAGAGGGTCACAGAGGTTAGGGGAGCATTACAGAGTCAGTGCTGCAGGAAAACCAGAAAAGCTGGAAATGACATTTCTAAAACTTACTTCTCCTTCCCTTACTCCAGGTACAGCCTCTGAGCAGCTGTGAACTTGGACATCTCTCTCTCTTTTTCTTTTCTTCTTTTAAAAAAAGCTGTTTAAAAACTCAACTGTAGTGCGTGTGTGTGTGTGTGTGTGTGTGTGTATGTGTGTGCGTGCGCACTCACCTGTATGGAAGCCGAAGGGAGACTTCGTATATCTTAGTCTATCCCCTTCAGCAGTGGATCTCGGCCTTCCTAACACTGTGACCCTTTAATACAGTTCCTCATGACGTGTTCCCCAACCATAAACTTATTTTCATTGCTTCTTCAGAACTGTCATTTTGCTGCTGTTGTGAATCGTAATGTAAACACCTGATATGTGACCCCCAAAGGGATCACGACCCACAGGCCGAGAGCCACTGTTTTAGACAGTCTTTGACTGAACCTAGAGCTCACTGTTTAATAATAATACCAGGCTGGCTAGACAGTGAGTCCCAGGGATCTACCCGTCTCCGTGCCCCACACCCCGGTGCTGGTTTGCAGACGTGCACTGCCAAGCCTGGCTTTTATGTGGGTGGGTGTATCGAGGGGTCCAGCAGTTTCCAATGAATGTCATGTCCCTGGTACCCTGTTATGATTATTTCTCCTTGTCTTATTGCCCGGGTATCAGTGAGTTCTTATTTTGTTTGGGCTAATAAGGGAATTTCCCCCTTTTCAGTGAATTAATAACTTAATACTGACATTGTCAGGTTGTGCAGACTCAATAATTTATTTTCCCATCGTAGAGAGAGTTTCCATTATGTATGCGGCCTTAGAAAACTAGTGCAAAATAAATCAAGTAAATAGATTTGGTGACAGGTCTTTGATCAGTTGTTACTGGCCGCGTGCACATGGGCAGAGAGCCACCTGCAGGATTGTGTGTTATGTAACATTAGTGTGTTATAGGTTAAGTGCTTAGTATTTTTATTAATTTAGGAAGTACTTTGGCATGTGGCCTTTAAAATTACATAATTATATTATCATAAATCTCAATTAAGGCAACAAAACATATTTATTGTGGCCAACTTCACAGCTGGGGTGAAATATTTTATAGCGTGTGTAATGAGCCGCTGGGTGATGGTGACTCTCGGCTCCATCTGAAGAATTTGAGCTGGGACATGAATTAGCAGCTGTAAAGGCCTATGTAATTGTGAAAATTAATTTCAAGGAATAATGTCATGTGTCCTGAGAGAACTTCCTTAATAACTGATAATTGAGGAGGACAATGAAAAAAAATATGGAAGTTGTGAGTTTTCCAGCCTCAAGTCTGTTTTTAAAAAGGCTGTAATAAAGATATAATGCTAATGTGAATCTTCAGAGAGATGCTTCCAACATGATATAATAAAAAGAAGTGAATTGAGCTGGCAGGATGGTTTGGTGTGGTAAGCTTTGCACGTTGCCATTGAACCTGATGACTAGGGTGTGGTCCCTGAGACCACAAAGTGGAGGGAGGACTGGCTCCTGGAAGTCGGCCCCCAACCCCACTAGTGTGCCTTAGCGTTTACTGACCCTCTCCCATTAAATGAATACAGAAACCTAAAAGGAAAAGGTTAACGGATAGCAGGCAGTCAACGGTTATTCTCCTAGATTGGAGTCCGCGTGTTCTCTGGCTGCTAATGCCTACAGTGTTAACCAGGAGACAATGGATGGCATCTTAGAAAGCCCAGCAGTGCCACATCCTGGTTTCCACTGTGAGTTGACCATGTGAGGAGGCTGGACTAGGGCCAACAAAATGAGTTCCTGTGTAGGGGCACGGTAGTTCACCGTTGCTTGGCATTATGCTTGGAGCTGAAAACATTCATAGGTGGAATGGATTTCAGAAAACTTTGTAGGCTCTAGGTCGCCCGGAGCCCCAGCTAATGCTCATTACACTACAGGGGACAGCAGTTGGTTCCTCTGCCTCTGTGTTGTCATGTTTTCTGAGTTACATGGAAACGCTCAGGATGGGGCATCAGACACAGGGGTTTCCAGAGAGCTGTGTCTGTGGCTCTGATTTTGTAAGGATTTAAAAATTCATAGATAAGCTTGAGACCCCCTCATCTGAATTAAGGTTGGCAGGTTCACAGGCCTAGGTTCCAGAAACTAGCTGGCCACCCTAAAATTATTAAAAGAATTAGCCAGGGGGCAAGTCAGCCAAGTTGTTCCGACAAAGAATGGCAGAACTAGTAATACAGGTTGGCGAAGCCACCCTGGGAAGTGACTAAACAGGAGGTAATGTCTAGGTTAAGGTCACATTCCTGAAAAGAATGTATACAGGATGTTACTCACTCTCCAACCTGTTCTGTGACTAGTGGAATAATAGAAACTTTCTGTATACAGGGTGTTACTCACTCCCCACCCTGGTTTGTGACTAGCTGAATAATAGGTTGAAACTTTCCAGCTATTGTTGTAATATGAGTTACTGTTCCCCTTTTTTTTGGCTTCCACTTTCACCCTTTGGTTTGCAGGTTTTCTCCTTTAAATACCCCTTCCTCTCGAGCCTGGGGGTCGACACTCCTCTGTCCGTGTACGGGACACGAGTCTCGACCCAGCGCTGAATTTGAAATATACCTCTTGCCAGGCGGTGGTGGCACACACCTTTAATCCCAGCACTTGGGAGGCAGAGACAGGCGGATTTCTGAGTTCGAGGCCAGCCTGGTCTACAGAGTGAGTTCCAGGACAGCCAGGGCTACACAGAGAAACCCTGTCTCAAAAAACCAACAACAACAACAAAAAAGTTGAAATATACCTCTTGCTAATTGCAACAAGAATCGGTGTCTCGTGGTCTTTGGGTGGACGTAATCTCTTGTGGGATGAGTGGGGCTCTCCTCTCTCAGGGGGGCCTTACAGTTTCAGTCTGTTTAGTTCTCTGTACGCTAAAGTGGGCCTGCTCCCTAGAGTATCTCCCTAGAGTATCTCCTTGCCACTACTCAGAGCATCATTGCCGCCAGTGGTGGTACCTTTGGCCATCTTTTCAGCTCCTGTTAGCGTTGTCCTTTTCTTCATTGTGTACTGGTGGTGGTGGTGGTGGTCACAACAGGAGTAAGTGGTTGAGCTTTCCTTGCATGCTGGGGATAGTGCTTCTCTATTACCTACATTGTGTAGAAGACAAAAGGGAAGTTTAGGCAGTGAGATGGTTCAGCCGGAGTCCTCATATGTAAGATAGTATTTTACCATCTGTGGAGTAAAGTGCAGTGCTGTGTCTTTGCAGTATGATATGATTTAGTGCTTCAAGTGTTTTTCTTTCTTTTTTTCTTTTTTTCCTTTCTTTGTCTTTTTTCTTTTTTTCTTAAAAAGTTTCATTCTTGCAGATTTAGAATTTTGAGATTTTTAATAACCACAGAAGAAATTCATTCACACCTAGTGATTAACAGAATGTAGTGGTGTATTATCTAAACAGGAATCGTGCTGATGTGCCATAATAAACTGTCTATTAGTAAAAAAATACACTTTAGGGCACAGTATTGTATCACAAATTTTACAGAAGTGATACTTTGTAAGAATTTAGTCTAACTAGAGTAACTGTATCTTTTAAATGTAGCACTTAAAAATGTAACAACTCTGTGCATTCTTTTTCTTAAAAAAAATGACCTTGTATGTGTAGAAATGCTGCTTTATTGCTGTTCAAGTGTTTTTCTTTGGACTATCCACACGGCTAGCTCAGTAGCCACGTGTGTTATAAAGGCCACTGTCATTGCAGCTTCAGAGGGACGGGAGTCAGACATTATTAGTTTATAGAGGAGTCAACCAAAGCAGGGATGGGGGCAAAGCCTGTGGAAACGCCAGCAGAACAGACATTGAAAGAGAAAAAGGCAGCAGAGTAACTCATGGTGTGGCCCCAGCTCCAGCTCCTCTTTCCTGACTGGGGTTGAGGTGGAGTTGGGGTAGCAGTGGAGAAGTTTGTTCTCATATCACCCTCAGTTTGCTAAGGTGGCTTTCCCTTTCCAAACGGGGGTGTCTCAGCATGCTTTGTTTGCACTGGCTGCATTCCATAGACACCTTGGAGTAGAGAGGCATTTGTGGGCCACCTACCACTCCAGCAGCTTCTAAGGAAAAGACTTGACAACTCTAGGAGCTGTGGGTGTCTTATATTGAAATGCTGGCTTTTGCTAACAGGGGAGGGAGGTCTCTGGGGAAGGATGGCTAGTTCATCTCCTGCCTTATGAGCTCTAGGTAACCTACACAGTGATGAGAGAGGAATTCTTGGTACTCAAAAATCACTGTCACCTCCTCTTTCAGAATCCCCTATGGCTCTGCTGTGCTTTTAGCTCAGAGTGTGGTAAGCCTTCACAAGTTAGTGAGTGCTAGTTGAGAAGCAGATATCCCTGGAACTGAGTTGTGGGAGTGGCTTCCTTTTCAAATTTCATTCTTTCAGTTTCTTCCCAGAGGCCTCAGCCTACTGTAAAGAAGCACACAGCCCTTCCCCAAAGTAAATGGCACCGATGAGTTAGGAAGAGAACCGGTGGCTTCTGTCCCCATGGTCAGGAGATCAGAGTTTTGTTTGGTGGTGAGGTGCTATGGCTGAGATGGAAGGCTGTGCAGGCTCTGAGGGCTGCTCTGTGCTCATGTCCTACTGCAGTCTCCAGCCTCAGCCAGCAGGGAGCTCTGCACAGTGCTCTGCTGTGCTTAACCCTGTTTGAAAAGAGAGCAGGGAAGTAGTCACTAGCAGCCAGGGCTGACTGAGATTAGGGGAGAGGGAACCACTTTTCCCTTTCACTTAAGAAAATGTGCGTGTGCCTTTGTGTGTATATGCTGTGGATGTGTGGTAGCCAGGGAAATCAGAAGAGGGTGTTGGGTCCCCTGGAGCTAGAGTTACCTGTGGTTGTGAGCTGCCCGATGAGGCCTTTGGGAACCCGAGTCAGTCCTCTGCAAGAGGCAAAGTGCTCTTAACTTCGGAGCCTTCTCTCCAGCCCCAAGGAAAACTTTGTAATTAAAGCATTTAGTTTAATGAAGATATTTAAATTATTTAGATGTCTGCTTTATTCATGTACACATAATCAATTACATTGTGACATTTTCATATATGCATATAATGTATTCTGAACTTACCAGCCCCCCACTTGCCCTTTCTAGTCAGGTTGCAACTCCCCAGGATCTAGTTTCCAGCTTGTTTCTCTTCTGCCTCCTGTGGTTTTGTTTTGCAGATCAGTGAGTTTAATTAGAGTTGTTGGTAGGAGTGTGGCCTTAGTTGAGGAAACTTCTTTTTTCCTAGGAATCATTAGCTGCCTCTACCCTCATGGAGGACAGTAGAGACTGAAAGTCCTTCCCCTGCTAACAACATACCTGTCTGTAAGTGCTTGGAAAGGGTGGGCCTTCTGAGCCCTGCCCTTCTCTAGAGTGGATGATTCCCGGCTCCATCTTGTACAGCTGAGTTAGGATTTTACATTTACATCCTGAGCCGGACAAGGTACGGCACATTTTCATAATTCATTGAATTTGCAGGAAGCAGGTGGTTCTTGTCTTCCAAGAATTGCAACTGGATACATGTAGCTAATTCTTAATTTTTTTTTTTTTTTTTTTTTCGAGACAGGGTTTCTCTGTGTAGCCCTGGCTGTCCTGGAACTCACTCTGTAGACCAGGCTGGCCTCAAACTCAGAAATCCGCCTGCCCCTGCCTCCCAGGTGCTGGGATTAAAGGCGTGTGTCACCACTGCCTGGCCACATGTAGCTGATTCTTAAAAGCCTGTCTTAACTAAACACTGTCAGCACCAGGGTTCTTCTCACCATGGACAGTTGGAAATAACTATTGCCAACATTCATATGCGGCCTGTGTGTGTGTATGTGTATATATGTATATATGCGTGCATGCACATGCTCGTGTGCCACTGTGTGTGTGGAGATCAGGGGACCACTCATGGGAGTTGATTTTCTCCACTGTGTAGGTCCCAGGATCCAACTTGAGTCATTAGGCTTAGTGACAAGTGCCCTTGTCTTTTGAGGCATCTCTCTGTCCCTCTGTATTCCCTTTGGGAAAACAAACAAACTCCTTTTGATAAACTTATCACCTCTTTTGTTGCCCCTTTTTTAAAAGCTTGGTCTATTTGAAAGAGAGACACTTGAATACTACATTGACTTTAAATACAAAGTTTGCCAGTTAAGGCACTCTCCTGTCTATCTGAGGTCCTGCCTTTAACAATGTGTTGTATGTTGTTCAGGTCCCTTTCTTTTTGTTCTTTTATTTTTTGATTTTCCAGACAAGAGTTCCTCTGTGTAGCCCTGGCTGTCCTGGAACTATCTCTGTAGTCCTGCTGGCCTCGATCTGGCTACCTCTGCTTTGCTTCCCTAGCGCTAGGATTAAAGGTGTGCACCTTCAATGTCTAGTTAATTCACTAAGCCTGTATTTAGATATCCATGCCAGTTATCAGAATATGGATTGGGCTAATTAAGAAAATACACACATACAAACATGGTGAATGTCAGTGTCTTTATATAAATATGTACATGCATATGCATGTATGTAAAATAGGTACTAATAAGCTTGTCTGCTTACACAATGAGTCTATTGTCTGAGGCCTGCTCCTGTCATTTACCTGGGTGGTCAGGTCAGAATGTGCTGAGCTAGGGCTGAGTGTGGCTTGGTGAAGAGAGCTTACCTGGGATGTCCAAGTACAAGGCCTTGGGTTTGATCCCCAGCACTACAAAAGCCAAATGAGAAATGTGGAGAGTATTCTATTCTTTTGTCTGTTTATTTTTTGATAAAGAGTCTAATTATGTAGCCTTGGCTAACTTGGAACTCATTACTTAGACCAGACTAGCCTTGAACTCCGAGAGATCTACCTGCCTCTGTTTCTGGAGCACAGAGATCAAAGGTGTGCACCATCGTGTCTGATTGGTTACTCCATTCTCGCTAATGAATGCGTCTCATTTTATTTTTCTCTTGCCATATTGCTGATGTTTTTGTTTCTCCCTAGCCTTTTAAAACTTAGAACTGGTCGCTAGCCTTACAAATTCCTAGAAACAATTGCTGGGCCTAAAAATGTGTCTGTAAACTTCTGATGGTGCGCAGGGCTCAGCCTCAAGAAGCAGTCTGTCCGTCCAGCACTGGGCTTTGCTACACGATGACGTGGTTGCAGTTTTAGACCTTGAAGGACAACAAAATGTAACCTGGTTTATTCTGTCCTCAAGGCAGAGACTTGGAGACGTGAGGGTTTGAGAGGGCGGAGGAGGGGAGGAGAAGGGAGGGTACAGGTGCCTACAGAGACCAGACAGCAGCTTCCTCTGGAGCCAGAGTTGTAAGTTGTGTGGGTGCTGAGAACCAGAGGCAGCTTCTCCAAAGGCTCCCTAACCATTGAGCCATCTTGCCTGCTCCCAGACACATTTTGTACAGGACGCTCCCTCAGCGTTGTCTGTCATGGGCTCTCTTCAGTTGTTGCTCAAACATGTTCCTTTCCTGCCACCAGCTTCTTGACCTTGCCATGCTTTTAAAAATAAAACATCTTCTGCTTAATAGCCATGCAACCCTCCCCCCTTTAAACCCCACGCTGGCCGCGCTGTGTGGGTTACTTTGGGTACTCACTGGTACAGCCGAGGGTCTAGTGTGGCTCTCATTTCGTCAGCAGCAGCTGACTCCACCTGCTTTGCCAAGTAAAACATAAGCTTCTTCATTTGTGAGCCCCGAGAAGGAAGCTGACTGCAGGCATTTGTCACGGCATTTCTGTGATTGTTTCATGGTTGTCACATATATGACGACAGTGTGACAGCATGAGGACCATACAGCTTAACATTATTACCGTTTTTCCCTTAGAAATGACCTTCAGAAATACTCTGCTTATACTGTGTAAGTCATTTCTTTTCTGTGACAGTAGACTTCTCAGGTGCCTGCAGTGTAGACTTCTCTTACAAAGGCATGGTCCTAGTAGGATCTCCTTTGATGGACTCTGAGAACTTGGGTCAGGGCCAGTGAGATGGCTCAGTGGATAAAGGCCCTTGCTGTTACGGTGCGTGACCTGAGTTGGATCTCTGGGACCCGTGTGTGGAAGGAGAGAACCGACTCCTGCCAGTTGATTTGTGGCTTCTGTGTGCCTCTTGTACATGCCCACTCCCCTCACACAAAATAAGTGTAATTAAAAAAAAATTATGTTAGTGACATTCTAAGTTGCTGCTGTAACTGAGCTGGTCATGTATGAAGATTATGACATTAGGTAAGAAATCAACTGGCAAAGTTCTAAGAAACAGATCACCCTTGATAGAGATTTTGATCCTGACAAAAGAAAAAGAATTCAAGATTAGATGTGAATTAAATTTGGTCCATGAATGTTGTTCAGAACAGAAAATAGCAGCCTAATCATAAACTGATCAATTATTCAGTAGTATCTTAAGGCTGTTAGTGCACAGAATACAAAACATCCTTCACTTTTTTGTTATTCTAAAACAGAAGAAAAATTCATTATTCTCATTTTTATAGCCTTTTTTTTTTAATTCTCCCACAGTGTAAGTGAAGGCTGCATATACACAGAAGAGGATCAGAAGGCAGGTTGCACACTTGTTTATCCATGAGGATTTGTGGAAATTTTGGGTAAGACCAAGATTAAAACATTAAAGGGTGACAATTTTATAGGAAACAAATCCGTTTTCCCAGTGGGCTGCAGGAAGCTTTGGACTGAAGCTTTCTTTGCCTAAGGGTTGTCAGTTTCTAGGACAAAAGCTATAGCTTGAGTTAGGGCTGTCTGTCCTCTAGTGCGAGGCACACACATAGTGCAAGGCACACACCCTTCCTGTCTGTCCCCTAGTGCGGGCACACACACAGTGTGAGGCACACACTCAGTGTGTGGAACACCCTTGCCTTGGATCTGGGGAGAGTTCTTGGTGAGTTCCATGCCCCCTCGCTGAGTCAGCTGTCTGTGGGTTTGGTAGCATCTTTTAGACTACACTTACGGATTCTTTTCATTACAGTGGGGAGTGCTAGGTTGGAGTTAGAATGAAGACAAGGCTTACAAAACTAACAAAATTGTATGGGGGCGGGGAGGAAGAAGAACAGACATACAAGTGTAAAGTGTAAACATTTCTTTTAAATTCTGTCGGAGAATAGCATGCATGAATTTATAAATCAGGCTTTAAGGTTAACTGAAATGTTAATCTATTTTATAATTTTACAGAAAATAGTCATGATATTGGGGTATAACAAACTATAGCCAAACTCTGCACAGAAGATCATTTTTATAATCTTCTGTAAATGAAAAGCCAATTTCCTTTACACAGACAATAATGCGGATGTTCACAGAGGCTTTGCTACAAAGAAATTATGCTGGCGCAGTTGATGATTCCGCTGCTTTAATGGGAGTTCATGCTGTAATAACCTTTATTAATTAGGAAACCATATAATTCAAATCTATACAGTAGTGTTATAGCCTCATAATGTGCCAGTGAAGAAATTAAATAGAAATGCCTTGTCCTGTGTTTGAAAATATTATTACAAGTGATAACCTCTGTGTCACTGGTGACTGTCTCATTGTCTGTGGCTTTAGAGGCCTATCTGTGTGTTTCTGCTGTTGGCACTTGGTTCATGCAGTGCTCAGTGGGCTCAGGACCGATGTGGCCGTAGCCCAGGAGAAGGCGCTGATGCAGAAGGACATGCTCCTTAGTGTAAGCAGAGTTGAGTTTCCTACTCTGGTCTTTATTAGAATGTACTCGGGGCTTATTTACATTTGCTATAGATATCTTAGTTAACCCTATAGTGTATAATGACGCATACTTGTATTAACAGTATTCCTAGTGTAGGCTTTACATGGCAGTTCAAATATGAATTGTCTTCTCCCATATTAATAAGTCAAAGGTATGTGTGACCCACCTAAAGATGACATGAAAATGGCTTTTTATTCTTCCCAGCTAGGCGTATTTTACCTGGTGTGAATGGAGTATGTTTCCGTTTCCCAGCACTGGTGCTGTATTAAAAGAGAGCTCAGTCAGCCTTCTGTTGAGTGATGTGCAGATTCAGAGACTAGTTTTTCCCTTGGCAGAGAAGTGGAGGATCAGTGTGATAATTAGTAAGTGGAGATATGTGCATGCTCAAAAGATAATCCCATCCAAGATTTTTGTTAAACAATCTGTTAAGGCTGACTTACGTCTATGAGTATTTACAAACATAGACAGTTGTGGAATACTGTGGCTTTTGAAGGTAGCCTGGGTGTGGGTTCAGTTAAGGCTGACTTACGTCTATGAGTATTTACAAACATAGACAGTTGTGGGATACTGTGGCTTTTGAAGGTAGCCTGGGTGTGGGTTCAGTCTTTGCTCTTGCTATGTAAGCCCCATGTTTCCTGTTGCTCTTCAGTGCTCCTTGTAGAATCAGACTTCCAGAATATCAGGATGAAGGTTACACCTCTAGAGTGGTCGTCGTCTTCAGACTCTTAGTGACAAGAGGAGTGTGCCTCAGAAGCCAGGTGTTCTTCCCGTGAGGAGATAGAGCAGGGTCCTCTGTGAGAATGTTTAAGATGCAGACAGGGCAGAGTTGACTTCCTGAGTGCTATTAATTTAAAGTTTAAGGGATGCTACTTCAAATTACACACCACATGGGTACCAAGAGCAGAAAGAAATTGCTAAGCCATCTGCTTGTAAATGCCATCTCCTTCCCCCAGAGAAAGATCATTTATAGTCTGCAATTAGAGAGCAGAAGGTCTTTTTCCTCATAAAGGCCTTTCAGTCAGGAACTACACCGGGTGGAGAGGGTGTCCCAGGGGAGACTCACACGGGCTCAAGGACTCGGCGTCTCCATCTTGTGGAGCCACTTTGACTGTCTCTTCATGAAATACTGGGAAAGTAGCCTTAATTATAAAAATCAGAGTAGCCTTAAATAAAGCTTGTAAACCATTGCTTGAAAGTGTGCGTTAAATAAGGACATGGGTGTTTAGGCCAGCTTCCTTCTCTCCTCTTTGAGGCATTTAGAACACTGTTGTGTGCTGTATATGATACTCTCACTTCACTGATGGGCTCTGTTTATTATTTTAGTGAGGAAAACTGGGTGTGGGCTTCTTACCGCATAACAAACAGGTAGTAACTGTTGGTGTTTTAGTACTGCTGACAAGCCATATTTTGATTACTGATACTTTGGAAACAATGAAAGTCAACACTAGGGTCCAGGACCCCTCAGTATGTGACTAAGGTACTGAGGAAGGTACATTTCCTAGTTGAGCTGTTTCTGTCCACCCCTACACCAAGCCCTTGTTGCCCCGCCTTTCTGCCCCCCTGAGGGGAAGGTGGGCGGAATGACTGAGTCCCGCCTTGTCTGTGGAAAGCAAGTTCAGGCTGTAGGCCGGTGACCAGGAGTAAGTCAGGTCATACGTGTCTGAGGAAGGCTGCCTTCCGCCTGGGAGAGTCTCATAGGGCTGATCTGAAGTTGGCATGTGTCAGATAGAGACAGTCCCCAGGGCCGGGCTACTTCTCACCAGTGTTACCTAGTTTCCACATGGACTGACCTCAGACTCTTTCCAGCTGGTCTCAACCTTGAATTTCGTATCTTCCAGCTTATACTTAGTTAAGCCACCATGCACGACTTAATTTTGATTTGTAAGAGAGAATTCTTGTATTTACCATTTCTGTCTTAGTTACCAAATCAGATAGGACTGGTTGTGGCAAATTTAAGTTGCTCCCTCATACACCAACCAATTAGTTTTGTAATATTAACAACCAAAAAATTAAAATATGTCTGTATACAAAGAAGTAGGATTGGTATAGAGAAAATCCTTGTTAGGCATTCACGTGAGCATGAGTGGGGGGTTACCGTGGATACGTGTATGTAGGTACTGTATGTACGTGAGCATGAGTGTGGGAGAGCGTGGGGGTTACCGTGGATGTTTGTATGTAGGTACTGGTGTCTATGTCAGAGCAAGCCTATCAGGTGTCCATCTCTATCACTTTGGTTTTATCTTTTGAAGCAGGGTTTTCTCTCAAATTGGAGCTTGTGTTTTTTTGACTAGGCTGGCAGCCAACAACCCTCCACTCCCAAGGTCTTCCTGTCTTGATTAATAACCCTAGGGTTGCGGTGAGACAAGCCCGTGTCTGGTGTCTTATGTGGGTGCTCGTGTCTGAACTCGGGTCATCCTGGTTGCTTAGCAAGCTCTTTTAAACACTGACATCACTATAGCCCCCAAGGACTTTCTCAACTGTGTATTCTTCCAAGAATGTTCATGAATTTCACCGCCTGAAGTTTCTATTACAATGTATTTTTTATTTATAAGATATCCAGTATGCTTTTTCATGTGGTGGTTCAGAGATGATTGCTGTCTCTACAGTTCTGGATATTTCCTTAGCCAGTGTATACCTCTTTGTTTCTCTTACATCTTCCAGGGGAGTTTTAAAGCTTCCTTTACATGTGCTGTTAGTTTTTTCCTAGATATTTCTTGTAGTTTGAAGTCATAGATTTCAAGACTTTCCTTTATATTTTTTTAGTCAATTTTTTTGGGGGGGCATAGGAGAAAACTATAGATTTTCATTATAATCGCTTTATGGGGGATGCATCATTGAACTTCACTGATTTTTTTTTTTAAATAGTGTTTGGTAATTAATTTCTCACGATTGTCTCCCATGGGCAGATGTCATCTGCCAGTGATGGTTATCTGCCTCTGTCCCCATCCACTGTCATTTGTTTTTCTCAGTTGCATAGTTTTTATTCCCTAAAACGTTAGTAGTGATGAGTAGACGGCACTGACTTATTCCTGAACTCACTTGAGCCCTGTTAACCAGATGGTATTACGGTCTGAGTGTGTGAGTGGAGATGGCTGCGATCCTTTTATTTGGAACCAATTACAACTTTTTTTTTTAAATTTATTTTATATGTATGAGTACACTATAGCTGTCTTCAGACACACACCAGAAGAGAGCATCAGATCCCATTACAGATGGAGCCACCATGTGGTTGCTGAGAATTGAACTCAGGACCTCTGGAAGAGCAGCCAGTGCTCTTAATTGCTGAGCCGTCCCCAATTAAAACTTTTGTTATCAAGTCTGTAACTATGGGGCTGTAGATAAGGCTCAAAGACTGTTTACTGCTCTTGCAGAGGACCGGAGTTGAGTTTCCAGCACCCACACTGACAACTGAAAGCTTGCAGTAACTCCAGCTCTAGGGAGCCAGCATCTCTAGCTTTCAAGGGTCTCTGCAACAAGTGCACATACGCCCAATATATAAATAAAGTAAAAAATGTAAAAAGGTTGTAATGAGTGTCTTAAAATTTATTTTAATGTCTACTATGTTAATATTTTCTGTTTTTATCTGTTGTAATTTGTCCAGTTTTTTAATGAGTCCTTTTTCTTCATTGTTTCCAAGTGTTTTTTGGTGAGGATTTTTACATTAATCTTGATTTAATTTATAGATGCAGTAATGTCTTCATGTCAAGGTTATATTGATCTCATAAGATAAAGTTAGAAATGGACTTTTCCCTAGAGATCCTCCAGCATACCCTAAAGCATGTGCTACCACAACTGGCAGAGAACTACTTTTCTCTCATTCATGGGGATAGAATTAAATGTCTTCAGGATGATCTGAATGTTGAAATTGTGAAGAAACTTGTCCATAATGTTGTTTGGCCCTATGTCATGGGAGGCTGGAGGTTGGGGATACATTTGAATAGAGTCTATGGTTATTTTTAGTATCCATTTCTTTAATTCTAAGATTAAGTAGATTGCCTTTCCGACAGTAGGTAGACTTTCAGTGTCTTTGCCTAGATCATTCAGTCCCCTGCTGTTTCTAAAGCTCTGCAGAGAAGAGTGGGCAGAGCAGGACTGGACAGCTGTGGGACAATCGCTTGCGTGGCTGGCCCCGCCCAACACCTGGCAGTTTAGATTGGAGTCCACTGTGTGTGAACTGAACAACTGTTTCAGCGGCTCTCTCCTGAAACTCAGGAGTTGACATTGCTTCAGCCAGAGCTGCCCATGTGACGAGCTCCCACCAAGTGCTCTGGGCATTGAGTTTCTAACAGGCTTTCCTGGATGGAAACTTTCTGTCTGTGCTGTCACAGCCCTGGGGGAGTTCAGCATGTGCTCCAGGACTCCACTGGAGTGGATCCTAGGGGGCTCTTGCCTGCGTTCCTATAGGCTTTGCCCCATGAGACCCTTCCTCTGATAATTTTTCTTTCTTCTAAAAAGGTTTATTTTGTGTGCATGAGTGTTTTGCTGACATCTATGTGTGTGTACCATGTGCATGCCTGATACCCATGGAGGCCAGAGGCTATCAGATCCCTGGAACTGGTGTTAGGTAGTTGTGAGCCATGTGGTATCCCCTGAGGCCACGGGAGGAACAAGTGGTGTTAATTGAGGAGCCATCTCTCTAGCTCCTGCTGAGTTTTCTTTGTGTACTTTTACCGCAGTAGATCCCAGCAGTGAATATTAACTATGGAATAAACCGTGTGTGAGTCCTCCTGCTCAATCAGTGAGCCCGGAGTGACAGTGGGATCCAGTACAGCACTTACGTAGTAGAATTCTTACAAAGGATTTATTTAACTTTAGATCAGGTATATACATGTTTGTCTGTATGTCGCTATGTACACAGAGGTGAATATCTACGTCCCGGGAGGGCATTGGAGCTCTTGAAGCTGGAGTTACGATTGGTTGCGAGCTGTCTGACTTGGGTTCTGGTCCCCTGCAAGAGTGGTCCAAGCTCTCATCCACCAAGCCATCTCCGCAAAAGCTCTTCGGACAGGCGTAAGGTGAAGCCTCAGTATAGATTGAATTTGCATTTCCCTGATGGCTAAGAGATTGAGCACTTCCAAATAGTTATTGAGCATTTGTATTTCTTGTGAGAGTTGTCTGTTCAGTCCATTAGCCTGTTTATTAATTGGCCGATTTGTGGATTTTTGTTTGAGTTCAGAGTTATTGGTGATTTCTAGATGTTTCCTCTGTTGACTATGTACTATGTACTGTAAAGCTTTCCTGCCATTCCGTGGCTACCTTTTTATTTTGCTGATTATTTTCTTTGATGTGCAGAAACTACACACGCTCTCATCTGTCACTTCTTGGGGTTATATTGGAGTCTTTTTCAAATGGTCTCTGAAAGTGTTTTACCTCTTTCTTGCCAGAAGTTTCACAATTTCAAGGGAGGCTAAATCTGGGGAGATGGTTCATCAAGGCAGAGGGGCTGTGGTGGCAGGAGAGGCAGCTGGTCACCCTGTGTCCATAGTCAGGCAGCAGAATGAGGAATGCTGCCACACGGCTTTCTGCTTCCTTTTTATTCTGTATATTCCTAGTTAGTCCACTGGGACTCCAGTCCAAGGAGAGGAACCACCTACATTTAGGATGTGCCTTGTCACCTCAAATAATCTAGTCTTGATAATCCTCCAACGGCATGCCATAAGAGCTTGACTGCTTGTGACGCTAGATCTCATCGTGCGGACAGGGTCCCTCTCACTGTCACAGGCTAAGGCAACCATGAGCAAGGTTTTCTTTCCTTAGTCTTTCTTGACAATTTTTTTGTCGGCATATAGCAAACCTATTGATTTTTATATGTTGATTTTCGTACCCTGCCATTTTGCTTTAGTGTTCATTAGAGCTAAGGAAACACTGACTCTCATATATTGCTAGGCAACAGAGTTCTCTAAAAGGTAATGGGTTAAATAGATAGCATTTATAAATTTACTCTAATTCTGTGGGTCAGATTTAGACAGAGCCCAGCTTGTGTCTGGATCACATGGTACCTGCTGGAGTTGGAGCATCCCTCTCTATCCAGCCTATGGATTGGCTCTGATGACTGAGCAGGGAGGGGCCACTCGACTGGGAATGTTTGGACCTTGGCGTTCGTCTCGCCTGGGTTCATTATTCCTCCTGTAATCTCAGGGTCTCTTGCTCACCATCTGGCTTGTTCACATGGCCTGGGCAGCTCAGGCCCCCAAGGCATAAGAGTAGATCTGTCAGACCTCCTGAAGGCTTAGGCCCAGAAGCTCACTTCTGGTGGTTAAAGTGATTCCAACTCCAGATTTCCTGGGAGGAGAAATGAATTCCATGTTCTTTTAAAGATTTGTTTAGTTTTATGTTCATTGATGTTTTGTTTCCATGTATGTCTGTGGAGATGTCAGATCCCCTGGAACTGGAGTTACAGTTGTGAGCTGCCTTGGGGCTGCTGGGAATTGAACCTGGGTCTTCTGGAAGAAGAGCCAGTGCTTTTAACAGCTGAGCTGTCTCCCCAGATTCTATGCTCTTAACATAAGGAAGGTGATGTTTGTGTATAGGGAAAGGAAAGGCGCATACCTCAGCCGTCGGAAGGGCTGTTCACCCTGATTATGACGCATACTTGTTCCAACGTTTCAAAACTTACTGTCTTCTCAGCCTTCTGTTCTTAATTGTTTTCAGTTTGTTTTAATTAGCATACAGTAAGAGGCTTAATTATGTCATTTTTATACTTGGCTGTGGCTGACATACATTCTCTTGTTCCGCTGAATTGTCCTCCTCTGATCCCAATGGTTCCCTTCCATCTTGTCACAGTACCTGATCTATTCTTGTTTGATAGGACAGGGCAAAGCAAGCATTAGCAGGGAGAGTGGCAGAGTTATAGAAGTTACATGAGGAAATAATCATCTACTGTATACCCGCATCGTGCACACAGTCTGTATACCCGCATCGTGCACACAGTCTGTATACCCGCATCGTGCACACAGTCTGTATACCCGCATTGTGTGTGCGGAAATGATGTCATTCGATTATCAGGTTCTGAAAGGTGACATGCAGTCAATGCAGCTCAGTGGAGAAAGTTGAAACATGTCAGCTCTCAGTTCTACGAGCTTTAGTCATCTTTTCCTCTAGTTTTATTAAATGAAAATTGATGACTTAAAAATAATGCTGTGTAACTTTCACAGTAGACCTTTAAAAAGAAGATACATGTGGAGCACATCCATGGAAATAAGTTAGCTTATTGATATTACTTAGTTTTCTATATATATGCATATGCAGTCTGATAACTTTGTTAGCATTGTTTGTCACTTTGCAATAATATCAAAATAGAATTTGTCCTTGTTGGTTTTTTGTCACCTTGACACAAGCTAGTTACAAGTTAAAGTCATCTGGGAAGAGGCTCCTCTGCAGAGAAAATGCTCCCATCAGCTGGGCCCGTAGACAGGTCTGTATGGAAGGCATTTTCTTGATTGATTGATGTGGGATGGCCCAGCCCACTGAAGGTCGAGCTGGTCCTAGGAAGGATCCTAGGTGGTAAGAGAAGGAGGGCTGAGAAGCCAGTAAACAGGGTTCCTCCATGGCCTCTGTCTCAGCTCTGGTGCTTGCCTCCTTCTTGATGCACTTGATGCACACTGTACACTGTAAGGTACACTGTAAGGTGAAGTAAACCAGTTTCCCCTTGGCTTGTTTTGGCTCATGGTGTTTTATCACAGCAATTTAAACCTAGGACAGAACCTGTTTTTCTTCTGGATATATTTTGCTTTTAAGCTTGTGTGCCTAGAGAATGTGAACTATATATTAGCTTTGCATAGCTATAATGAAATATCTGAAGCCAGATAACTTTATAAAGAAAAGAGGTTTATTTAGCTTATACTTTTGGAAGTTCAAGAGCATGATCCTGCCATTGGCTCAGCACCTCATGTGGCAGGAAGGTATTAAATGTTGGAAGCACACAGAGGAGGAAGAAAAGATCTTGAAATAGGAAGCCTGAGAGCTTAGTGGACCCATGCTTGCTGTGGCTTCAACTCTTGAGGACTGCCCTCTGTCTTCAGTGACCTCAAGAACTTCCCATTGACCTCTTGAAGGTGACTTGTCACCTCCTGAATCTTTCACACATTGATTCTGTGATCTGTTGGATCAAGCCTTAATCAGATGGATATTTGGAGGACAAACCACGTTGAAACTATAGCATGACCCACAGCTAGTCGCACTGCTCATTCGAATCACTTAGTGTGGTGACTGCAGTGCCTGGGCCATCACAGGGTAATTAAGTAAGACTGATGGGGGAGGACACAGGCATCTTATTTTCAGTTTTCTGAGCTTCCTGTGTGGTTCCAGTGTATGGCAAGCTTGTTGAGAATCACTGGTCTAATTAAAATTATTTCTATATGCCAATAAAAATTGTGTTTATTCCACACTAAGTGGCTGTTTTCTGTATCCAGCACTATTCACTTTATGTTTCCACTTGGAAAAACATAATTAAAATGTAAATTTGGCAAAGTGAAATTATATGTATTGAGAAGTGAAGATCTGGAGAACCCATTAAGGCAGATATTTACATATCTAGAATTAATGTTCATGATTTGTCAGCTGATGAATTGTAAATATCCCACTGAGCTAGTTAACTGAAAATCAGTCATTGTTCAGCCAGAGTCATTTAGCAGTGGGTTGAGTCTTGGCCATGACTTAGATAAATGTTAAGAGCTATTACACCAGAGGATATTCATGAGGCATATGCAGTGCATACTGTCAGTGCAAATAGTCTGTTTGGTCTGGAGTAACAGAATGATGTGAGTATTCTTCTGGGAGGAGTGGGATTTGGAGTCAGAATCCAGTAGCTTTCAGAGTTTTCTGGCTAACACAGGAAGTGACTAGGTGATTTTGAACATTAGCAGATAAACTAGGAGAAAAGAAGAGAAACCTCAAACCCTGTCTGATCCTTTGTCTAGAGCTCTTGATCATATTAGTCAAGCACTTGGCAAACTGGTCTATTGATCAAACCCATTTTTTAAAATATGAATATGTGTGTGTGCACGTATATGCATACGTGTTATTTCTGTTTTGTCTGTAAAAGTCAGAGGACAACTTTGAGTGTTAATTTGTCCTCGAACACTGTGTAACCCCCTCCTCCTCCTTTGCTCAATGGCCTGCAGCTCACTGACTGTGAATCCCAAGGACCCATCTCTGTCTTCCAGGGCTGAGATTACAAGCATGTGCTCAGCCTTGTCTTGCTTTTTAATGTGGGTTTTTGGGATTGAACTCAGGTCCTAATGCGTGGAATGGCACCATCTCATTAAAAAATAAAAATAGCAGCTGGGTGGTGGTGGCGCACGCCTTTAATCCCAGCACTCAGGAGGCAGAGGCAGGCGGATTTCTGAGTTCGAGAGTTCGAGGCTAGCCTGGTCTACAGAGTGAGTTCCAGGACAGCCCAGGCTATAAAGAGAAACGTGTCTCGAAAAACCAAAAAAATAAATAAAAAATAAATAAATAAAAATAAATAAATAAAAATAGCTTTATTAAACCACAGACATGTTCATTTATTTACTTATTCCCTACGGCTGCTTTTCAGTTCTCAAGGCAGACTTGAGTATTTATGACAAAGCTGTCTAGTGCACGGAGCCGCAAGTATTTATTATGTGACCTTTATGGACTGTGTGCCCCAGTTCCTGTGTTAAAGTGTCAGCCCACGTTTCCTATTGTAGCTGATGCTTCTCAGTTGGTCCTGTTAAGCTGAAGTTGGTGTCTAACCTACAAATGACTGTAGATGGTTGAGTTGTGACTCTTTGAAATGGGAGCTTCAGTTAAGGCAAAGGGTTTGCCTTGTGTACTAGTAACTCGTTCATTACTGTGATGAAGCACCACGAGCAAGGCAGTTTATAAAAGAGAGCACGTAGTGTGACTGTGGACCACGAGCAAGGCAGTTTATAAAAGAGAGCACGTAGTGTGACTGTGGTTGCAGAGGAGTGAGCCTGTGATGGTGTTGGGAAGGGTGGGGCAGAAACAGCTGGAAGCTCACCTCTCCCACTGTGACGTCAGTGAGGCCTCCAACAGACACAGCGCCTCATCCTTCCCACACAGTTCCACTAACAGGGACCGAGTGTGCACACAGGAGCCTTTGGGCCATTCTCACGCAGTCTACCACCCTTTGTCAGCAGTGCAGGTGCTACTGCCAGTCACCCACTATGTTCCCTTTCATCAAGGCTCTCGCTGTTGGTCTCTCTCTCTCTTGGGGTGGTCATGTGATACCAAGCAGCTAAAGAACTTGGTTCATGAAGGTTTCCCTGCAGTCACAGGAGATAGACTTTCACACATCTTGCTAGTAACAGATCTGGCTGTGGAAGTTTGAAGATGATAGATCCTCAGCCTTTAAATTTGATTAAAGTAAGATGTTGAAGACAGTGGCGGTTCAGTGGAGAGGGCATGTATATCTGGCTCAGAGTCTCTGGTCTCAATATAGAGGCTACCTCTGAGTCACCTCTTACCCCAGAGGATCTGAATGCTGGTGAAAGCCCTCATGGATTTGCTGAATTATAACATCTGAAAAAGGCATGCTTACCAATGAAAACTTACAAACTACTCTAGCCTTCTAAGGTCTTAACTACCCTTTCGAATGTATTGAACCTCAGCCTCTTGATTTTCAGTGATTTTTATATGCAGACTGCACATAGAAGCAAGGAAATGTCTAGAAATACGATAGGCTGCCAATCCCATCAACCCGATCATCCGAGCCACAGGATGAAAGAAAAGCCTTATTATGTAGCTCAGGCTAGCCTTCAACCCATAATCCTGCCTTGGTCTCTTGAGAGCGCCGGGATTAGACATGTACAGCTCTCACCAGGCTGAGAAGTGGCAATTTAGAGAATATGCCAGATGGGCTCATTTTAGAAGACAGCTATGATGTTTCTCTAAAATTTTATTAATAAAGTAAGTTACCTTTGTGACCACAGAATATCTTTTTTGTAAATTATTTAAGGTAGCTTCAGATCAAAATCTCTTACATGAAAAGATACTAAATTTTCTCTGTTCATAATTTATGCCTAGATCTGTACCAGAAAGATGCTGCCAGGAATGTGGGGTGGGGTATGCTGTATCCAACCTTGCTAGACCAGTCTCTGCTTGATGCGGGTATTCTCTACCTGTCCGTCGGATTTCCTTTCCTGAGGTGCTGTTTGGCAGAGAGCCAGTGATTTTAGCTTATGATGGCTCTTAGCACTGCTAATTTCACAGCCTGAGCTGTTAGAACCAACAGGTTAATTAAAAAGAAACCTTTGACACTTTGGACAGAGATGGGAGGGTTGTGAGTTCCAGGCTAGCCTGATCTACACAGACTTTAAGGCTAGCCTAGACTACACATTGAAAACTGTTTCAAAAAGAAAATAAATGTAATCATTGCTGATGGCTGTTGGTATGGAGTTTGGGTGGTTGATAGAATGTTGGGTTTTCTGCGCATGCCCCTGTCCCTCACTAACTCCCGGTCCTCCTTTGACAGGTCCGTGACTACCATCTGTTCCACACGATGAGTAACAGCCACCCTCTCCGCCCCTTTACTGCAGTGGGGGAAATTGATCATGTGCACATTCTGTCTGAGCATATTGGTGCCTTGCTGATTGGTGAAGAGTATGGTGATGTCACGTTTGTGGTGGAAAAGAAGCGCTTTCCTGCCCACAGGGTCATTTTAGCAGCTAGGTGCCAATATTTTCGGTAAGTGTATAATAATAATTATTATTATTTTTAGATTTAAGTCATGTGGGAAGCAGTGGTGTTTTCTATGAAAAATATGTGACTCAAGTGTACCAAGTGAACTCCTTTAGTACAGTGTCTAGAAGAACTTTATCTTTGCAGAGTTGTCACTTCCTGAGAATTCCTTTTTCTTTAGGAGCCAGCCTAGAGTTAAGGGCTTAGAAGGCTGTCTGGGTCAGAGAGCACCAGTTAACTCTTGGTGTCTGAAGCACTTTCTCAGGCTGTGTGTGCTGCGTTTACCTTCTGTGCACAGTAGCTGGAGGGAGTCAGCGCTGGGGCACTGGCGGGTGGACTTCTTGTTGTGGGTAAGCTGGCTCTCCAGACTGAATGGGCCCGGGTGCTTCTCAGCTTTGGATGACTGTAGCCAGCACCTGTGGGTAACCTAACAACAGCTCCCAGGCATGGGGGAAACCCACTCAAAGAAACAAGTATTAGATAAGACTGTTGCAGAGTTACATTAGAACTAAAATTAATGTATTATACATATAATATTTCATATATAAACATATATATATAAATGCATATTTAATGAATGAATAAATCCCACTTACAGACAGCTAATTCTTAGGTCCTTAATTTTCCAGGTTATAACAATTAAACTGATCTCTTACCTGCATTTCACCTCATCTTTGCTAAACGGGAATCACCAGTGACCTATTACCTATGTGATTGTTTGTCTTTGACCTTGACATTACTAAAACTTTGTCTGTTTACAATAAAACTGGTACATAGAGTCACAGTTTCATTTGGAGAAATTGAGAGGCTTGTGGCTTAGGGAAATTTCATTTGTCCTCCAGTGAAAGCTGCATGTAGCCTTGAGAGGAGGACCGATGGGGACAGTGGAGCAGGCACGCCTTGGTGTCATACTCACAGTCAGTGTGCTCCTGGAAGTGTGTGCTCTGTGGCTAGAACTACCACAGTTCTATGAGCGTTTTCACACCTTGCCTTCCTGTACAAATGAAATACTATTAGTGAAACTGGAAACTCAAAAACCAGCGAGAGCCAGCCGCCCTTCCTAAGGGTCAGTTTTCATGGCCCTAGCCTGGCCCTAGGCTCTGGCGCCTGGCCTTGGTCTGTCTTTCCTTTCCCTTTGCTTACTTTTTTGTCCCGTTGGTACTATGAAAGTGCTTTTTACAGCTCTTCTTTATTTGATAATAGACAGTCTCTTCTTTCTGTTTACTGTTTTGAATACTGTATGTTCTCCTCTCCTTAACAAGCAATGGAGAAAGACACCCGCATGTGAATGTGATCAGTTAAAAGAAACCCAGACATTTCTAGAAACATGCAGATGGTATTGAGCTAACAGGACACATTCCCTGACTTACTGACCTTTCTGCTTCTGTGACACTGACCCTTTGAGGTATTTGGGGCTCACTCGGGCTAAACCCACTTCATCACCAACACTCTCAGATCCTCACTCAGAAAGCTCTTCCTTCGCCAAGGATAGCTACCTGTCAGCAGTCCAGGGTTCTGACAGCCTTGTCACACCCCAGAGCCTGCCAGTTCCCCATGAGGGCATATTAGCTGTACAAGAGGGGACCTCTCACGAGCATTGAACCCCTTTACCCATTACTGGGAAAGAGCCATGGCAGAGCTTTCTTAGAACCCATTGATCCCCACTGATCGTCCCGATGATACACAGTGTTTCAACCATGCCCATCCTGACATTCCGATTCCCCCGGGTTTCTGTACTCATTCCGATGTCTCCCTAATCAATGATGTTTTCCTCTAGCAGCTTCTTAAAAGAATGATTACTGAGTTGAAGGGTGTGTACGGTTCAGATTTGAATAGATTACTAAATTGCTTTCTGAAACGGGGAGGGGCTCAGAGCCTTAGTCCTTAAAGCACTGCAGGGCAGACCCCAGTTTCTCACTGTTGTGCCGCTGTTAGAAGCTCCCGTTTGTCTGTCTGCTCACCCCCTTGGACGGATTTACTTTGTAAGCGGTTCGTGGACTGGCAGCTTCTTTATATTGAGTTCATTGTTCTCTCACAGGATCACTTCAGCTCCTGTGTGCTCTGGCATTCTCAGACTATCTCGTTAGCTCAGTCGTTTGTGGTATTAATTCAAAATGGTTTTAAAAAAGATTTATCTATTATATGAGTACACTGTCGCAGTCTTCAGACCCATCAGAAGAGGACAGGAATCCCATTACAAATGGTTGTAAGTCACCATGTGGTTGTTGGGAATTGAACTCAGGACCTCTGGAAGAGCAGAGCCCTCAAAATGGTTTTAAAATACTTTTTCTTGTTTCCTTTAAAGAAGCACGTAAAATCACTTGCATTTCTGTACCTGGATCTCTGTGTCTTTAAGCAAATCTATAGCTGCATAGTGTTGGGAACCATTATTTCATAGATTTTGCAGCACACTGTGTTTGAGGTTTTCTAACTGTGTTTCTTGTTTGGTGTGCAGGGCATTACTGTATGGTGGGATGCGAGAGTCACAGCCTGAAGCAGAGATCCCTCTCCAAGACACCACGGCCGAGGCCTTCACGATGCTCCTCAGATATATCTACACGGGGCGGGCGACACTGACGGATGAGAAGGAGGAGGTGCTGCTGGACTTTCTGAGCCTGGCTCACAAATACGGATTTCCAGAGCTAGAGGATTCTACCTCAGAGTATCTCTGCACCATCCTGAACATTCAGAATGTCTGTATGACTTTTGACGTTGCCAGTCTCTACTCGCTTCCCAAGTTGACTTGTATGTGCTGCATGTTCATGGACAGGAATGCTCAGGAGGTGCTGGCCAGCGACGGCTTCCTCTCCCTGTCCAAGGTGTGTTCTGCTCTGCACTTGCTTTCTCGGCATGCCTTCCCTTCCTTGTCCTTGAGCGACCACAGACAGCAGTCCTAGAACCAAAACCCTTGCTCTCAAAGCAGTCATCTGGTCCAGCGCGTGCCACTGGCCGCCAGAGCTCTAGATCTTACACGCTTGGGTTTTTTCTTTCTTTTCAAGGTTTCTCTAGTAAGTTTTATGTACAGTGGGGTCTGTTCAGCCAGAAACAAGTGAATGATAATAACAGCTGCAGAGGATGGATGAACTGGAAATCCTCACAGGAGGTGAAACAAGCCATCCTCAGAAAGACAAACCCCACTTGTTGCTCTTCTAATGGATATGTGTAAAAATACGCAAATGTAAGGGCGTGGCTGTCTTAGTTTGCTTTCTATTGCACTAATAAAACACCATGACCAGCCGGGCGGTGGTGGCGCACGCCTTTAATCCCAGCACTTGGGAGGCAGAGGCAGGTGGATTTCTGAGTTCGAGGCCAGCCCAGTCTACAGAGTGAGTTCCAGGACAGCCAGGACTACACAGGGAAACCCTGTCTTGAAAAACCAAAAAAAAAAAAAAAAAAAAAAAAACCAACACCATGACCAAAAGCAACTTGGGAAGGAAAAGGTTTCTATCAGCTGACAGCTTTTAGGTAGCCCTCCGTCATCACTGGGGGAGTCTGGGAAGGACCGTGCAGGCAGGAATGAAGCAGGCCCTGGAGGGGTGCTGGCCACTGGCTGGCTCCCTAAGGCTTGCTCAGCTTGGCTTTTTTCGTTCACCCCAGGACCCATCTGCACAGGGGTGGTGCTGCCTTCAGAGTGCTGGGCCTCCTCCCACACCAGCCATTAATCAAGAAAGTGCCCCACAGAGTGTGTACAGGCCAGTCTTAGGAGGCATGTCCTCAGTCGGGAGTCCCTCTTCCAGAAGACTAGCTTGTGTGAACCAACATGGTAGGTGTAGGCCAGGAACTAAGAAGGACCTCTGGAAAGAGAAGAGGAGATCTTAAGAAGGAAGAAACTGGGAAAAAAAGGTGTGGGGTGCGTGTGCGTGTACTTGTGTGCGTGTGTGTGTGTACTAGTGTGCATGTGCGTGTGTGCTTGTCGCGTGTGCGCGTGTGTGCGTGTGTGCGTGTGTAGGGTAGTGACATGGGAAGTGAAGCAGAAGACTTTTACAAATAAGAGCAAAATGTTTGCAAATGTCACTTACTCTGCATTGTAATTTTAAAAATTAACAAAATAAACCTCTTTAAAACAAGAAAAGACAGGTATAGATGTGTGGGAAAGACCCCATTGCTTTATATAGTGGCACAAAGCACCTGAGTCTGAGGGAAAGGTGCTGTTCTTTTTCTTTTTTAAAATTTAATAGCCCATGCTTTCCTAGATAGAATTGACTATGAAGCCCAGGCTGACCTCAGACCCACAGTAATCCCTCTGCCTCAGCCTTCTAAATGCCGGTATTCCACATCTGGCTTGTTGCTGCTGCCTGTTCCCACAGAAGGGAAGAGCTAGGAAGGCCGAAGCCCAAGGCTGCGATGGCTGCCTGTGTCCGGCCAGGCTGAGTGGCTGCGCACGTGCGCACGCGGCTGTGCGCCATGCTGACTCTTTACAGTGCCTCTTTACTCTTTGCAGACAGCACTCCTGAACATCGTCTTAAGAGATTCGTTTGCTGCTCCTGAGAAAGATATTTTCTTAGCTTTGTTAAACTGGTGTAAGCACAATGCAAAAGAGAACCATGCTGAAATCATGCAGGCTGTGCGCTTACCTCTAATGAGCCTCACCGAGCTGCTGAACGTGGTGAGGCCGTCAGGACTCTTGTCTCCGGATGCTATTCTAGATGCCATCAAAGTGCGGTCGGAGAGCCGGGACATGGACCTCAACTACAGAGGCATGCTCAGTAAGTACCCGCCCCTGCCTCACCGTGTGTTGGCATCTTACACCAGTTCTAGCTGCAGCACTGGCTTGCAGGTCTGCAAAGCATATGCTGGGCCAAGAGCAGAGAGCTCTGCTTCCTGAGAGTGTCTTTCTCTGCCATCTGTCCCAACATGATGAGCTGCCACAGACATGCCCAGCACAGCTATTTCCGGTCATTCTGGACACACTCTTCCATCTGCTCCTCAGAGTGTTCCTAGACATTTCCTGAAAGGTTGCTTGTCACACTAAGACATCTCCCTCTTCCTCTCCAAGCCCTGGCAGGTACTGCGTGTCTAACTCTTTAGGTGCCGCACACACAGCGTCTACGTCAACAGCGTCTATGTCATGGTTGATGTTATAACAGTGTTTTGATTTTTCTTGCAAATGAAATAATGGCAGTTGACAACTATAAAATGTTTTCTTTTTTAAAGATTTATTTTATGCACACGAGTGCATAGTCTTCTTGCACACCAGCAGAGGGCATTGGATCCCGTTACAGATGGCTGTGAGCCACCGTGTGGATGCTGGGAATTGAACTCAGGACCTCTGGAAGAGCAGTCAGTGCTCTTATCTCCTGAGCCATCTCTCCAGCCCTTTCTGTGTCATTGTACTGGAAGGAGATTGAAATCACCATTCAGATATTTCCATAATCTGGTTTAAACTGACATGCAGACCTTTTGTTAATGCGGTAGCATAAGCCTTCTGGTTGTATCAAACCCTTTAGTCAGGGCCTCTCAGATACTCAGCTATCTCTCTTAATCTCACCCACCTTCCAAACTGGCACTCACCCAGTCACAGTGCCACTCCAACCGAACATGAGTTTCTTGCCTTCTGCTCAATCATCCTGTGGAGGTGCGCTCCTGGGTTCAGGATTTAAACTGGGTTCAGGAGGACCTGTGAGGAGGGAATTTATTCTGCAAAACAGACACAGTAGAGTTATGGGTGAGCAGTGGGGAATAACAGAGGTATAGACAGAATTCCAGGAAGGAAGATCTTGGTGTTAACAGGATATAAAATTGAGGATTATGTTTTGGGTAAGTCACCATAGTTTTCTAAGACTACGAAGCCAGAAATTCCATGGCCCTGTTATCTTAGGATAGTAAACAGTGTCAGGTGAACCTCAGCACTCTCTGTCCTCAGAGTTAATGAGCCACAGTGCTCCTGAGAGACGCTGAGCTTGCTTCTGTGCTGTTTGGTTGGAGGATTTCTGATGTTTGTCAGTTCTGGCGAGCTGGCCGTTTCCTGGAGTGATTCCTCTGCTGACTGTTTTGGGACATTCCTGAAATGCTGATGGGCCCTAAATAGATGTCCTCAGCCTGGTCTTATTTCCTGAGTTATCAGATCTAGATTGCTTTTCAGTTGATAGTAGTTTTGGGGCCTCACAAATTTTGTGGGTGCACATGCATATGTGTGTGCAGGAAGTTGCAGGGCAGAGGTGAGCCTTGGTATTATTCCTTAGGAGTGATCCAACTTGATCTTGAGACCGGGTCTTTTACTGGGAACTGGGGCATGCTGATCAGGCCGAGTGAGTGGCTGGGCAGCAAACCCCGGGGATCCGCCTAACTCTGTGTCCCCCAGTGCTGGGATGTCCAGTTTGTGCCCTTATACTCAGCTTGTGTGGACTAGGAAACAGGTTTGGGTCCTCACCGTTTTTATGGTAGCCACTTTGTAGACTGAGCTATTACCCCAGTCCCTGGGCCAGACAAGTTTGATTTTAAGACCTGAAGTAATCAGTAGCTCTGTGATCTGGCAATAAATGATTTGATTTCTAGTTTTCTATCTCAGTGTTGTTATGAGGATTAAGTAAAATAATTTGTATAAATACAAGCTCAGTAACAGACCGCTGCTGTCAGTATTGGTGTGGTTTCCCCCTCCTCTGTCATTGTGTGAACTGTCAGTCACCACATTCTTTTACTCTTGGGGTTTGAACACAGTGTTTTGTGTGGGTCTTATTTATTGATCTTTTATCTCGACCGCTGGACACACTGAGCAGCATAGAGCGGTGAGTGAGTGGTGGATGGATTCTGGAGGTAAAGCTCCTGGGAGTGGAAGCACATGGCTGGCGCTCAGTCAGCTGGGGACAGCAAGGGAAAGGAGAACGATGTCAGAGGCCAAGCCTTGCCGAGCTGGAGGAGGAGTTGGAGAAGCAGAGACAAAAGAGCTTTGAGAGCCATGGATGCTGACCAGGAGGGAGCTGCTGGAGGGAGAGGCAGTCAGTGCTGTCTCATGATACCAGACCAGCATGGTGGAGGAGAATCGAGAGGGCTTCCTGTGAACTGTGACGAATGAGGCTGTGACAGCCTAGGAGTCAAGCCGTTGTGTTTAAGGGAAGGATAATACTCACAGTGCGCCAGCCATTCTGTCTGTGAATTGAGGTAAAAGGCAGTAGAGAAGTGACGTAGCTCCTGAAAACACACTGGAAAGATCCAGGAAGCAGTTAGAACTCGAGGTGAAGTCAGCCTTGGCTAGAGTAGGAGGGAAAGGTGACATGACAGGATGAGTGTTTGATTTTACACTTCCCAAGTCCTCATTTGGTACCTCTTATGTAAGCCCCTCCCCTCCTTTCCTGTGATTGGCTGATAGGGCCCTAGAACTGGATTGCTGAACATGTGGTTGGGTCACGGATGTAGGTGTGAGGTATATTTGGCACTTCAAACAGTTATGGTTCCTTAGAATTGATTAGCTGGTCAGTCCATGGGTGAGCTGTGGGCTGTAGCGCTCTGGGAGGTTCCGTATGAGTGGGATAGTTGAGGCCCTCAGTTCTGGAGAGGTGTGTTTACTGTGATGATTGCTCATCCGTGGTGAACTCTTCCTTTAGAAGAAATTCAGGCAGGGATCAAGGAACAGATTATGAAAGTGGCAATCCTCAGATCATTGGGGGATGGTTGAGTAGGAGGGGTTTCTGACTCTTAGAGTATTTAAGTAGTCTAATAAATAATAAAAATGCTGAGAAAGCACAATACATCCCTAGCGGTTTCTTAAGAGGCTGTTTTCTAAGCGATGCCATCAAACATTCAGGGGATTGTTTTAGCACGTTTCCCCAATTGGGAAACAAGGTCTGATGTTGATGCAGAACTATTCCTAGGCTGATGGTGCTGAGGCTAGCTCTGCTTGTTTTGGATCTACTGGCAGAGTCTGTGTGATTGTTTTGTTCTTCCCTGGACGGACGTGTGTGTGTGTGTGTGCGTGCAGTGTTTGTGTGTTGAGACTTACCAGGAAGAACAGAGAAGCCTGCATCGACACGAGGGCTTCTTCTTGGTCACTAACATTGGTTTCTGGAAGATTCACCCCTCAGCTGTCTATCCTGAAGCTTTACTAAATGGCAGATTTTTAAGGAGGTGGGTAATCCAGAAGATGTCTTTGCTCAATGATTCTGGTTGGTCTCTCTAGAAGATAGAGCACATGAATTTTATGCATATACAATAACATTTATCTCTACAGTTAGGAAAAGGAAATTAACTTTTTAATGAAATTACTTTTTTTCCTTGGGATGTTTGGACTGCCTCTGTTTCATTCCCTTAACATTTAGTTTCTATCTTAGTTCTGGAGATGTTCTGTCTTGAAAGTTAGTGTGTTTTCTAATAATGTCAAGTTCTACCTTGGTTTATTTATCTCATGTCTTAGACTTTGGGGAAGAGAACAGTAATTTCTTGTTTTTGCATGTTTATAGCAGGAGTGTATCATAGATTCTAGCCTCAGAATATTTTAGTGAGTAAAAATCAATATGTAAATTTGTATGTGTGTGTGTTCTAGTTACTAGACTGGGTCTTTGCAGCTGTGATATAATTGTTGATTACTTGTCTAAGTCTCATTGATTGAGTTCTTTAAAGATACAGTTGTGTTCTTTTTTGCCTGTGGTCTTCTGGCACCTGCCACAGTGCCTGAGTCAAGACTTAAAAAAAATACAGGTGACTAAATGCATCCTTTTCTTGTTTCTAGACGAGAATTTTAAGTCTCTCTCATCTATCACGGAATCTCACTTATCTCAAGGACCCTTTGAAAGTTCTGAGACTCCCTTTTACTGTTGTGTCATCTCTGGTGTGTGTTCATTTGTGAAGGTGTCTAGTGTCTGTGGGGTTCTCTTGTCATGCTGGATACTGAACGTCTGTGGCTTGGTCTGTATAGTGAGTGGTTCACACATAGTCAGCTTTGAACCCCCGCCTCTGAAAGTAAATTGGGTGGGGTTCTGTTGTACAACTGTCATTATGAATGACTTTCCCAAGGCTTTAGTCTTGCTTTGACCCCCGCATTCACCCACTCTGTGCAGGCCTAATCTCCACATTCTCAGTGTGGGAGCAGGAGGACTGTCCGTTCTTCAGGACGTTAGTAAGGAGACGAGAGGAGGATGTAGGCAGTAGAGCTGGGTAAAGAGGTTCCAGTGGGCAGAGAGCTGATGTGTGTTCAAAAGACTCATATATAGAGAGGACTGTGTCAAGTCTGTGTCCTCAAATGATAATTAGGAATATAAAAGAAAACCACAGAATAATTAGCTCCATGCCTCAGATAGTGTCACTGTGTAGCTTGGTTTTAAATTATGATTGAGTCTCGGAGTGTGTTTATGCAACCTCTCCTCTTTCTCTGAAGAGTGTTTTAGGTGTCAGCACCTGGTGACAGGCCTTCCTTACCTGTGAAGCATCCTGTGTAGATGACTTCATAGTCCTAGACACTGACCCCAGTTGTGAGATTAGTGAGGGGAGGGGCTTGAGATAACCTCCCCGTCCCACCCCCTGCCCCCCCACCCCCATTTCTCCCTTTCTAGTAATTGTTTTTTACCTTTGTTCTATAGGGCTATAAAGCTTATTTTTTTAATGGCTATAAAATAACATTATAAATCACAAGTATAAAAAAGAAAATTGTGATTACTATTCATGATCTTGCTCAGTCCAGTTGCTGCTTCATATTTTTAAGAGTTCTCTTCATGCTTAGAGAGATATAGGTACTAAGAATACTTATGAAAAAAAATAATCCTTACAGTTTGATCATTTTTGTAACTTAAATTTTTCCAGGTTTACTTTTCCTTTTAAATTCATTATTGAGCTATGGATTTTGAAGACAAACCCCATGGAGCTGTATTTTTATCTAGTAGAGTACTGATATTCTAGCTGCCGCGGGGGAGTCTCCACTTGTATAGATGAGCTTCAGCTCGGAGGGAATGAACCTGTTGAGGATGGCTAGAAAGTGCTCGAGGGCTCGCAAAAGAAACTTCAAAAGAAGACTTGGGCCTGTGTGTGATAACCTTTAATTTCTAGTTTAGATTTCAGCTATAATCATAGCTTGTACCTGGTATATTATCCAGAGTCTGATATATTTTAGTACCGAAGGAAGGGGGCTTTAGTTTCCAAGTGTGGAGGCTTGTTACATGTCCACCTCTATGGCGCAGTCTTAACCTGTGCTATCAGAGCTGTAGGTGATAGTCCCATCAGAATTGGCTTGTGGAGGAGGAGCAGAGCTTCATCCTAGGGACCCTCTGGGGTCTGGCCTCAGCTCGGCTGCTTGCTGGGCAGGAATCCGCTGAGCTTCCAGTGCTTCCCCTTGTCGCCTGTGGTGGCTGTGGTATTACACTGTGCACTGAGGATTAGCGTGAGGACCCATTCGAAGGAATTAGTATCTGTAAAGTGCAGAGTGCTGAGAACTGTCACATCTGACACAGAACGTTATGCTGCTGCCACTCCAGCTGCTGAGCATTGCTGCAGTGGGCGGTTTTGCCGACTTGCCTCACTCTGTCGCCTTTGTTCTTAGCTCCCAGTGTCCTCTTGTGGACAACGCCGCCCCCCACCTCTAGCCCCCCCCTGCCCCCCCCCCCCCCGTCTTTACTTGTTTTCATTTGAAAACTTTGGCAAAGTCTGTTTCCCACCATCTCTGCAATGCTGAATTCTTCCTGTCTCTTCCTCGTGCATCTGAAAAGTCCCATTTTCCTCTCACACCGTGCGGCCAAGTTGTATGTGCACTGTGGCAGCAAACCTGAATAGTTCTTATGTCTGTGTGCAGTATAGTAATGCCTGTTTCTTAAAGAACATACTATATGCTTTGCAAACATCATCTCAGTCTTTACGGAGAACATGTAGGACACAGGCATCGTCCTCTTAAGAAATTGAAGTTGACATTAAGAAATTGGTATATCCAGCTCAGAGTACAGCCTTGATTTAAATTCAGTCTCTGAACATGTTATGCAGCCTCCACGGAGAGTGCCAGTTTTAGGATGTCAGCACTGGAGACACCCTCCCTACCTGGGAAGCATCCTGTGTAGAGAGTACTTCAAAGTCTCAGACACGAATCTCAATAATGGAGAGAGGATTCTGATGGCAAACAAGCACCCAAGGGATGTGTATTTTCTTTTAAATAGAATCTTATTTTCTCAGCTTGGAAATTGATTAATCTTGTCGGTATGTGACCAACAGCGACTAACACTGGGGCTTCTCTCTCTGTGCTTGCTGTCCACCTGTCCTCAGTCCGGCGGCAGGTATGGGCCATCCCGTAGGTTACTTTTGTTCAGTGGATGTTAAATTGAACCTACTAACAGGATGAGTTCAGCAGAGAGGGTCCATTTGTCCCGCTCCTTGTGTTTCTAGTATTAACTTTCTCTCAGTAATGCTTAGTGTCTGGCTTACTGTGGTGGTGACCTTTAGCTGTGGTAGTGGCATTCAGTTTCGAATGCTGACCGCTATCTTAATCTTAGTGAACAACGTATAGCTTTCATTTCCATAGACTTGCCTATGCAACTTAAAATCAGATACAGGTACTGGAATCAGCTAGATGCTAGAAGTTCGCCTTTCCCTCAGTACTCTAGAACGATTCAGAGTAACCATCCACTCGCTCCTTCTATTCTAACCATAGTACCTGAAGAAAACATTGCAACTATGAAGTATGGGGCCCAGGTTGTGAAAGGAGAGCTGAAGTCGGCCTTGCTGGATGGCGACACTCAGAACTATGACTTGGATCATGGCTTTTCCCGGCACCCCATCGATGATGACTGCCGCTCTGGCATTGAGATCAAGCTTGGCCAGCCGTCCATTATAAACCACATCCGGCTCCTCCTGTGGGACCGTGACAGCCGGTGAGTCCTCCTGTCTGGGAGAAGCTGATGCCGGGTTTGCTGGAGAGGACCTGACTTTTTGGTCATCTGCTTTGGTTCCTCTCCCTTTTTCTCTCTCCTCACTAGCAGAAGGGTGACATTTATCAAGAGAGGTCCTTTGTCCTAGGGTTACTGTTGCTGCGATGAACACCATGGCCAAAGCAGCTTGGGGAGGAACGGGTTTGGCTTACACTTCTTCATTACAGTCTAGAACCAAAGAATTACCAGTGGGAACAAAGCAGGGCAGCAACCTGGAGGCAGGAGCTGATGCAGAAGCCAAGGCTCAGTGCTGCTGACTGGCATGCTCAGCCTGCTTCCTATAGAACCCAAGACACCAGCCCAGGGATGGCCCCGCCCACAGTGGGCTGATCCCGCCCCCATCAATCCTTAATTAAGACAATGCCCTACAGCTGGGTCTTAAGGCAGCAGTTTCTCAATTGAGGTTTCCTCTTTTCAGATGACTGGTGTCAAGTGACACAAAACTAGCCAGCACAATGTTTTAGCAAGGAAGTGGCGAGAGAACCGGAAAAAGGCCTTAGGTATTCAGTGATCACGTGCTTTGGTTTTACAGGTTTAAATGGCTTATTTCTTTATGTACATTCTGCTATTTCTCCTGAAAATTTGTTCTAGGGCAAGAGTTTAAAAGTTAGATTTCTTTAATAAACATTTTTGACCTTTTTAAAATTTAATTTTTATATTTTATTTTGTGTGTTGAGTGTTTTTCCTGCATGTATGTATATGCATCATGTACTCCCAGAGGCCAGAAGAAGGCAGTAGATTCCCTAAGTCTGGATTTTCAGTCAGTTGTGAGTGATCATATGTGTGCTGGGAATTGAACTCGGCTCCTCTAAAAGAGTAACCTGTTCTCTTATCTCTCCAGCCCCCATTTTTCCTCCTATACAAGCACTGAATAAGTGTTTAGTTTGAAAAATGCAGAAAAGCACATAGCAGAAAATATAAATTGCTAGTGACTTCATCACCACCATGATTGAAATCTGTATGTATCTGACTTGTGTCCGTTATCTATCTCATATACACAGACATAGTACAGAATTCTCACATCGCTTTACAAGACACAGACTAGCTATACTAGAGACTTAACTCTTCTCTTTGCATTTATCTTCTTTTGCGGCAGAGTCTCAATAATTTGCCTTGCCTACTCTCACACTTGCAATCCTGCCGTAGCTTCCCAGATACTGGAATTACAGATATGTGTGCTCCACTGCACCTGGCTTTAATTTCATGTCTCAGTTACTACATTTTAAACAGGGTATTAGTTTTGAAATGTTATCTGGCATCCTTCCATATAGGTGAACATTATTTATTTGGTTTCTTACATACTGGATATAATGAATACCTTTAAAATGCATATCATCCTATAGCTGAGGAGATTGCCTTTTGGTGTACAGCTAAGCCTCCCTGGAATAGAATCCGAGCTGTGAGGGAAGTGGGGTGGGCTTCAGGCCACGGTGCACACTCAGCTTCCCCAGAGCTCCAAGAGCACTTCCCTCCAGCAAGTGCTGCTTCCCTGGGCTTGTGACCCATTTGCGGTGGCAGGAGCACAGGGACAATGACAGCAGAATAAATGGTCTCCAGTGTTGCTCACCTTTAGCCTGAGACCCACCCAACCTGCTGTGCCTTTTTGGGTCTGGGCCTGTCGGTTCAGCTGTAACAGTGTTAGGGCTCAAGCACACGGAAGGAAGAGAGCACGTCTTGTTGGCACACTGGTGACCGTTTTGTCTTTGTTGGCCATTGGAGCCATGCCTGGAGGAATCTGTTTAAGGAGAAAGCCAGCATTTGTATGTGCAGTGTGTTTGAGATCCCTTGGGGATTGCTCTCTGGTCTGTCTTTATTAGGAATCTATTTCATGGGGCTGGAGAGATGGCTCAGTAGTTAGATCCCATACTGCCCTTGCTGAGGGCTGGAGTTTGATTTCCAACACTCCTGTTAGGTAGCTCACAACCACCTGTGACTTCTTCAGGCAGATATGCACGCACGCACTCATGCACACACATACTCACTCGTCATATACTCTAAATGTCTAAAAAATAGATTTTCTGACATGTATCCTGGGGGGTAGTTGAAGCATAATTGACAGAGGTTGGAGTGAATTCATGTCTCCTTTCCAAGAGTCCCTGGTCAATGACAGCACTGTAATAATAGTATTTGTATCGTAGTCCCATTGCTTGCGGATGGTAGCCATTCTTTATATATTTCATCTAATTAATAATGAAATTGGCATAAAACTGATAAAGAAGGTTGCTGTGCTTGAACCGGAAAGCATTGCTTTTTGTTTGCACGAAGTTAAATACTTACAGGCCTCTTTGTGTTAGCGTCTCTCTTACAGTCACCGGAGGCTTAGCGACGCCATGTTCTTTTCCCACACACATTGCTAACATTTGAAGCAAAGGTGAAAAATTCAAAATCTTAAGCCAAAAAGATTCTGATGTGTGGTAAAATTATATCCCACATTACTGCTAACCCAGAGAGGTTCAATAAAAGGTTATAACCAGCTTGGGACTGAGCGGTAAAATGAATGGGAGTGGAGGGGACAGCGGAAAATGAGGGGACGACACAAAATAAGCTGACCTTTTCTGGTCACAAGTGTGGGCTGCAGGCTGACATTTATGATCACCTAAATCTTCCAAGATTGTTCTTGTTGATATTACAGTGCAAGTAATAACTGCATCTCAAATTTAAATTTGGCTCATGACAAGGAAATACAGATTTGTTCAGTGTGGGACCAGCATGTAATGGTCCTGGGCAGCTGACTCGAGGACGAGGATGGCCTATTTTCATTACCGCTGCTTATTAGCTGGCAAGTCTTCGGTTGCATCTCCCCGTGTTGTTTATTTTCCTGCAGCCAGCCTTTAAGAGTGCTCTGCTAGGAGACTGAGAGGTAGCTGGGGGGAAGCTGGCTTCTGTAGAGAGCCTCCAACATTCCACTTGCTTTCCCCACTGAGAGGGGAGGGTACTCACTCGCCTGCTTCTCTCTTCTCACCCCCACAACTCTCTTCCTCTTTTCTCTGTCTCTCCTTCCTCCTTTCTGGCTTTACCAAGCTGCTGATATGGTATGGCCATCATCTGACCATGTAAAGAAAAGCAGTTTTGCATTTCATTTTGTTCTTAAGCAGGTCATCCTTTTATACGGTAGACAGACAAGCTGAGAGGAAATTTCACTCCGTTGGGTAACTGTTTCAGTAGTGGCTTTTCTTTTATACAGCTTCCATTATTATCTGACATGACAAATGTGCCTGTGGAACAGAACATGTAATTAGTGAGTTGTACATGCCGCCTCCTCTTCATGTTTTCCCTCCGGTTGTTGTCACTGTACCGTATATCTTCTTGTTAATTCGCAGGTCTTACTCCTACTTTATCGAGGTGTCTATGGATGAGCTTGACTGGATCAGAGTGATAGATCATTCACATTATCTGTGTCGCTCGTGGCAAAAGTTGTATTTCCCAGCTCGGGTCTGCAGGTGAGTGCTCAATCTCATTCATTTTTGTCTTTATTTAAGGACATTTGGTCTTTTAGAAGGAAACTACTCTCAAAACAAAACAAAACAAAACCCTCCAAAATAACAATTAAAAACTAGAAAACAAAACCCCAAACAAAAACCTGTAGGGAAGTTAGATTAGTGTATGGAATGTCCAGTGTGCTTTGTGCCCTGTTTTCTTGTGGACATGTGAAGTCTGTGACGAAACACTAACCCTTGGGAGGTGGAAATGCCCTTTGCACTCACTGTGATCTACACAGAGAAAGCAGTTCTGGTTGGAGAGAGTGTTGCTTCCTTAACATCCAGGGAAGATTGCTGAGAAGGCTTCCTGCTAGTTCCCAGAGCCAGCAGCAGCCCTGGCTGCTTGCATCCATGCCCTGGATGCTTGGTTCATGTTGGCATACTTGGGCCTTTCCTGAATCGGAGGAGGGAGGTGCGGCTGGACAGCATCAGTGTTGTAAGTGGGGTAAAAGGTGCAGGCTGCCTCAGCCAGCAGGCTTCATGCTCATACCCTTTCTCCAGCTCAGTACCAGCTGATCCTGTTGTTTGGCAGCCCCCAGGCAAGACTGTTTTAGAGAACATTGAAAGGTTACTCTTCTAATAGTTTATAGTCTTCTTTAGGTCAAGCCATGTTCTAAACGTCCTATAGTTCTGCAAGACAGCTATGAAACTGGGAGCTGGAAGGGGTGGTTTAGGTTCCCCCCAAATTATGCAGATTTGTTTATTTTCCCACTGGAGAAGTGCCCTTCAATAATTTCTAAGGCAAGAGGCAAGATTAAAGGCAGAAAATAGGCTCATTAGTGAGGTGTGGAGAGAAGAGAAATGGTGGGTACACACAGGGAGAATGTGGAACTGGCCCCTGTTCACCAGCCACCCCACAGCCTCTCCACACCAGATGTCATCCGCCCTACCTTCTAGCTGTGACTGACAGGGTATGAGTGGGTGAGCATGTCCCTTGGTCAGGAGTCACCTCTGAGCTCATGGTTAACTTAGACCAAGAATTTCACAGAACCCTTTAGCCACTAGGAAAGTAAAAAATATTGCCTACATTTTTATTATGGGCGTTAGACACAATATTGTTACCCAGGGATCCTCTTTTGTAAAAATGAAGAAAATCAATTTCGTTTCCCCAAAGAGGGACTAAAGTGTCTCGGTCTGGCAGTTGCTCTTTTACCCAGAGGAGTTTTGAGTGGATTAAAATAAGAGGGACAAGAAATTGAGTGAAGATTCTGTGTCTCGGGGCTGCTTGGGGAATGAGAGGGACCTGATATGGAGGAGGAGGAGGAGGAAGAGGAGGAGGAAGAGGAGGAGGAGGAGGAGGAGGAGGAGGAGGAGGAGTCTGCACTGACTCAGGTTATAATGGTTGCAGCAGATTGAAAACTAAGCAGCGTATCAGTCTAAGCATTTGGCGTGGGCAGCAGCACAGTGCATTTGTGTGTAATTAGAAGCAGCAGGAACATGACTCCTGAGCAGATTTTCATGATTCCAGCTGTGCTTTCTCCCCTCAAACCTCCAGCCTGAGGGAGTGAGACCTGCCTTCAATGAGGAGCTCCCCCTTTTAGAAACAGGCTTTCCCTTGGGTATTCATACTCCTCTCCTCTCCCCTCCCCTCCCCTCCTCTCCCCTCCCCTCCCCTCCCCTCCCCTCCCCTTCCTTTCTCTCTTTCTCCTTTTCTAATAATCACCTCTCCTTTTGTGCTGTGCAGCCTGCTTTTGTTTCAGTGCATGTCATAGTTACTATTCAGTTGCTGTAGCAAAACATACGACCAAAGCCACTTACGGAAGAAAGTTTCAGAGGGCAAGTCCATGACTGCTGTGGTGAGAGCCACAGCCAAGCGTGGCACTAGAGGAGCAGTAGCTGAGAGTTCACCCCTTCTTCTACAAGTGTAAGATACACACGCAGTCACACATGGGAAAGCCCACAGCCCAGCCTCAGTGTAAAGCTTCCTCCCACATGGCCACACCCCCTAAGCTTTAACCAAGAAGTTCTACCAACCGAGGACCAAACATTCAGATACCATGTGCCCATGGAGGCCATTCTCAGTCAGACCACCACAGTACATCAGCTCCAGACCAGAAATCTGAGCAAGCAAAGGTGGCCTGGGAGACTATGGGAGAGAGAAGAGGGAGGGGTCTTAGGGTCATCATCAGTTAGAAAGCTTTAAAAACAATGAGCATTTTAACATGTCTCCTATATTGTTTCATAAATCTTGTTTGTCGGCTTAGGTTTTTGTTCTAACAGCATGTTAAAATGAATCTAAGGATTAGACAGTATTTGACTATTCAAGGATGCTTTGGATTTCCTTCATAATCATTTATTGACTGCTTAACCAGTGTTCTAAATGAACTTCTTATAGTTACTTTACTCTGCAAATACTTCCTTTAGTATGTAAGGGTTTCGTTTGTCTTATGTTAGTTTATTTGTATATATGTCACCTTTGTTCTTTGGTGTCTTTTGTGTTGCTTTGGTTTCTCTCAGGAAAATGACAAGCTTTTAGAGGCGTGGAGTGACTACTCTGTACCCAGTACAGGCTCATCATGTAAGGCGCCCACTGATGGTGAGATATGCAGTTGTCATTGACCTGAAGCTTCACTGTCCATCTGAGCAGTGCAGTCACTAAGAGGGTCTGAGTGGCAGCAGGCTTCCATTTTTAGGGCTTGTTTTCTGTAGGAAACTGAAATTTGAGGTTCCCTGCTGAAGGTTTTAAATGCTTTGTATGGATGGCAGATTTCATCTGTTACATTGAAAAAAGTGATATTTTGTCAATTGAGGGATGGGAGATTTTACCTATACCTCTTTCTGAGACTAGGCAACAGTCAGTTGGCATTGTGGCTCGAAACTGAGCTGTGCTGTAGATGGAGCTCACCCTAACCCTGGCTTTAGCTCACACACTTGCTTGTGGTAAATCTGTGCCTCACTGACCATGGTACCCTCACCCCAAAGGAGCAGGAACCACACTCTGAACTTTGACAGTTACTGAGCATGAAGGCTGTTTGAAAGTAGAGATTTATACAGAGCAGGTATTTTTTTTGTTGTCACTTTTTGAAAATCTGAGATGATGTTTGATCTTCAGAGAAGGTTGCCATCTTTGGCACGGTGCCTTTTCCTAGCAGCCGAGCCTGGCAGTGCTTTCCTGTACTGTCCTTAGCCTGCCATAAACAATGTCGTAATAACTAATGGCTTGTTCATTTTTGAATGTTTACAGCAAGTTTGTATATTTTTGGTTCTGATAAAACACATAATATAACCTAGGGTCTGCCATGCCTCTGTGGTGTAACCCAGGCAGCGTTCCCCTGGCATAGTAGAGGGCTGCGTCTGCTGCCAGTGAGGAAGCACCAGCCTCCCACCACAGTGCTCACATCAGTGATGATAAGTGCAGGGAAGTGACTGACCCCTTCTGGACCCTTTCCAGGAGGGGGGGGGGCGGGGTCGTTCTGTGTGAGCCAAAGCTCACCTCCCTCCACCTTCACCCTCGGCTGGAGGTGACGAACAGGGACGTTCAGTTTATCTGTGTGCATCTTCATCTCAGACCACACCTCCCTGTGTCACTTGTCAGAGATACAGACACGTGTGTGTGTGTGTGTGTGTGTGTGATACGCTTTTTTCTGTTGTGTGCTGTGTGAGTTGATAACTGCCTTTTAGTGTAATATTGATGCCTTTTGAAAAACAAAATTTTAAATTTTAAAACCATAGTCAACTCTTGTCAATGTTTTGAAATACTTTCTAGTTTTATATCCTGTTTAGGAAGGTGTTCTAATGCTAAGGAATCCAATGCTACAGAATGCTACAGAATGCTACAGAATGCTACAGAATGCTACAGAATGCTACAGAATGCTACAGAATGCTACAGAATGCTACAGAATGCTGCAGAATGCTGCAGAATGCTACAGAATGCTACAGAATGCTATGTATTTTTCTAATACTTTAGAAACTCTTTGTAATCAAATGTTGAATTCAGGCAGATATTGTGTGGGTGGGTTAGGTTGGGACAGTTGACTTAGGGATGTCATGTAATAGTGATTGTAGCACCCCAGTGACACTGCTCTCATGTGCTGAATTCTAGCGTGCACTTGACTCTGTGACAGTGTGTTCCTTCGATTCTTGGTGACTGTTTGAGTAACTACTGTTTCCTTTCTCTCCTTATTCCTGTCTTCTTAAAGCAAAGATTTATAATGTGCCGGGTATGTCACAGAAAAGGAAGGGTGTGACAGAGCACCTGCCAGTCTGTCGTGTCGTCTCAGGGGTTACATTAGAGGCCTTCAGTGATGAGAAACACCTCACTAGAGGACTCTGTTTTTACTCAGAACAGGGAGTTAGGCGTGCCTCACTAGCTCAGGAAAGAAAATTGTCTTCGTTCGTTCATCTACACTCACTCATTCAGCAGATAGGCACCTAGTTTGTGCTATACATTGTACTTGATCCTGAGCTTGTAACACTGATGGATGTCAGGGTGTCTGTATTCGTCAGTTGGGAGAAGCATATACACATATTTCTAAGTAAGGGTCACTGGGAGCAGGCATGTGTTTTTTAAGTAAGGTTGCCAGGGTGGTAGTGTTGTAAGCTGAGAGACAGGAAATGATATTATCTGGTCTTTGCCCTGGACATGTTGGCTTTCTTTGGTATATGGTGAATGCTATTCATAGTAGCTCGTCTTGTGTAGGAAGCCTCATTCGATGTGTACTAACACTGTACCGTTTGTTGGCATAAGGCACTTGAATCTCTTTTATTGCTGCCATCTATTCTGGCTCCCCTCTTCCCTGCTGTCATTAGCCGTGGCATCCCCCCACCCGTTCTCATTAGATTATAGTACCTTCCCAGGGCTGTAGATATAGGGGAGACGTACAGCAAATGAGGAGAGAAGTGTTTCTATTTATGGGGGCATTCTCTCCCTGCCATGCTAGCAGTGTGTGGATTTGTGTGTGTCTGTTCATCCTCCACTCCCTCTGCCCCATCTCATCCACTAACTGGGCAGACAGAACATTTATTTGCTTTGAAAGGCAAACACTGGCATAATTGAGCAGTTCACCCTGAGGCTTTAGATTCCTAGTCAGGTACGCTGAGTCTTTACTCTCCTCATGTTACCAGAAAGCCCACCTCTTTGCGAGATGCCTTATTTAGACATGGAAGAGTGGGAAGGGTCCCACTTTGAAGAAGTAGCCATTTTAGTCAGCCCAGTTTGAATTATTCCTCTACCTGTGACTTTGATGTCATAATTGAACTAGCACCGAGCAGCCTACATGGAAAGAGCACGTTTTATCTAAGAATGTAAAGCAAAACATAGCCACATGGTGTCACTAAATTATAACAATTTACTTAGAGCAGAAGAGAATTTCAAATGATTTTTAAAATAAAACCATATTTAAATATAAATTGTTCTGAAGTCTGTGGTTTGTGAAATAGCACCTGAAACTATCTGTACTGTTGAAGTCTCTTACTGATGGGAAGCATTAATTAGGCCCAGTGTGTGGATGCCCACTGTGTGCCAGCCAGCTCAGGAGTCATGGGCTGCAGAGGAGAGGGCATGTGGGCTTCTGTAGTACAGTTATTCTGGCTTCTTACAATCAGGTTTTCAGGCCTTCTTCTGGAACTTTGAAATAAATAAAAGAGTAACAGATCGAGTCACTGAATATTTATGAGGAGTCAGAAAACCTGAAGAAAGGAGGACTAAGGATACAGGGAGAAAGGTAGAGGGCTGGGGAGGCTGGGAAGGGAGCAGCTTACTGTTTACTGAGCACTTGCTGTGGACCAGGCCTGTTTTATGCCCCTGTGTGATTCTCACAGCAGCCTCATGGGAGGATAAATAGCTACACTGTTGGATAGATGCAGAACTTGAGCACTGGAAAGCTGAGCTCTTAAGCAAAGGGTCTGACTCCGTGTCAAACACTGCCTTCACCGGGCGGGAGGTGCAGCAGCAGCTCTCTCTGGGAACACCTCGGCATGCACATGCCTTTGGGCTCAACCTCCAGAATAAAAGAAATGACCAGGTGAAACCTGCCAAAACAAAAGGAACAGCTCTGCTCTGGAGCTGCAGGACACAGGATCTGCAAGCAGCCCTTGCTGCCCTTTTGGGGAGCATTCCACCACTGAGCTAGGTCTCTCTTCCCTTCCCTGTGGGAGTACTGCCGGAGGCTCACTGTCACAGTTACCAAAGGCTGCTCTGCTCTAGCTGGTCACAGCCACCCAGTGTACAAGCTCATGCGTGCTAATGGTCATGAACAACTGGGGGAAGTTTTCTTTTGAAAAATGCTCCAAAGAGCAGCTTGGTAATCCTTGTTCTAGGTAAGCTTTGTCAGTTTGTCAATAGAGCTTTTGGTTTCTCTGCCCCTTGCTTCCTCTTAAGATCATTTTAGGCTCGTTAGCATAGTGTGGGGCTCTGTGTTCTTACTTCCTGTTTGCTTTGCTCCAGCTGTATTTAGAAACAAACACCATATATTATGAAATCTCTTTTCTCAAGATCTCATTTTGAGTTGCTTTTGTTAAGTTGAGAAATTATTTATTATTTTCACTTAGAATCCTCTTATTAGGGTTAAAAAAAAAAGCCCACAGCAAAACCAGCCAAACAAACAAAAAAAAAAACCCAAAGCACTGTGGTTTATTTTCAATAAGACCTTTGAGAAATGGCCATTTATGCATGAGTTATTCAATTGAATCCAGGCCTCTTTGTTTTATGTTGTTGGTTTAAAGGATAATAGTGTTTTGAGCTCCCTTTGTGTGCAGTGGCGGATCGGAGCATGAGAGAATAGACTGGGCTTGCCCTTTCCTCTGCACTTTGTTTTGTAATTTTAGAGTATGTCTTAATAAGCTCGTTGCGTGAAGATGATGCTGACGGCACTAATAACCCGTAATTACCACAAATACCAGTTCCTGAGCCTCATCACAGAAGGGCAGGAGCTCTGTTTTGTTCTCTTAGCAGTTGCTTCCCTAGCAGTTAGATCCAAGCAGTGGTACAGATGGCACCCCCCAAATCAGTCATCACACCTCCTTTCTCATGACTTCCCTCTTTTCACTATGTGTTTGCTCTATTGCTAAGGGATTTATCTGTCTAGATATTTGCCTGACCTCCTCCATCAGCTGTCAGATGCAGCTGTTCCTCTCAGGAGACTCATGATGTAAAGGAGAGGACAGTCGACTGAACACTGATGAAGTGCACTGAAGAGATGGCATAGAGGGCAAAGGCGCTGGCTGGCAAGCCTCATGACCTGAGTTTGCTCCCCAAGTCCCACAGGGAGAGGTAGAGAACTGAACTCCCACAAGTGTCCCTCTGACCTCCACACATGCACCATGACACGCATTTAGTGCCCCCAATAAGTTAATAACTATAAACAATTAAAAACTGACAAAGTAAATTATGACAGGCACATGACCATAGTGTTAGGAGATCTCCCGTGGGGAGGACTTGAGCTGAGTCTGAAAGACCAAGCGATCAGGCAAGGGAAGGGAGGGCACTGACAGGCAGTCTCTTCGCTGCACTCAGCCTCGGGGTTTGGGTCTCTCTCCAGTGTGATCCCAGTGCCCACTCACATTCCCACCTTTATCTAAAGCTCAGAGGACCTGCCTGAATGGCAGTCTCTCCCTGTTACTTTTATCACTGTAGATACATAGAATTTACTTTGTTTTATTTAAAGTCATGTCTTAAAACTCTTCTTTCCATATAAAACTGAAGTATTCCCTTAGAAGAACTATAAACTGGATTAATTGTCAGAAAATAGTAAAAAAAAAAAAATATCTGGGAACTGAAGAAAGTCTCATATTTTTGGAGCCAAGATTTGACATGGTATGTTATTTTTTTTGAGAAAATACTGCCTTTTGTAAGCATGTCACCGTGGTTCCCTCTGTGTGGGAGTGTGAACATCAATGTTCATATATGAGACATTTTGTAATCTGCTCGCCCAGGATTTATTAATGACACCCAGGAAGTCCCGAGCCAGCAGGCAGATGCTGAGCTGTTAGGCATGGGACAGTGTGTCTCCTGAGTGGACACAGAGAGGGAGTGACGGCAAGGCTGCCCAGAGCACTGGGCTCCTGAATGGTTACCAGGGACCTCTGACAGGAAATCGGAGACGGCAGAGATGAAGGAACCTGGAGGAGGACCACACTGGCTCGTGGTACTTCTGGGGCAGAGTCTCCAAGCCTGTGAACCCAACCAGCATGTGGGTGGGTAAGAAAGTGGCTTCAGTAAGGACCTCCACTGCTATACGAGTGAGAGGACAAGAAGCTGGAAGGACAGTGGAAGAGGCCATTGTGGACGCAACTCTGTTGTGTTTGACAGTCGCCTCCTGTCCTGCTTGCTTTGACGACTGTAGTGGGGGTGGGGTGGGGTGATGGTTGAGAGTAATTCTCTCCGTGCAGAGCTAGGCCTGTGTACCCTCAGATGTCACCCACACTGCCTGGCAGTGATGGCTCTGACCTTTGGTATTTAGAGCTTGAGTGGCCCGGTGTAACCATCAATTACATAATGCACCCTGTGCACTCGTCTAATTATTTTGTGGTTCCTGGGCCTGCCTTTACACTTCTGTAGGTAGTGCTAGTCACATATCTGATTCTTCTTAACCCTCTTAACATCCTTGAATGCAGCTGTCTGAATAATAGATTTTCTGGAAAACACTCTTAACATTGCTGCCTCCACCCCCATTATTAAAAGGAGATAGGAGGAAACAAGGTTTTTAAATATTTCATCTTACAGGAACGTGTTTAAAGAGATCGATGCACACCAGTCTTATGGTTAATAAAATGATCAGCGCTTCCTTGGTGATGATTATAAATGGTACGCGTTCCCCGGCTCAGGGTGCTCTCTCTGGATGCAAGGTCAGCTCAGGGGAGAGCAGACCAGCAGTAAAACCAGATTGCTTGTTGGCTGCCAGACGTTCTGGGCAGAGTGCCAGACTGGGTTCACCTTCTGAAAATCCATCTCCCAGTATGAAAAGAGAGGGCTCGGTCCCTGCAAGGAAGGGTAGCAGTGGGAGACTTGGGCTTCTTCAGTCCAGTGCCGCCCAGGACAGTGGGGAGCGGACAGTGTGGACTCGGTGCCACTGACCCCATTCAAGAATGGCAGGGTTTTTCTTCATTATGCTTCAAATTATAATTTCATAAGTTAATAATTGCTCTTCCAAATAATGTGGGTCACATGAACATATGACTACATTCTGCCTGATGGGAAGCTATAGGTTTAATTTTGGATAGTCATAGAAATTCTCTGCACATTATAAAGCTATTAGGACGTAACAGCTGTTTTAGTTCATTTCACCCTGCAAAAGAAATGTGATGCTGACTAAAATGATCAGTAATTATGTATTTTGAAAGCTAAACCTCCAGTTATAGAAGGAGCTCATTTACACATTAGATACTGATAAAGACTACAGAGTGCTGTGAGTTTCAAAGTTACTGTTATCTCCTGTCTAAGACTAGGAAAGCAGATCTGTGCCAAGAAACATTGTTCCTCCTTTGAAGTCTCCTTTGTGTTGCCCGATGTAACAGTGGAGTTGCAAATCAACAGTAAGGAAAGCCGCTTGATACTTCTCTAAGGGAGAGCAATGAGGGGCTGTTTGAGGCAGAGGACGGAGGGGTTTATTTTGTGTCTGTTGATCAGCGCCTGCCATCTGCCTTACAGTTAATGTTGTAGAAGCATGCATGTGGCTCCCGGTTCTGAACAGATGATGCTCATGGTTTGTTGAGATAGATGTGCTTTCTGGGTGTATGTGTCTGTATATATACCTACAGTGCTTAAAATCACACTTGAAGTGTAAAACAGATAATGAGGCTCCATTTTGGGCTAATTTGCATATTCAGCTCCTGTACCTAAAACAGAGGACCACAGTGACACTGATTTCTTTCCTGCTTTAGATCAGCTCTAACCAGCTGTCAACAAAGAGTTTGATTAAACACTTTTCGTTATTAGAGAACTTTGGGGCACGTTCTATGTGTAAACATATTGTTTGATTTCAAGGGACAAATTTTCAGTGCAATTCATGGATATATATATATATATATATATATATATATATATATATATAATGCTGTAAGCTGTAAAACAAAAACATTTTTCTGCATGCTTCCTTTATACATTGATTCTCTAGGGTGAGAGCAGTATTCCAGCTCACAGTTTGGGCTGACGTGAAGGTGGCAGATGATGTATGAGCCTGGTTTAAAGGAACCAAACAAATTTAAGGTACGGAGTCATAAACTTGACTACTCCAGGAGATTTTTTAAAATCTGTAATCACTTTAAAATATGACGGAAATTTTACTTGTCCTTTGACATGTTCCCTAGAACATATACAGTATAATTGTCTCTTTTCTAAGTATAGTTACACACAAATGGATTATTTGTAAAAATGCTATTTAATGGCCAAAAATCTTTGGAATACTGTACAAACATCATCAGCCATCAGAGAAATGGAACATAAAACTGCTCTGAGGTCCCATCTCACCCCAGCCAGAAGTGCTTCATCAAGACGTGACTGATGGGCTGTAGGCCGGTCCTCCTATACTGCCGTTGGGACTATACACTGGCACAGACATGGAAGGCAGAGAGTCTTTAGAAAACAAAACCTAGCTTATGCTTCAGCCACAGTGCTTCCTCATAGGCACCCAAAGGCTCTGAGTCCACACACCGCAGAGACAAGCGGGTATTCCTGTGTGCTGGGGCATTCGAATGTAACAGCTAAGAGTGGAACCAGCCTAGATGCCAGTCCAGCCAGCACATGAGTGGACACGAAAATGTGGTACCTAACACAGTGGCATTCCATTCACTCATAAAGAATGAAGTCATGGCATCTGCAGAAAAATGTGTGCAATCAGAAGTCGTGTTAAACGAGCCAGAGCCAGACAAATACTGAGCTTCCTTGTTCTCTCGGATCTAAACTTATGTATGCGTGTAGGACATTGAAGTAGAGAGGGGCCAAGAGCGAAGGACAGCATCGTAAGGGAGGAGATGAGGAGGGATGAGGAGGAGGAGGAGGAGGAAGAGGAGGAGGAGTTCATGTAACATGAAAGCACATTTGTGGGGATTAAGAGGACCAGCACAAGGGGACAGAGTGGACAGAGAGAAGGGGAGGGAATAATAGCCGAGTGTAACGCAGTGTCTGAAGGAGATTCCATTATGAAACCTGCTAGTTTGTAAGCTAATGTTGAAAATAATTTTTAAAAAGAAAATAGCATTTAGTGTATACTATTACACCATCTCATTGTCAGTGTGGTTGTCCTTCTGTTAGCACATACAAATCTGATTTATCTCTTGTAACAGTACCAGAGTAAATTAACTTTATTACTGTTAGCAGTTGTCTGTTGGAAGGACCTTTAGGATGTTTCTGTGAGAGAACAGAAAGCCTTCCACATTATCTAATCTGTAAGCAAGCCGTCTCAAAGGTTATGCTCTTATTAAAGACTCCACCCACAAACATGTAGTAATGGCTTCCTTGTACTGTGTAGTGGCATCTCTTTTTCCACATTCTTCTCAACAGCAGGGAATATTTTTAGTTTTATCAAAATAATAAGCAAGTCATAGTCTCCTGTTGGGCGTGGTGGTCAGTGCCGTAGCCCAGCACTCAGTGCTTGAAGCTGGAGGTGGTTCCTGGGCTGTGGAATCAGCTCTAGGCCAGTCTGCGCTACGGAGCAAGGTCCTGTGACCAGTGCAGTGTTTTTGCACAGGTTATTTATACATTTAAGGCACTGTGACTGTTGATTGGCGTTAGAATTAGGCTGTGGTGGCTCCCAGCACACATTAGGTTTTGAAGGCTTTGTCTCCAGTGCAGCAGTGTGAGAGTTGGGGCTCCCAGAAGTGATTGTGTCATGATTCATCCTGGCATGTGTTTATTGGGAGGTGCTGGAAACAAAGAACTGGGCCAGTTGGAGGAAGCATGTGGCTGGGCCGCCCTGGAAGGGTCTGTCTTGTGGCAGCTCTGCTTCGCTCTCTGCTTCTGGCCACCATGCAGTAAATAGCTTTGCCCTGCTCATACCAGTTCATTCCTAGCAATTCTGTTAGGACATATGTCCCCACCACAGGCCTAGAAACAGTAGATTCAGTCAGTCAAGGACTGAAGTGACTGAAACCACAAGTCAAAGGAAATTTCGCTTCCTTATATCAACTATCTCTGGTTACACTGGAAACGCTAATATAACATTGACATGTGTCACAGAGGAGGAAAGCTCTGACTAATATAACATGGACACATGTCACAGGGATAACACTGACTAATGTAACATGGACACATGTCACAGAGAAGGATAACGCTGACTAATATAACATGGACAGGTTCACAGAGAAGGATAACGCTGACTAATATAACATGGACACATGTCATAGAGAAGAAATCTGAGTTGGCCTGGAAGGATGTGTTGAGTTTTTCCCTGAAGACGCCTCCTAGAACAGTAGTTCTCAGCTAGGGCACCTTTGCCTTCCTGTGGGCATTTGACTGTCTGGGGATCCTTCTGAATGAGAAGGTTATTACTAGAATGTGGTGATTAGAAAGATTGACAGACATCCTGGAGTGCCCTGGACAGTTCCTCACAGCCCAAATGGCCATCCCTGCCAAGGCCAAGAAACTCACTTATGGGAAGGCCGCACTAATCCCATGTTGAGTTAGTGTTTTTGGTTAAAGTGGGGAAATAGAGGAGCCATGGAAACTGTCTCCAAGCAAAAGTCAGTGTCAGGTGATGATCAACTGAATACAGAGAAGAAACAAGTCAAATCAAACAAAGCCTCATGGATTCGGACCCAGGACACTAGAAATGCATTACTGTCGGCTGCCAGAGCCCACTTAAACTAGTTGTAGAATTAGTAGTTAGGGGAAATACTAGTATTCTTTCTGCAGTTGGGCCTGCTTTGCTTTTATGTAGTGAACTCCTTAATTCATTCTTGGTGCCAGAATTATATTGAATTTTGGAATTAAAATCTTTTAACTAGTATCAAACATGTGGTTTGTTTCCTCTTTCTGAAACATTCTTCTCTCAGCTCAATTCCTGAAATTCTGTTTGTTTGCTTAACCATTGTATTGCTTCCTCAGAAAGTGTTGGAATTCCACAAAGAAAGTCAAAGTATACTGTCTCTTATTCACCTGTGTGTTAGGCCCTGGGCAAGATGCTAGAGCTACAGGAGTATTAGGGCCATAGTCCTGGCCCCTGTGGAACATACAGCTTAGTATGAATGTTAGTAGACAGTTATTACAAGAGAAGGAATATTTGTAAGCTGTAATAAATGGGAAGAAAGAAAGTACACTTGGGTGTAAGATATAGCAGGAATTCTGTTTAAACTGGGAAGTCAGGGAGGACTTCAAGAAGAGATGTTTTCATGGAGACCTAGGTGACATCAGAAGTTATGTCAAAAGAGGAAAGCATTTAGCAGGCCCAGCTGGAATAGCCTTGAGGAGAACATTGTTCTGAGACAATGAAGTTGTGTAGCTAGAGAATGGCAGGTCGGAGAAGGTAGAGGAACAGAGTGAGAAGCCTGTCAGGCCTGGATTGAGGTCTCAGACTGACGTTGATTATTGCAGTGCAGGCATTGGTGAAGGTGTCACCTCCATGGGAAATAGATTGAGGTGGTGGCTGAGGGGGATGGGAGAGCAGGTGAAAGGTGCTTCTGGTAGCCAGGGGAGGTGTGTAAAGATGGTGGCAGTGGCATTAGAAATGAGTGGCCCGGAGACATGGGCTGCTGTTTGTGAGACTCCTAAGGAGCAACATTAGCGCGTAATTCAGAGCTGCAGAAAGAGAGCCTAGACACTGAAGAGTTGCTTCCAGATGTCAGAGCCACGGGGCCTGATTAGAACCATAAGAGAGAGAGTAGGAGAGTGCAGAAGAGAGGGGCTAGCCTGGAGGATGAGGTGCCCAACAGCGCTGAGTCACAAGGGGAGTGTGCTTCCAAGGAGGAGGGGCAGGATGCTGATGTCTGGCTTTTCTGAGAAGTCAGGTAGGAGAGGAGGGAGTCACGGGTGCTGCTAGCCGTGCATTGGGAACCAGGGCAGTGGGCACTGGGTGTGAAGGGCAGACACAGTGGGTCAGAGAATTAAGGCACATTCTAGTGTTAAATGTGTCTCAGGATGCTTTCTGCAGTAGTGTTTGTAGCGCCAAGAATACAAAGCTACTGAAATACACCCATTGGTAAGACTGTCATGAAAATAATTGTATAGTATACAGCCACTTGCATTGGTTCCAGCTTGTAGGAGGCAGAGGCGAGAGTTGGAGACCAGTCTGAACTGTAGGTAAAGACCCAGCCTCAAAAATGAGTAATACTTGTATCCCTATAAATTCCTGGAAATGTTTACATAAAATGGTTCTACAGTCGACATAGATAGTATTAATTATGATACTTCTTTTGTTAGTAAACTTCCATATGCATAAAATTGTTTGTATGGGACCATGTGATTAATATATACCAAACTTCAGTACTGATAACTTGAACAATGAAGAGCTGAGAAAAAGGGGAACATAGCAGCAGAACTCTGTCTTTTGTTATGCTTGCTATATCATTACTAATATATGTGTGTGTGTGCATGTATGTGTACTTGCATATGCGTGCTCCTTTAGTTTTCTGTTGCTGTGAAGAGACGCCATGACTGTGCCAACTCTTACAATGGAAAGCATTTCATTGGGACTGGCTTCCAGTTCAGAGCTTTAGTCCATTACCATCATGGTGGGAAGCGTGTGGCATGCAGCGTGCCGGCATGCAGGCAGACACGGTGCTGGAGAGCAGCTGAGAGTTCTCCGTCTGGATCCACAGGCAGCAGGAAGTGAGGAGTTTGGGCCTGGCTTGAGCATTTTGGAACTTTTCACCCTCAGTTGACAGACTTCCTCCAACAAGGCCACACCTACTCTAACCAGGCCACACCCCTAATCCCTGACAAATAGTGCCGCTTTCTTAATGACCAAGCGTTCACATCTATGAGCTTAGGGGGCCATCCCTGTTCAAGCCACCACACATGCTGTGCTGGAGACTGAAGGCCGGTCTTGAGCACACTCATCAAGCACTCTACCACCGAGGCACATCTCTAGCCCTCATTTTTAATTTAAAACGGAGTTGAATTTTAAAATGTTCTGAGAGGTAAAGAAAAAAGTCAATAACCTTTGAGAAACTGTACTGTGAAGGCGAATACAGGAAGACAGCCTGGAAGCTGGACATGACTGCACGCGGAATTGATGACCACAGGCCAAGGGAACAGATGCAAGAAGCCGAGGTTGGAGCAGGACAAAAGACAGCCAGTGGCTGTGTAATCGGTACAGAGAAGAGGGCAAATACAGTTCTAGATGGTGCTGGCCAGGACCTGGTTTCTGGTTTCCTCTAGACTTGGAAACAGCCTTCCCTGGAGAGTGCCAGAAAGTGGAGGCTCCAAAGGATAAGGGAAAGGTGTGAACATGCAGCTGTGGTGAGGTTCCTGGGAGCTGTTGACTGTCAGGCTGTTAGCCACCAGCCTGAGGCTGGCGGGTGGTTTGCATCACTTGACAGTTGCTGCAAGCCAGGGTGCTGCTTCCCAGGGCAAGTGTCAGCACATAGATGGTAGCAAAGGGGACAGTGGAGAGCGCGGTTCAACAAGCGAGTCTCAAGAGACGCTGCCTCTTGCTGTGACCGTTGGTCCTTCCAGCCAGTTCTGCTGCTAACCTAGCTTATAGCTTGCGGGGCCTTAAGGAGAAGCTCAGGAAAACCTGTGTCTACTCAGCAGTGGCAACAAAAGCGAACTAAGACAAGTGGGTTTAACAGAAGACCCATCCTGTGCTACGATCCTCGTCTCGCAAGCAAGGCTGGTAGGTTTGGAGGTTCTGAGAAATTATTTTGAATATTATAGGCAAGTACTCATTACTAGTTTATGTTGTCATCTCATCTTAGAGAAGACGTGTATGTCGGACTAATTTACTGTACTCATGTGCTCTTAAATAAACCTTCTGTACAGAATTGAGTCTGAAGGAATGTGACTTGAACCTTAATTTTTGGAGGTTTGGGGCTTATTTTATTTTTCTGTGTTTGGAGATAGGGTCTCACTGTGTAGCCCAGGCTGGCCTTGAACTCATGAGCCTCATGCCTCTGTTGTGTCTGCACCACTGTGCTTGGTGGTCAAAGGCTGGTGGTGTTGGTGTATTTAAATGTAAAGAAAGCACTGCCCTTTATAGCTTTATCATGGCTTTATCTCCATGTATGTGTATCGTCAGGGACACTACAGAGATACTACAGTCTTATTCTAGACTTGAAGACTGTGGAGTAAGAACTCTTCTGCAGGTAGAGTGGTGCCTCAGTCTGTTAGCACAGAGATGACCAGCCGTGTAGACGGCAAAATGAACAGGGAAACATGCTAGCGTGCTGCTAGCCTCACAGACTGCTTCGGGTCAGGAAGACAGGAGCGTTTCTGTGCTGCCTGGGGCTCTCGTGTGCGTGTGTTATCTCACATGCACTCCGAGGTGTCTCAGGTGACTCAGTCATTGCAGTAGATGTGTTCACTACTGAACTGTCCACATGGAACTTAATTCTCCTTCAGACACTAATCCCCGAGGAGGGGTATCCTTGTCTGTCCCACCGGGCACACTGCTTTACTGCTGGCTGGGAAGATGTAAAATCAGCACTCAATTGTAAAATTAAATGGCAGGGTTTTATAAACTTGAGGAAATAAACATTCTATGAAATTAAGGAAATTGAAGTTACAGAACTCTCAGGCTCACATGCAGAGCCATTGACAAAACAAACTCCGGCAGTGCTGGATCGACAAACAGCTGAAAACGAGAAAACTCTACCAAAATGATAGTCCACAGACGGTTATAAAGATTGAGAGGGCATTGATGGTGTCCAGGTAGTTCTGAGAGAATGTCCCTCTGTGAGAGAGGGTGCTGGAGGACATGGTAGTGAGACTCTGTAGCAGGTACATACCAGCCTCTTACTGCTGCCATCTTGGTTACGTTCAGTTGGTCTTCTTGTTTTTTGGTAATAGAAGAGAAAATACACTCGAATCTCAGTTTTTAACTTAGCAAATCCTTTTTCCGAATTCACAATTGAATTTTCAGAAAGACAGTTGTTTTTCTAAACTACTAAGAACTGCCCTGTAAGTGGTAACATGCTTGCCTTCTGTATCTGGGTCTTCTTTTTCCAGTGTTGCTGCTAAGGAACAGCAGCTTAGACGGTGGATTGACTCATCCTTAGTGCAGTTGTCTTGTAACCACTGAGCCAAAGAAAAAGCATGGTGCGCAACAGTCTCTTCCTGAAGAATGGCTAACGCTTGTATCGTGCTTTCATCTGGGTGGGGGTGGGGGAAGAACTTACAGTCACGTGTTAAATGAAAAGGCATTGCGTGAATCAGATTCTAGTTTAGGGTGGAAATACAGCAGCAATGTTTCTGAAGCCTTTGTCTCTCTGCCCAGAGCTGTGATGTTACTCAGACTCCAGGATGAATACATTTTGGAGCTTCCTAATCCATTTGAAAAGAAAAGAAAACCACGTCTGTAGCTTTCCTAGCCTGCATTTGGCCACTGGTACATTGGCAGGCTCAGTCTCAATGTCTCGGCTGCTTGCTGTTTTCAGTCCAGCCAAGACTCTGGAAGCCTGGGGATGACAGTTCTTTTTAGATTTTTTTCCAAGTCTTAGAATCCTGGGAAATACCCTAAGGTTGTACTGTAGTCAGATAATTTGTTATTTTGGGACTTTTGAAATATGTATGAAAGAACATATATGGTCGAGACTGTAATGCAGTTGATTATCTGGTAGCTTCCGACAATATGCAAGTTGTGTTGTAACAGAATCAGATGCTGAAAAAGATGTGAAAAGTAAGTGTGTACCTGCAAGCCATTCTCTAAACGGCTCTCATTCATTTCGGCCCACATTTACATTCAAGCTTCCCTCCAACTTCGGGCAGAGTATTTATCTATGCAATTTAAGTGGCAACGCATTAGTTAAGCGCATAATTTAAAGTCACTGGCATTGCCGTTAATTTTTCTGTTATTAGAAAAGTTTGTTCCCCTGAGAAAGGTTGACTTGGGCATTGTGTACTTTGGATCACTCCCTTCAGCCAACGACAAGACACTAGCAGGATTCGCTGAGCTGTCTCCAGCAGCTGTGTGGTGGGCACATAATGACACTGCCCACAGCTGTGTGCTCACTCTTCAGTTGGAAGCGTGACTGACACCTTTGTTTAATGGCACGTCCTGGACTCAGCTTGTCTATCAAACTAGCTACAGTGTTTGGTTTTGTTTGTTTGTTGAGACAGGTTTCTCTGTGTAACCTTGATCGCCCTGGAACTCACTCTGTAGATCAGGTTGGCCCAGAGCTCAGAAATCTGCCTACCTCTGCCTCCCAAGTGCTGGGATTAAGGGTGTGCATCGTCACCTCTGTCTAGCAACTAACCATAGGTTTCAGTTTATGTTGCTCTGTGGATTTTATTCTGAAATTCACTTGCTTTGAAACAGAAGAAGTTCAATACTATATAGTCTGTGTGTTTAAAAAATTATTTTCATGAAAATAGTCTGTTTTTTTGTTTTTCTTTTCTAATTTATAAAACAATATGTTGCAATTTTCCTCTTAACTTGTATCCAGTCACATAAAGGTATAAAGTTTTTAGCCCATATTATTTAAAAAGCTTTAAAATGTATAGAATGAAGCAAGAACTCAGGTATGTCACATATGTTGTAAAATTTTAGAAAATGTTGAATTGAAGTTATCTGTAACTCTGGTGTTTTATGTTAGATTGTAAAACTGCAGAACTATACTCTGAGGTTGGAACTGCATTTAGCTAATGCTATGAAAAAAAAAAAAAGAGTTTTGAGATCATTTCTTGGAGAGCTTTGACCTTGCTCTCAGTGAAGGCGAAAGGAGATGGAGATAAAGAGGAGTTATGTGGCCAAGGAGGAGAGCGTGGGCGGGTGGGGCTGAAGGAGGGGGCAGCAGAGCCATTTCCCTGTCTCTGTTTCTGTCTCAGTGCCTGGTCTCACTGGTTTCCAGTATTGCCCCTATAATGACAAGATTCTCTCTTCCTTAGGATGAGCAGGCCTGTTACCTTCAGTCCTAACCTCGAATAACATCTCCAAGTTGCTCTCAAACTTTTACCCCAGATCAAGGGGAGTTTTGAAAATTATACCTTAGCAGTGTTCGTTATCTTTACTCCCTCTCTCCCTTCCTCCCTTCCTCATTTTTCTTCCCACCTTCCTTCCTTCAAAGTCTCCTAGGACCTCGCTCTCTGATGCCTGCCTTCTATGGGTTAGGGATATTACACATACGGAATCTGGAGTCCATTGACATTTTTATGCCCAGACCTCAGAAAATTTCAGCATAGTACAGAACACGACTTTAGAAGACAGTGTTGATCGTGCACCTAAACTCTTGTGTGACACGTGAAGCCGTTACATGTATGAAGTAGATGTGGCAAGGTCGAGTGTGCCCAAGAGTGGCGTCAGCCTCAGCAGGCCATTGTTGCTTCTTTTAAACCCTCATAGTTACATCCGGTTCAGTTCTCCGTGCTGTCCGGTCACCAGCTCATCATCAGGCCCTGTGCAAACATCTCTTCTCCATGCTTATTTCACAGGGGCTCACCTGCTGCTTGATGGTGGCCATGCTCCTTCATCTCTGCTCAGCTCAGTCAGTCCTAAGGAAGTCACTTCTGACATGAGGATGACTTTCTTATGCAAGGGATTCAGGTCTTCCTTAACTCTAGGCTTGATAAGCGGTCCATATTACATCACTAGCTCTGTGTTCAGAAAATACAGTTTGGGTGGGAGAGGTGGGTTAGAGAAAGGTAGGAGCTGAAGAGGTCACTAACCCAGTAAACAGCCTGTCTTATCTTCTGTGTTGAGCCCAGTGAGAAAGTCTACAGAATTCTACTGGACCTAGACCCTCCTCCCAAAGGTTTTAGTCTCTAGTCTTAGGTGTTCTAAAATAAATCGGGTACCTATATCACTAGTGTGAAGTCCTGCCATTCTTTCTGATTATTTCTGATAGTGTTTATAGCAGACCACAGATTTTACATTAGCCTTCAGAAGAGGCCATGTGTTTAGTAACCCTCAGCTGACTTTGTGGAGGCGTCTGTAAGATCTGCTAGATGCTTTGTTTTGGAACTCCCATGTTAGACCTAAAGGCTCTAGGAGTTCAGGAACACTGGTCAAAGTTGGCTCTGTTTTAGAGACCAAGCTGCCTCCTCAGCAAGTCAGCATCGATAAAAAATGGCGCTTTGCCATTGTCTAGGACAAGCATCTGCTGTCAGTTTCTCCTGCCACGGTGTGATCCAGCTTTTCTTCTGTCCATCATTTGTCTCATTCTCAGCATCTGGTGGCTTTTCCTAACACATAACAACACCTAATGTTAGAGTCACGTTGATGGCTGTTAAGGAATCATGCAGCCATAGAACCCTTTCTTATCTGGATTGCCCCAGCTTGTTCTTGTCCACTTGAAGGTTCTTACTCCGTGAGGAGGTTCTTTTATCTCATCCTCCATCTGGAGTACTTAAGTGCTCCTGTAGTACTTACTCGGTAGGGTAGTGGGTTCCACCAGATCACTTCACGAAGCCCCATTCATCCCATCATGCTGTGCACCTTCTCTTTGCATCTGAGCCCGTTTGCTGGACCCTGCTTTGGGCTTCTGTCTGGTTGGCCTGACAATGAGAGAAGTGGAAAATGAGCTGCATCTATGCAGAGGTAAAGGTCCTTAACCGCATCTTCATGGAAGCCAAGTGCTCTGCTCCTGACTTAGTAGATCCTGCTTTGTGTTGTCTGTAGCCTGACCTTTGATTTGATTGGGTTCAGCTTTTGATATCTGAAATTCTTTTCTATGTAAACACATGGAGAGAGAATAGTAAAAGACAGAGTACACTATTAAAACTACTAGTGTCTGCTTTTGTTTTTTTTCCCCTGAAACCTGTCCTTCCTTCTTCCACTCGTCTTACATCTTGCTTTTGGTGTGTCCAGCTTGGAGCTTACTGATTTCTGCCTTGGTCTGTTTTCACACTGCTGTCCGAAATGCAAGCTTGTCCTGTCTCCCATAGGAAAACTTGTTAGTGGCCCTTCCTTGTCTATACCATGAAGTACTAGATCCCTAGCGTCCAACACTGTAGCGGAGTGAGGAGGGCACACCCATGTCAACTCACTGCTCCGCCCTCGCTGTGCACACCTTAGGAATGGAGGAGGCAGTGGTGACTTTGCAGGAGAATTAGGACAGCTCCTGGCACATACTGATGGCTTGGTAAGCGTCAGATCCCTGCTTCATTGCTGGCTCATTGTCGGCTGAAACCTTAGGCTCTAACCAAGGCAGACTGTTTAGAGATTCCGAGATCACACTCTGGGTTCATTACTGTGTCTCTGAGCATGAGGAGCTCTTGGTTCAGAGGGAGCCTCACCTCCTGATGCTGAGCATTGCCTTCCCTGTGAGGAGTCTTCTGACTGGGCTGTCTAGAGTTTCATGGGAACAAAGGGCTCAGCCAAATCCAGAAAGCACAGGTATCTTCATAGGAGTCATGGCTAGCAGGGAAAGACAGCAGTAAACAAAAAAAGACGTGCACAGGGCAGAGGGTGTCGGATATTGATGGGGGTGGAGTTGGCAGTTGCTGGTAGGCGTGGCCTCATTGTAAAGGTGACAGTTTAAAGGTAAAGCCTTGAAGAGATTAGGAAATATGCTAGTGTGGCGGTGTTCCAGGGTGATGGGACTGTGACGCCCCTTGACAGGGCAGGTGCACTCTTGCAGTAGAGCCCACTGGGGACAGAGCAGAGGGAGAGAAAGGAAATAGGCCCCAGTTTCTGTAGGAGTGAATGACTGGAGCGTACTGAATGTAGCCTGTGGTCATTCTTACAGGAGCACAGGCTGTAATGGGCTGGGGTGGGGCTGGCGAGGCCCTCAGACACATTCCCATAACTTAGCTCTGCAGAAACAGTGATTTCCACAGAGGGATTTATCTTCTACAGAGAGCTGTTTTCAGCTGCTTTCTTCCTCTACTGACAGTGCTCCAGTCAGGGCCCATTGACATCTTGCCGTGCTTCCTCATTTTTCAAGTAAAATCCTGAGCTAATGTCAGGGACTAAGATGCTGTTTTCCAGAGTAGGCTCTGGGATGTCAGTGTGCGGATATGACCTTTCCTGAGACTTGGGAGTGTCACACGGACCAAGCAGAGCTAATCCTTGATCAGAGCGCCTCTGTGCCAGCCCATAACTGGCCGCTCCATGTCCATTATCCATCTCACCCAGAGCTACTTGGGCTCCGAGCTTTGTAAAGACATCATCAGAGTTGGCATCTGGGACTTGTGACAACTCTCCTAGCGCCTGCTTTCTCTCACCAGCTTTGATAGCTCATTGGAATGCCCAGACATGGTTTATGAGCACCTCTGTAGTGCCAGGCACATTTATGGAACTGGGCATTAAAAGAGTCCCATCGTAGCTTACTTTTTAAAGCATATCATGAACTCAGGTTAAGAAGATAGCCTTCACTTTTTTAAATCACAAGACTAGAGTTTGGGGGAAAAAATTCCAATTCAGTGGCAGCCCTCCGGAGGAGTTTAATCCTTAGGATTTACAGGTCCCTTTGTCCACAGGGTCTGTTGCCTTTGGCGGCTATTGATTTTCCTCCTCCGTGTCTATAATAGCTGCCTGGCTCTGTGCCCTTCCTTAGGAATTTATTGCTCATCTTTTGCCCTGCTCTCTTTAGAGGAATCCCGTGTCAAACTTCCATCCTGTCTATCAAGTTCCAGAGTTTAAAGGCAGGCTGTGCTCTTGGCCTAACCGTGTTGGCAGTGACCCTCAACAGTGATTGAGCACTAGCACGGTGTTCAGGTAAATGCGTTGGTGTGGTGTTTACCTTCTCTGTGTAGACCTCACTTCTTATTTACATACCTCTAGGGAGAGAGGAACGCCCGAATTGCCCAAAGAGAAATTCTGCTGTGAACTTGCTCTATTCCTTTTTTAAGGTGACATCTAGAAATGCAGTATTTTGAAAATGTGAACTTTGTAGGCACATTTCCATTTTAAAAGAGGAAAAATGACTTTTAAGAATGTGAGGGGGTAAAATTTGAAAAGAAAGCTCTTTTTTTTTTTTTTAAAAGAACTCTAACCTGACAAGAGAATAGGAAGAAATGATTACTGATCATTTCAATTTCCAGTAAATTACAAAGCATGCGTAATGGGCTCTGAAGAGAGATGATTCCTCCAGCACACTTCATGCTGCCTTCAGAGATAAGTGTGTAAATGAGGGAAATGAATCGTTTCAGCCTGGAAAATCTATACCATTTTGGTGAGTGAAAGTGAGTGAAATTGAAATAATTCTATCACTCTATACTGAAAAGAAAGCGTAACTGTTTTCGATGTGTTTCTAGAGGATAGTATACTTACAGGTTTGCTGCAGAAAAATATTTTTGAATCAAGGCTAACTAAATGAATGCCAAAGATAAGAGGCTAGGCTGGTGAGACTTCTCAGTGGTTAGAGCATAGGCAGTGCTTGCTGTGGACCCAGGTTCAGTTCCCAGCACTCACATGGTGTCTCAGGGCATCTATAACTCCTGGTTCAGGGGCTCCACTGCTGCTTCTGGCCTCCATGTTCACTAGGTGCATGTTTGTGCACAGACACATGGAAGCGAACACTTGTGAAATTAAACAGACTCTCTTAGTGTTTTTTTTTAGAATTTATATTGCAAAATTTGGAATAGAAAAAATAGCTAAAATTTAAAAATACTGCTTGATTCATATATTCACTTAAAACAGATTTCCTTAAAACTTTCAACTTTCTTGGTAATATATGACAGCAAAACCAATTTCTCTTAGGGAGTTTTCATTGTCAAGGAGGCAGATGAGATCTTAAGCAAATAGCTGAAGAGAGAAGTCTTTGACTTACTGTGTGATAAGCACTGTCTGTATAAGAGAGTTCTTTGACTTACCGTGTGATAAATGCTGTATAAGAGAAGTTTAGCATTTGTTGAGAGGGCTGGAAAGATCTCATCAAAAAAAAAAAAACCCTTTTATGGAATCTACATTGAGACTAAAGAAGACAAGAAGAAGTGAGGCTGGGAGAAGAGAAGAGAGGTATGGGAGGAGGAGGAGGAGGAAGAAGAAGAGGAGGAAGAACCTGTGTGGAGACCTTAAGGAGAGAGGGAACTTGGCAGACTCTCAGGACAGAGAGACACAGAACGGTGCAGTGTGAGTGGAAGTCCAAAGTTAGGAAGATATGCGGGCGCTCATTTATAGAGTCGGATGTTGTTTCACACAGCGGAGGACCTATCTGAGGATACTTCCGAGGTGGTATTCTTCAAAGGTGATAGACAAACATCTTTAGTAGATACCTTTCCAAAGAGACCTGTAAATATTATACCAATGAATACATGATGGATGACCAACATCATCAAGCATTAGAAAGATACAAATAGAAACCTCAGTGAAAAAATACTGTACAGCCAATAGGATGACTGCGACCAAAGTGTGCAAAGGAAAAAAGCAGAAACCAGGAAATACCAAGTGTTGGCAGGGCAAAGACAGACTGAACCCTGGTGTATTGCCAGTAGGGAGACAGCACGGTTGCATTGCTGCTGAGAACAGTTCTGCAGTTGAAGGTGTGAGTGGAAATACATATGCTGGAGCCAGTCCTACTGCTTGAGTATTCCAAAACCGGCTGAAAGCGGAGACTCAGATGCTTTTGTATGTTAGTGTGCACATAGACAAAGGAGGAACTGTATCAACAGATGTGTGCACAAACACAACTCGGGTTCTGTGTACAGTGGGTGTTACTCTACCTTAAGAAGAAATGGAACCCTGACACATACTATGCAGAGGAACTTTGAAAACTCAGTGGAGTAAGTCACACACAGAGTATGGGTATTTTACAGTTTTGTTGACATGCCATACTTACATTCCTAGAGGTTGGAAGTATGATAGAGGTTCGTCAGAAGCTGGAGCGGGGGCATTAGGGTTTGTTGTTTATGGGTAGAGATGTTCTGTTGGGAGTGCCACACAAGTTTTAGAACTGGATAGTGGTTTCGATGAGGAACGTCACAGAGTTATACATTTGAAGTGGTTAAACAGCTAAAGCAAAAACTCTCCATGTACGGAGTTAGGAATGAGTTTTACAGATCTGAGGGAATTTTTGGGTAGAAGTTTGGGATGCTTGTTGCTCCCCAGGTTGGCATTATGGAACTGAGCAGGGCTTTTAGAAGCCAGTGGTTCCTCTGTCAACTCTCATGGCCATAGTGTGTTGGTGTGTCCTCAGGCTGCTCTCTGTAGGCAGCTCTCTTCTCTGCCTCAGCCCCTGTTGATACTCTGGCAGGAAGAAGGAAGCCTGGTGGGAGGACAGCATCTGGAGTAGGACCAGAACCTGTGGTTCCATGTTGTCTTACGTTCTCCTTTCCTTGTGTACCAAGTCTAACCCATTAGCAAATCTTGTTGGCCCCGTCTCCACCATGTTGGAACACCTCGCCGATACCCACT
>NW_021604628.1:1621264-1649036 GCF_004785775.1 Grammomys surdaster | reverse complement strand
ATAAGTCAGGGGCTGCTTAAAACCACCCTGCCATGCTCCATCTCATTCAAGGCAGAAGCCAGATTTCTTGACTCTAAGGCCCTGTATGATCTGACCCCCTGTCTCTTGGGCTTCATCACCTACAACTCTGCCCCCCTCCACTGGCTGCTGTTCTGAGCTCGATCACCTGCTCTTCCCAGCTCTATCTGTTGTTCGCCGTCTACTTCACGTTTCCCAGCCCCTTCTCGGCATGCCTTGTCATGACCACCTTGATATGTATAGTAAATCCAATCACAGAAGTGCATTTGTTATATATAGTCTTTAGTTTTTACGTAACTTGCTCTATTATTTGACCTACCTTATTAGAGTTGAACTACTTCAAAAACCTTTGGGGGCTCTTTGAGCCTAGCACCTTAACCAAGGGCAATATTGGAATTGTTGAGTGAATAATGAATTGTGTCATTCTGCGTTTCAGTCTGCAAATGAGCTGGCTAGTCTCTAAGAAAGAATTGAACCTGTAGGAAATGAATGAGCTAGAGTGAGTGTTCCAGGCTGACAGAGTGCAGGAGTCACTACGAGAGGTGTTAGCTTGTCACTTTGCTGATTTGATACACACTTACCATTTACTACTGAGAACTTAATCACTAGCAAATACACAACTAAGTGGTGCCTGTTGTCATGGTGTTTACTCTGTAGAGGGTGATAGACCACAGGTAAGCAGGAAAGAGGAGTTGAAGAGCAGTGAGTACTTGGAAGAACATTAGCTAAGGTCATAGAAAATGAAGGGAAGCGTAGTTAGGAGAGGCCTGCCTTTGAGTGAGTGCTTAGGGAAGCCCTTATGGAAGTTTCTGTTTAAGCTGACACCTGCATGACAGGGAAGAGCCAGCCATTTGGATCTTGTCTTAGTTTCTTTTCCTGTTGCTGTGATAAAATAACCCTGACAAAAGCAGCCTAAGGGAAAGGACTTATTTTAACTCTGTCTAAGTAGTTTGTCATGGCAGGGAAGTCAGAGAGACAGGCGCTTGAAGCACCTGGGCATATTCCATTCTCAAGTCACAGGAACCAGGCGATGGGCGTGCACGTGCCAGCGCTTGGTCCTTTCCCCACTGATGCGGTCCAGGCTGCCCTGCCCAGAGAGTGGTCCGACCCACAGGTAAGTCTCCCCATACCAATTAGCCTAATCAAGACGTCACCCTTAGGCTTTTGGAGAGACCCGGTTCCTGATTCTAGATTCTGTCAAGTTGGTATCACTGCCCGTCACAGATGGAAAAGCCTTCCAGGCTTGGGAGGAGGCTGAGAAAGAAGGCCAGTGCAGAAGGCGCACAGGTTTCGGGAGTGGTGGTAGAAGAAAAACCTTTCTTTATGCATATACAGTCAGGGTTTAGACTGGTGGGCCTGGAAGGATGGCTCAGCCACTGAGAGTACTTGCTGAGAAATCGTGGGAGCTCTCCTGAGAAATCCTACTATCCACAGAACAAGCCATGTCTTCCCCAAGTGTCCATAACCTCAGTCTGAGGGATACCGTGACCCTACACATGCACGTGTACATATATGTGTGTCTCTCTCTCTCTCTCTCTCTCTCTCTCTCTCTCTCTCTCTCTCTCTCTCTCTCTTTAAAAACAGTTTAGACATTGAAGTCTTTGGGATGTCATTAGTGGGTGAACCAGGAATGCCATGAGATCTGATTAAGACTTTGTGTTGTAAAATAGAAAGTTACACCAGAAGGAGGCTCAGAAACTCATGTGCTTTCTGTGGTTGGCTAGAATAAAAACAGGGAACAGACTCATTTGAACAAAATACTGTTAGGACTGTGTTGATAAATGCCAACTGGATTTTGGGATAAATACTGAGGGACATTTAGGACTGTGGCAGACAAGACAGAGAGCAGAGGCAGGGTAAAGAAGCCCCTGAACTCACTAGGTGGGCCACGTGACAGCCCTTGCTGTCAGCCCTTGTTAATTGTCCAAGGGAAGTCAAGATTCCAGTGTTTTGTTAAAATCAGTTTAAATGTAAACAACCAGTTGAAGCAGCATTTAGAGATGCTATGGGCCAAGCAGGGATGCTCTGATGTGTGGGAGGGTCGGGCCTGTAAGCAGAGGACCCTGGGCAGTATCTGCACTAGGACGGCAGCAGTCAAGAAGCAGATGGAATTAGGATACACTGTAAATGAGGGAACACAAACGTGGTGGCAGATGAATGTCACAGAGAAATTGGGAGGAACATGCATGTCTTACCTTGACACAGATTTCCTGGTATGAAACCTTGTACTAGGTAACATTTGCAGAGACACAGCAGTTTGGAGGAAAGACGTGTGTTATGTTGGAGCTTGGAAAGTTTAAGATGCTTGTGACCATGCACATGGGGCTTTCCCGAGAGACTGGGATACAAGCTGGGGACCAGTGGCTTGTGATGGTTGAAGCTATGGGGCCGATGAGATCCGCTCCTGAGAGAGCAGGTCGTGTGTGCTCAGCCTCAGCGCCGAGCCTTAACTCTAGATAATCAGCTCTGCCTCTTTGTCCTCTTTGTCCTCCACCCTTTCTCCAGAAACTTACACTTAAACATGAGAGAGTAAGGAGGTTTTTTTTTAAAGCAAGCATGACAATTCTAGAAACCCAGGGTTCCTACTCATATACAGGTAGAAGAAGTGGCTGGTTTTATAAATGCACAGGGCTTTGGCTAGCACTCACTGTATATTTTGAGGGGAGGTCAGTCCCAGTCCCAGGATGGAAATTTTACTGTTGACTTCTGTGTCCATGTTCCAGTTTCAGAATTCCTCTGTGCTTTCTATTCTCATTTTTACCTTTTCCCTCATCCCCTCATATGTCTACATATTTTTCTATGGAGAAAGTCATTGGATAACAATAGGTTATATAATTGTAAAACCAGAGTAATCCAAAAGCTTATGGTCTGTTTTCAGTAGTGGTATATGTTTACACATTCTGTTTTGATACTTGTTCTTACAGGTTTTCAGGCTTTTTCTTATGATGAAGGGTGAGGGACTTAGACATAAAATTAGAATAAATATGAATAATATACATTTCACTGTATGAATCCTTGATACAGTAACAGCAGAAGCATTGCTACTAACTTCTGTTTACCATTCCCCTTTTGTCTGACATTGGGATAGCTTTTGTGTTTTCCTGACTGGCTGTCCCTCTGTTCTAGCTGTGAACATATATGAAAGAGAAGGCCTTGCTCCGTGTAGTCCACAGGAAGGTGATGCAGTGTTAGTGGCCGGCTGTACAGAGCTCTACAGGAGACACCATAGCTCTGCTTTGCTTTTGAGTTAAATTCAGAGGAGCGCCTTTTTTCTTTCATTTATACTTAAGCCTTTAGGGATCTTTACCACTCGCTTCCAGGGAGGCACCACCAATGCTCTCCCGCCAGTTATCTCAAGGCTTCGGTGTCCATAGATAGCAGGGTTTTCTGGATATGGACTTTTCATTTTCTAAGTCTTTACAAAGTTAGCCTTTGGGTTGACCTTCAGGTGTAAGGCATACTGCTTTTGTTTAGTGTTTTAAAAAGAACAAAAGGAAATCTGAGCAGAGCTAGTCTTTGCTTCTTGCAGAGTTTTGTATGCGCTTTTATACCCAAGTGCCCAGGGGTATCTTAAGACGGACGTGTTTCTGTAAGTCTTAAATAAAAAATAAATGCTCTATAGGTTTGGGATTTACGAATATGAAACATACTGTACATAAGTGAATCTGTTGTAACACAATACAGTTTGTAACATAAACCTATTTATAAAGAACATGGCTCATGGATTACTAGCCTAATCCATAAAATGGGCCCTGCTGTGGGGCATTTCTCAGTACCTTATTGAACCTCCAGCGTGGCATTACCACCTAACTCTTCCCGAAACATCAGCAATTTATTGGGGACTGGAAAAAAAAGTCAAAAACTGAGACTTTGCCAGAGGTTGTTTGTCCCAAGAACAGTCTGGCTTTCCTGCTGACTCCTGTGTATCGCCTGTGCCTCTGAGCATGTGCTGATTCCTGTTTCCCTTCATAGTTTACAGTATATATGCAAATGTTCGGGGCTCTTGTGTCTTCTTCATTATTGGTACCGGTGGAAAGCTTCTCTGCTCTGTTCTGCTTGTCTGAGACAAGGAGTGCCCTGTCTGGCCTGAGATTTGCTGCAGTCTTCCTCTGGGGTCTCTCAGCTTCTGAGGCTGCAGGTATGCAGCCCATGCCCATCTGGAAGCCCTTAACTTCCAACCAGAAAAACCTGTCTACCAGCTTCACTGTCCTTCATCTTCTGAGAAGCCTGCCCGACTGATAATGCAATCTATTAGGGCTTTCTAGAAATAAGTATCTCCCTGAGCTTGTGAACACTAAGAGAATAGTTTCCCTTTAGTGGCCTGACCCTGATCTGCGTAGAGCCCAACACAGGTTGTTTTAGACCTCATTTTTAGTACTTAACGTCAAGTGTCACCAGTTGTTGATCTGTGTCCCATTTTGTTTGTGGTGTTCATCAAGACCTGACATGAGCTGATCCTACTACTTGCCTTGATCCCATGAACGCACATCATTTTCCTATTTCTCTGAGAAATTTCCATGAATATTAAAAAAAAAAAAAACACTTTTCAAAGCCAACCAGAAGTAACCCGTGAGTTATGTTTGGTTATGTATGATTGGCCAGCATACATAATCAGTGGCTGGCCATGGCAGTTTAATTCTTGAACAGAATCAGGGTCACCTGGTTTTAACTACAAACTGTGCTAAAGAATTCAGACAACAGAGACTCAGATTCTTTATATTCAGTCTCCTGTCGTGGTTATTAGTGTTAGCTCTGAGTTTGCTTGGTTAGAATCCAGAACATACAAGTCTGATGATGTCAGCGATGGGTTGAACCAAGCTATAAGCATGAATAAATGTTAACTAGTGATTGGCAGTTAAATGTAGAACAGGTAATTAAAAATAGTAAACAAAGGGCTGTCGACTTAGTAAATTTAAATTAAAAACTGCTCTAGTAACAATTGAGGTCTCTCAATAAGGAACATTAGAAGGAGGTTCTGTAGCTAATATCTGTCACTCCTAGATTATCCTTGGGTTTAGAGTTAAAATCACTTAGAGTTACAATGAATAATTGTATCATTTCTCCCACTTGACTTTTTTCATTAATGTTGACAATGTACATGTTCCTCAGAAACCACTTAATTTCCCCAAAGTAATTTGTAGTTCTGTCTCTTGGGTTTGACACGTTGGATTCAAGCATTGCTCTATTGTAGGAAGCTGATGACTTCCTAGAAAGTCAAGTGTCCAGGACTAAATTGACAGGCAATTGGAAGATTGCTCCGGTCCAGTGGTTACCTCTGCACTGTAACTTCCGGTGTGCACCTTCAGATTTCGTCTGCGTCTGTATGAATATGGTCATGGAGAAAGCAGTTATCCTGGCAGATGCAGTGGCTTGGTTCAGGTTAGGTTGGTTCTTTCTTCCTTTCTGAGACTGCCATGCTTTCCTTCATGACTCAGGACTCAGCTTTCCCTAGATATGGCTCCCTGGGTTCTTAGCACATGCCCAGTGTGTGAGACCAAGGCCTGGAAGTGTTACCCATCACTACCCCTCACACTGTAGTGGTGAGAGCTTAGCTACTCAATGTACACGCTGGCCACGGAGACTGGGAAAAGTCTGAAGTTTGGTAATTTCATAGCAACTGAAGTCTGCTAGAGGGGAAAGTGAAACATGAAGATCTGCTTCTCTGCCATCCGGTGTCTAGTGTTTACTTTATGAATGACAGAATTCAGTGTCGTGTTGCCAGCGTGTGAAGTACTTTCCCTAACTCTACCCAATCTCTATCCTTCAAAAATAGAGGAAGAGGCTGGCTGCCTTTGTATTTTAGACCTTTGGAATCAGCGGAAGTAGATAGACTTGTCCTGGGCTCTGTGGATATTTACATAGTCACTAGGATCCTGGCCAGGGCCATTTGTGGAGGATGGTAAGAGGATTCCCACCTTAAGTGAGAGGGAGAGTTCTAAGAGGCCTTTACAGGGGCTCGTTTGCACTGTTGGAAGCGTCGTTTCTTTTCCACGAGTCACATGACTGTATTTTAAGAAATACATATTTGTCTTGATTCTCATACAGTTCTCTACACATAGAAAATGCACCAATCATAAATCTGTAAATATTCTGATTTCTGTGCAGTTTATTTCTTACAATGAAAAATAAGTGATTGGGAATTGTAGTGATTCCCTAGGGAAATAATTTCTGATTCTAATTTTGTTTGTATTAAAGTGGTTTAACTGTTCAGGATCCATTGTGCTGATGCTGCCAGCATGTGTACTGGTTTTTTACCTTGTTATAAAATGGCTGTAAATCAAGAGATCCCTTCAGTGCCTGTGTCAGTACTCAGTTATGACATCACCAAAGCTGAGTCACTTCTGACTGAGACGGAGCCGATACCCGAATCTAGCAGGCTGACTTCTCTTTGTTTGACATTGCCAATCAGCTCAGAGATAGCAAGCCAGGGAGGGAGGGAGAAGACAGAAGTGTAAATGAACGGTTTTGATTCCAGTGGAGTCCTTCCCTTGGCACAAGTTTTGAAATGTTTAACTAGAGGAAAGAACCCAGCTAGCTAGTAAGGCCCCAAACATGGAGTGGTCAGATAACAACAGGAAACTACATAATCTGGACAGGCAGAATTTGAGCAGCGTGTAGGAAGCTATTGGAGGTCCTGGGTTTGTTAAGTGTAAACGAGGGCAGATTTGTCTAGTGGTCTATGAGTGGAAGAAAAATCCAGGATGGCTGTCTTAGATTTAGAAAAGGTGGTAGATGAGGCCTCAGCACACACCACTGAGCCACACATTAGCACTGGTATATACTTTTAAACCTTTGATAAGTGCATAGTTTAAAAAACGTTATGTGTGTTTATTGGAGAAAACTTAGTATAAATTTGAACAAAATTGTAAGCTAGGTATGGCGGTGCTTGCCAGATCTTTCAAGGCAGATGTAGGTGGACCTTTGTGAATTCCAGGCCAGCTAGGGATACATAGAGAGACCCTGATCAAACAACAACAACAGAACAAAAACCAAAGCAAAGCAAAAAAAAAAAAAGAAAAAAAAAAGAAAAAGAAATGATCTTGAACTCAGGGATAGCCAAACATAAAACTTTTGTGTGTTTTCATATAATTTTTTCTTGGACATAGGGTCTCATGTGCACTGCAGTCACTCCTCAGACTCACTGTGTACCTGAGGATGACTTTGAATTTATAATCCTCCTGCCTCCACTGTCCTTGTGCTAAAGTTTCTGGCCTGTGTCACTACGTCTGATTTTATGTGCTGCTGGGCTCTGACCCAGCATGAGTCTCTGACTTGGCGTGGTAGGCAAGCAGTCTTCTTAACCGAGCCTCTTGTGTAACTTACTGTTTTTAAAAATTAGATCTAAAATGAATATGATATACATGTATACACATAGATGTCTATGCATATATATGTGTTATACACACACACACACACACACACTCACACACATCTGTGGGGAGGTTGGGTGAACTTTAAGATTTTACCCAGAGTATTTGCTATTTTAAGTCAGTTATATGGGAACATTTTCAGTGGTTCTCTTATTGAACATATAGGCTGTTTCTGTAATTCGTTTTTTTAAGCAGTGCTTGAAAATGGCAGTGGGCATCTTTGTGTGGAGTTTTATTGCCATCTTGGGTTATCTACTAGTCTGCACCCTGGATGTAGGCAATAGGAATGCACCTAGAGCTCACTGAGGTGAAAAAGCAGCTCTCGGCTATGTAGTTGGTGAAATGGCTGAGATGCAGTATATATTTAATGATATTTTGATGAATCCTCATAGTGTATAGCCCAGACTTGGAAGACTCAGTTTTGATAATTTTATGTATAATTTCCTTGAGAAGATTGTGTTGTCTAGTCTCCTTGGGACCTGGGACCCACCAAGAGTAAAGGAAACCCCCTCTTCACACATTGGGCCGCTGTGGTGGATGTACAGAGTCGTACTGCCTCCCAGAGAGCTGCTTTTTAGTTGAATTACACTAATTGAATATAGTGCTCTTCAAGAAGCGTGCATATCAGTCTTCATCTGCTTTGCAGTGCTGCCTCAAAAGTGCCCCACGCTGATTCTGTTAGCCTTCTTTTCAACTGAGTGTCCTTTCTCTCAGTTTGTCTCACGTCTTAAAAACTAGAATGTACGCTCGTATGGATAAAGAACAGTTATTTTCAAATCTAATCCTCTCCTTGCATAATGACACATGATTATAGGTGTTCAAATGTTCCTTAACCAATTTGGTGCTTTATGTAGTTATTGAAGATACCTTTAGATGCAAGAAAGAGAAAACTGACTCAAAGGGTAAAAATAACGAGGAAACACACGTATAAAGACCCAGAGAGTGGCCTGCTTCCCAGCTGGTTCATTCGGTTACATTGTAAAGGATGTAGACTTCTTCTATGTTTCGATTCTGTCATAGTTATGGTCTGAGCTTTGCCCTAAATGATCTTTTTGTGATCACAAGGTAACTGATACATGGGCCCAGGAATCATGAGAATTCTTTCTCTGAAGAGCTAAGGAGCCTTTCCTAGAAGCCCTTTGGAGATGGCTGTAGATCATTGGCTAGAACTAGTTGGAGTTACCAACTCTATAGCTAGTCCCCAGTGAAGAACCATAGCAATCACTGTTCAGCATTTATGCCTGGCCGGAGGGTGCATCCCCGAGCCCCTGTATGGTGTGGATACAAGTGCTATCAAGGTTTGTTAGGAAGAAAGATGGAAACCCTGTGGGTAACAGATGGCATCTTACACTTTGTTTGTGGTTTTATTTTTGTGGTGCTGAGGATCAAACACAGGGCTGTCTGCGTGCTAAGCAAATATTTTACTGTGGGCTTGAGTCCCAGCTTAGCATTGTTCCTTAATGCAGATCCCCGCTCTTGCTGTCTGAGGTTGGTGGTGGCATGGCTACAGAGGCTCACTAGCTAATTCTCCCAGCTTCCTGAACACATTCTCGTTTGGTGACATTTTATGTATTTATTAGCCCCGGTCCTTTTAGGTTTCTGGTACTCAATATTCTTACTTTTTCTGAGGATTTATTTATTATTTTGACTCTTAAATAGTTTGGCAGTGTACATTTTAATGATTTCTTGTTAATTTCACCTGGGATGAATTTCTCTAAACCTAAGCTCTGATCTTGGGTTCTCTGGAAAACAGCCTGAGGCAAAGATTAAGAGCTGTTGATGTTTTCTTTGAGAAGTCCAGGTCTGTAGGAGTTGGGGGCAAAAAGAAGTGAGGCCTGGAAGGCTGTGGAGATGTGAGGACGTGGACTCTGAGCTCCAGCTTGCTTCACATCCAGTTGTAAGGAGACCAGCAAGTCACTGAGCATGCGTGGGGCCTGAGCTTGTCAACTGGTTTGCTTGGAAAGGATTGTGGTGACGAGAGGAGGAGGAGGAGGAGGAGGAGGAGGAGGAGGAGGAGGAAGAGGGAGGAGGAGGAAGAGGAAAAGGAGGAGGAGGAGGAGGAAGAGGAAAAGGAGGAGGAGGAGGAGGAAGAGGAGGAAGTAAACTAGAGCCATGCTTGGGAAAGAGAAGGAGATGAATTCATCTGCCTGGTTTTCTTCTTTCTCCTCTTCCTAGTTGGAGAGTTGCAGGGAGCAACCTCCTCTTATGCTTCTAACCTGTACCTTTTAGGCTGTCTCTCTCAGGTTACTCAGGATGCTATGTCCTATGCTTTTAGTGTGGGAAGGCATACAAATCCAAAGTAACTTGAACAGGTACTGACCAAGATAAGAGGAGAAGCAGGGAGTAAGACAGAAGGGAAAGGAGGAGGAGCAGATCCACGAGAGGACTTTGGTTTGGCTTTTTAGATTACTTTGGTATTTAGTTAACAAGTCAGTATTAGATTCACAGAGCAAGTTAGCCTAGTACTTTGAGACTCAGAGCTTTCTGGGGTGGGAGTGCTCGTCACCCTACTTGACACACAGGTCTGGTCTGGGAATCTCCTGTTGGAAGGCTTGGCAGCATTCCAGCGCCCACACATCACACTGCTTGTGGATCTGGGTCAGCGTCGACTCCTTGAAGTCATTCTGAAATATGACTGAGGTGGAACACAGCGGCTCTGGGCACGCTTAGGTTGTCCTTTCTCTCCAGGCTTACCACGATTGATGGGTTCTTTGGAATGCTAGACACTTGGAAGTCCCTTGAGTATTAGCTTTGAATTTGTGGAGAGTTCTTACAAGGCCAACTTCGTTTCAGAGAGAGCAGTTTTTTGCTTCTTATTCAATGTGTAGTGAATAACTGTGCTGATTTGATGGCAGACGGGTCTTAGTCTGATGGGATGGGGAGAGGATGTCCTGGTAGCTCTGCTCTCTGCTGCTGCATATATGCCTGTGTCTTCTTTCCTTAGATGGGTCTTCGTTTTCCCATTAATGCTCGTGCCAGATCGCTGTGACGGCTTGATAGACAGACAGAGGAATGGTGGCAGTTTTGTTTTGGGGGAGTAGAGGACGAGCTTGTCAGAGATGAGTGTTAATTGGCGACATCGAGCAGGCCTGAGGAGACTTCCAGCTCCTGGGTCAGAATAGGACCTGAAACAGAAGACATTTCCAGTATGTCCCCAGCTGAATGCTTTTGACTGGCCCTGAACTGCTCACTGGACAGCACTGGTGTGGGGCTAGGTGGCTCTTGGATCTGCTTAGGCAGTGTGGGCGTTCTTCCCTAGGCCCTGGTTTGAGCTACTTAGATTTTTTTTTAAACATATTCTGAAAGGGCCTGTGTTCCTTCACATGACATTGGTGACTCTAACCTAGAGAGTCACCTTAAGTTTGTTGGCTTCCAAATGCATGACCTGGTTTTCTGAAGTGTTTTTGTTTGTTTTAATTTTGTGGAATATCTGGGTTTTATTAAAGTAACAGTCATGTATGGGAATAAAGGTCCTGTGTTCTGGGTTTCCCTCTTTTTTTTTCTGTCTGCCTGGGGTTACCTTCTCTTTTCCCTTGCCTTGGGCCCTTTAAGGTTTTACTTGTATGGCAGATTCAAGAGAAGACTTTTTCCTTCTTTTTGAAGCTCTACTTATGAGCTAGAATCATAAAAATTCACAGATTGTGCCAAATTTTCTTTTGTTGATGACTGTGATTTAGCCTGTTATGTAACTGTAATGTATAATTTACACATCCTGAAGATCAGCCGTCCCTGTACTGAGCAACTATATTTAACCCTCACTTTCTTTGAGGAAAGAGAACATTACCAATTATCTTTGAAACTGTATTGTGAGACGGTGCACACTGATCCACCCTCTGCTTCCATTTTTAATTTTTGGTACATCAAGTTGTACTTTCCGACTTACTCTGTGCTTTTCATCCATCTGCAACCCGGAGCTGAGGGGGCCTGGTGTCTGATGCCTGTGGCTCGAGCCCTCTATTGCTTGCCCTGTCCGAACCAGCATTGCAACATGCCTGCCATCTCAGTGCAGTGCAGGTCCAGAGAGAACACAAGCACTGTCTTCCCACGCTTACCTTTCCGTTGTGAAGGAAGTGGAGAAGGCGTTGAGGGAAACTCTTCTAATAGTGCACAGTTGTGTGCTGGGTAGGAAGAGAGCACCTCTGTCCTTGTCTGCAGCATGACATCACTAGTTCCTCTGTGCTTTGTAGACTTTATGAAAGAAAATCGTTCATGCTAGTGTCCACGTATCTTGAACTTTAAGATGTAGGCCAGGCATAAGTTCAGAGCCCATACTAGTGCCCTTTAAGCAAGTTTGTTAATCTCCTCCTCAGCATCCTGCTTCTTCCCCTGCTGCAGGCTCTGCGTGGTGCTGGGTGGTGTCTGTCAGAGAGGGGCTTCACTGTCCCCTTAGAAAGGAAGGCTTTGAATAAGAAAGAGTGCACTCTGGGTACATCAGCTCCTTAAGAGTGGGTGGGAGGAACTGCTGCAGATCTAATGCTGGTGATAGTTCGTGTATAAAGTCTGAGGACTAGGAGTCATATTCTGCAGCTGAGAGACTGTGGATTAATCCATCTTCAGTCAGTACTAGAAGCATCCGTAAATGAGGAAATTAGTTTTTCCTCTTTCTTTCTTTCTTTCTTTCTTTCTTTCTTTCTTTCTTTCTTTCTTTCTTTCTTTCTTTCTTTCTTCCTTTCTCTCTCTCTCTCTCTCTCTCTCTCTCTCTTTCTTTCTTTCTTTCTTTCTTCTTTTCTTTCTTTCTTTTTTCCTTTCTTTCTTTCTTTCTTCCTCCCTCCCTCCCTCCCTCCCTCCCTCCCTCCCTCCCTCCCTTCCTTCCTTCCTTCCTTCCTTTCTTTCGGCATGGCTGGACTAAATGTATTTCCCAAGTACTTTAAATTACATCCGCATATGTAAGCCTACCAAAGTTCTAGGAAAAACTGAAATAAAGTGTAAAAGCATTCTTCTTGGCTACGTTTACCACGGTGTTTGGTCTATTTGGGAGGATGCAGTGTGGAAGGGCACCCTGAGGTCACTATAGAAATGCTTTTTGTGTTAGAGGGGCCTGTAGCAGCTCGTGGTGGTCCACTTTGGCTTTCAGCTGATGAAGTAACCCTTTTAAGGTGGGTGGGGAAGTCAGCCTGGGAAGCTGCTCTCCAGGCCTCCCTTTGACCCTTTCAAAGCCCCTTTGAAGTCCCGCCCATTGAAAGCACAGCACCAGGCCCTCCTCTTTTGTCAGCAAAGGGCAGCCGTCCCTCTCCTGTCCCTGCTCTAACCTTTAATGAGTGCCTGCTTCTGTGGAGAGAGAGGGACTCCAGGACATGTAAGCATTTTAATAGGCTGGAGTGACATTCTACAGATGTGTTCAGAAGACATGAAAGGGTGCAGGCTTTGTTCGGGTCTCATTCTCATCTAAATTCTAGATTCCATTCATGTGCTGTGCCTACCAGGTGTTTAATTTTGGCAATATACTCTGTTTGAAGATTCTTGAGGAAATAAAAAGCAAAAAAATACCAATTCGCAATTCTATTTATTGGAAATGAATGAATAATGGTGGAATTGGTACATTCTATGAAGACACAACTAAAAGAAGAATAGAAGTGTCTTAGGAATACCCGCTGCAGCAGTTAGCTACAGACCACGGCCGTTTACAAAGCACTTTGCTCACACCCCATTGGCATTCAGCGCAGCCTTGTGTGGCAGGAGCTGGATTGGCCACTCCTCTGGCTCCCTTAGCTCTAAGATCTCTGGGCCTGAATCTCACACCGGCTCTTTTAATTGGCATTCTTGTGGCACTGTGTTATTAGACGGCGTGACTAGTCAGAGCATCTGCTGTTGGTGGCAGCTGTTCTTCATGTTTAATCTTTCCTCCTCTGCATCTCTCACCGCTGTCTCTTTCGGTCTGAAAACTGGAGCATATGTAGCCATCTTTGTTTACTTCTGTTCTGTGCTAGCATTTGCCTACTATTAAATGAGCTTGTCCCTTAGAAGGCAGCTGGCGATTTGTTCCTACAGACAAGACTACACTCATCTATTGCGTTCGGAACCTGGGCGATGTTAGGGAGGCTGCAAGACTAAAGATAGCCATTGGTGTGAGCACTGTGTGGAGCGGTAGACAGGCATCCCCACCAAAGAGCCCGCCGCCACTTCTGTGTAGTTGGTGGCTCTGATACTTTTCTTTGGGGAGTTTCCCAGCCAACAGTAGAGAGTGCAAGCCTCTGTGAAGGGCTGTGTGCTGATGTGCTTATCTCCTGCTCTCTGCAAGAGGGGACCAGTGTTCAGGTTCACTCTCCCGAGCAGCGCTCCTAATTTGATTTTAATGTCAGCTCAAGGCAGTTTTCTTCTCTTCCTTTTGTATTGAAGTTATTGAAAGTATCGTGGTGATTTTTAACCAAGATGTGCTTTTATTAAATGAAATAAGGAAAAAAATGAAACACCAAGTCAGCCTAAGGGTTCCTTGAGTTCTTACGGTCAAGTACTAGGTTAAGAGTTTTTAATTAATTAATTTTTTGAGAGTTTTTTTCACGCAATGTATTCTGATCATGCTTTCCCCTTCCCCAACTCTTCCCAGATCCTCCTCACCTGCCCAACTCTATGCCCTTTAAAAAAAAAAAAATAAACAAAAGCACACATGTACAGCCCTTCCCCCAAAAAATTCCATGGAAATGACAGTAACTACCCCCCCCAAAAAAAAGCTCCAACAAAGTAATAGGAGATAAAAAGCCTAGAAAAATACCATTGAGTTTGTTTGTGTTGGCCAACTACTGGGCACGGAACCTGCCCTTAAGTATGGTTAGTAATCCTAGTGAGACTCCATTGGAGAAATCCAAGTTTTCCTTTGCAAGCGGACATCAGTTGCAGATAGCTTCTTGGTTAGAAGTGGCTTCTTTGTCTACTTCCCCTTCTCAGCACCCCCCGGGGGTGGGACATCTGGCTTGAACCTGTGTCTGCCCTGTGTATGTTATCACAGTCTCTGAGTTCTTGTGGGCATCAGTCCTCTGTTTCTGTGGAGTCATCCATCATGTCTGGGTTGTACATAGCCTTTCTGCCTGCCCTTCTGCAGGGCGCCCTGATGGGGAGAGGTTTGTGAAGATACTCCATTTAGGGTTGAGTGCTCCAAAGGGTCTCACTCCTGGTACATTTTATATAGAGTGTATGGCGCAACCCACGTAAGACACATTACACCTGTAGAATTGCTTTTGACATGGTTTTGTTCCATACATTGTTATGTTATCTTTTGGAAAATTTTAGACCGTAAAAATGTTAACATCTTAGCTTGACATTATATGTAACCTGTTAAACATTAGTGTTCAGCTACATGGAAATGCTTAGGACTCAGCCACACAATTCAATCACTGTAGTAGTGAACTGAAGATCCTAATATCAAGAATGGTTTATAGGAGTTTGGATTCATTTTTAAAGGCTTCCCTTTTAGAGTTAGTTATTTCTTAAACATGAAAATAATTTTGGAACTTTATTAAACTATTGATGATTGCCTGTAGCAAAATTTCTTGTGATTGAAAATGTGTGTGTGTGTGTGTGTGTGTGTGCCTATGTGTATGTGTTTGTGTGCAGACAGACAGTAGCTTGCTTGGCAGCAATACAGACCTCTGTTATGGGAGGTTGTGGAGATTTTTCAGTATGTTACTTTAAAGGGAGTCAGTACACTTCACGAAACACCAGTTTCTTGACACTGACAACACAGAGAGCATCCACAGTTCACTGGAGAGTGAGTCCTCCGTGGGTCATCTTGACGGTGACACCATATGGTGTCTGACACGCACACATTCACACTTACTCTGTAAGCATGCAGGAAATGGAAACCACTGGGCTCCTCTCTTGCGAGCCTTAGTTCTCGTTCCTGATTGCCCTTCTGCCCAAGCTCCCAGTCCCTACTCTGAGCTTTGATGAGGGCCCCAAAGTCTTTCGTTTCCCTTCCTACTTCTGCACGTCTGGAAGTGTAGTCCACAGGATGTCACCTCAGGACGTTTGAAGTGCCGTTCCCACCCTCTGTCCAATTAGATCGTCACTGCGATCTTCCACACGATGCTCTCATATTCCTGAGACCAGAGCCCTGACTCTCTGATTTCCCTTGTACGCTCTGAATCATGTTTAATGAATATGCAGTTAGTCATGATAGCTGAAAGATCCAAGCAATGCTCAAGATATTTATAAAATACTATGTGAGCCTAACACAGAGGAGGAAATGATTAATTGGTTTGGGGGAATTCAGAAAATGGTTTGTAAAGAAGTTAGCATTTATCTAAGGTCTTGAGGGATATGTAGGAGTTTTCCAGCTGGAAAGTTTCCTCCTTTGGCAGAGAAGGCTGACTGTGATGGATGATATTGCATCAGCAGCGCAGAGGCCATGCTTGTACAAAAAGTGGGGTCTGGTTCCGGCCAGTAGTGGGGACGGGTGACGGCAGGAAGAACGAAGTGTGTAGACGGAGGCGTGCTGGACTGTGGGCTGCACATAGTGATTGGGAGGCAGTACCACCAGCAGGATTTACACATGTCTCAGAAACGCAGAGATCCAGTTCCTGCAGCTTGCCTAGTGTGCGGTAGGCCAGCTGGCATGACACAGGTGGGTGTAGGCATGTGACAAATGTTTTTGTGAGGAGGCATGAAGCTCAGGGTGGCTGGCTCTCGGATTAGAGTAAGAAGATGCAGCTGTTTTAACAGCCACGTGTATTCGTCATTTAGCAGGTGTCCGTTCAACAGCAGCATCCGCAGTCATTGCCTTCATGGCGACATGGGAAGTGTACAGACGGTCTGTGTGCACTGGGAGTCCCCCAAGTCAGTCTCTTATTAGTTCTTTTTAGAAGTATTAATTTTGTGCAATTTTATTGTATTTTATGCAAACTTAGTTCTAAAGCTCTGTGAATTCTTGTTCCCTCGTGATGGTTCAGAAACCCTTTAGCCATTATTTTGGGTGCTAGAATGATCAGCATAATACTGTAGTGTTAGTGACAACATGAGGACATTCCATAGCCTCTGTAGATAAGAAATGAAACTGTTACTTCAAAAGGAGCAGGGGGTTGCTGTATAGCTCATTGGTAGAGCATGTGCCTACTGTGTGCAGTCTCTGAGTTCATGCCCAAGGAAGGAAGGTGAAAGAAGGAACCAGAAGTGGTGAGTTACAACATGACAAGGTGGCATCAGAGTTAGACACTCGAAGCCTACAAGGTGGGGGCAGTTTAGAACACTGGATGTGGACACTAGCTTCTCAAGAAGCAGCGCAGAGTATGATAGGGTTCCTGGGCAGTGCTGGCTTTGCAGTGATGTCTAGTTGTTTGGCTGTGCTCCAGCTGTATGCATTTGTGTGTGTGCTCAGAGATGTTGTGGTTTGACCTCAAACACTTGAGGTCATCTAGGGCCGCAGTTTACCAGACAGGCATAATGGAGGAAATGTGTCAGGGAGACAGGAAGTGAGAATGCTCTCCACGGGGATTGTCGGAGATGGACAGCAGATCTGAGTCGAACAGATCAGGGAAGTGAGGACAGAACGGGGCCCAGTGGTGGGCTGAGTGGGATCCATTTAGGGAAGGAAGTTCCACAGAGGAAAGAGGTCACTAATGCGGATGCATGGGAAGAGGACAAGACGTAGGATTTTGGAAGCCAGAATTTTGGTAGGTCTGCGAATTCTCCAGAGCCAGTCAAGGAAGTTGTGTGGATCTGGGCCACTCAAGTGCAGTAGGCGAGAGCTCCTGGAAGTGAAGGTGTCAAGGATGTGAGTGAGGGGCAGGATTGTATTTGCCCATGCACAGTATAATTGGCACAGTGGCGGGAGTGTACGGGTCTGAGCCAGGCAGTTTCCAGTCCAGCACAGCGAGTGCAGAGTTGGGGTCAGGCCCTGAACAGATAGGGCCTGACCTTCGAGAGGACAGGGAGGGTTGCAGACGCAAGGAGAAGAAAAATGGTTTTGAGAGTAGTAAATGGGACAAAGATAATTCGCCTGCAACTTGTGGCCCAGGTTTTATGGTGCGCCGGGAAGAATACATTATCATCTCTTCAGGGCTGTGCAGGAACCACATGTTGAAATACTGAGAGTGAGAGAATCAAGAGGCCGGAGAGCAGAGGAGCCTGGGAAGGGAAAGTAGGTAGGTGGGGCTTGAGGGCTTTTGTGAAGAGGTTGATTAGCTTTGTCCTTCTGGAGGAAAGACAGGCTAGTGCCTGCTCCCTGTGTGTTGCAGGAGACAGTAAGAACCTCTGCTTAGAGTAGGACTCTGGGGACAGGTAAGGGGGAAGACAGGAGTTGAGGAAGTCAGAGCAGCAGCCCTGGAGTGCGGAAGAGTCAGCGTGTCACTCAGGCCGTTGGCAGGTGGTGAGTGTTGAAGGGCAGGTGTGGCTCATGGCTGGTAACGCACACCTTCTCCATGTGTTGCTTGTTTTCCTCGTCCCCCCAGACCCATGCACTGTCCCCTCGGGTTCCACAGAACCAAGCAGCTCTTCTGCATCACTGTCACGGTGAGCTGCAGAGCCGCACCTGATTTCTGTGCGCTCCCAGTCGGCACAGCCCCTTGCTGATCACCGCGACTGACGAGGGGCTGCACTGAGTTAGTGTTCACTGGGCTGAGCCAGCTCACAGGTGTGCCCGTTCACTTTTTCTGATAGTTCTCACGGTCTGATGCCATGTAGTCCAAACGAGCTTCAACATCTGTGGGGACAGTGTGCTCATTGAACCATCCTGTCTCCCTGCCATGCAGGAGCAAGAGCTGCAGAGGACGAAGGCAGAGCTGGCTGGTGCCAATTTGTTTGTTGGGCATCTCTTGAGGGGATGCTTGTTTGCCATGCACTCACCTTGCCACCTAGCCCTGAAGGCACGCTTTGAAATGTGCTGAGGATTTCCTCCAAGCCCCCCCCCCCACCCCCCTTGCCCTTCTTTCCCATCGGGTAAATGATACTGGGCAGTTTGGAAATTGCAGAAGCCTGGTCATGAAGAAAAATGCTTTTCTCTAAAGTAGCACTAAAAAAAAGGGGGGGGGGTTAAATCAAAAATTCACCTTGCTTCCAAAATGCTAGACACAAAGACTATAGAACCATGAACAAATATTAATTTGCCTATTAATGTGCTCATATTGTTTTGTGGCTAGTAAAATGAAGGAACATTATTATTCATGGTTTATGTCAGGAGCCATGGCCCCAGAAGGAGGCATGGTAGATTCCCTCTCCAACAGAATTACAGGGCACCTTTTTAGAAGGAAGCACAGAGAGCTGCAGGTGCTGGTCCTTGTGCCTGCATCCCCTCCTTAGCGTCCCCGCCGTCTGGTCATCCAGCTTGCTGTGCACATCAGAGGCTCACCATAGTTGTTGGAGACAGCGGTGCATTGCAGATTGCAATCTCTAACAGAACTTCTCAAGCCCTTGCTGCTCTATGCTCCTAAGAACTACTTAGTATACCAGAGAACTTGTGTGGGACATATCTATCAAGATTTATTTATCAGTTAACTTCAAATGCAGTTGTGAGCCTGCTGTATATTGGTATAAATAACATTTAATGGAAAATAGTTGTGTTTTAAAATAAAATACATTTTGTTAGGAGAGTGGTCTTGTAAATCTCACAGCTGTCCCAGAAGTTTTACTTCTGGACATCTGGATTTCATACTGTTTCCACCCGGCTTGCCACAGGTCATGCAGCCATGGAAGGCTTAATCATACATTGTTTACAGTTAAGAACTCTTTATCCCATGGACCTCTCGAAGTGTTCTCTGAGTCTCCTAGGAGTCCCCAGATGACGATTTGAGATCCTTTGCTCTCTTTACATCAAGAAGTGGATGAACTGTAAACTGGTGGGGACCACCATGAAAGAAGGAATAGATGCAAAGAGGCCAAGACTACCATCCTGGCCTCTGTGGTAGCCAGTGTCTACTGTCTACTGTGCCCACCTCTGTGATATGCCAGTGTCTGTCGCCTGTCTCTGCCTGCCTCTGTGGTAGCCAGTGTCTCATGCCTACTGTTCCTACCTCTGTGGTAGTCAGTGTCTACTGCCTGTCTGTGCCTGCCTCTGTGGCAGCCAGTATCTGATGCCTCTCTGTGCCCCCAAACATTGAAATACAAGTGTCAGTTGCTTTCTGAACATAAAACTCATGTTGACAGCAAAAACATTTTTAGCAATGTGAATTAGCTCTTTTACTTACAGCATTTATTAATTGAGAAAATGCCCCCCCAAAAGCCACAGTATGTTCTGGTTTTTAATGAGTTTATTAATCATGGCAGTCCCTTTGGACAGTGGCAATAGAACTTTACACCTGTTTTGTGCAGGATGCATTGGTCTGCAGGAAGACTTGGTACCAAAGGCAGACTGGCAGACCCCTTACGAGTCACAGTGCCTGGTTTTTGTTACTGGCTGCTTGTAGGACCCACAGATTGGGAACTGAGATTGCTTGTCAGATTTTGATGCCAACATTAAAAGGGCTGAGTGATGGGTTTATTTGGAGGTCACAGCTTTTTGTAGCTTTTTTTATCAGGGTGTCTTTTTGTCATTAAGAAACTAATACAAAACCAAGCAAACCAGAACCCAGAGTTTTGGATGTATGAGCTCCAAGGGCCTCTGTGGCTCTTGTCTGACCTCAGTAGTCTAGTGTTGGAGGATGGGACTTGCAGGTCCAGTATCAGTGCTGGGAGATGTTGCTGAGAACTCAGAGAGGAGGATTGTGGTGAGGGAGTTAATACTGAGCCAGAGCAAAGTGCAAGTGTGGGAATGGTGCAGGAGGAGGAGTGAGAAATTAAATGGTGTCTCTTTAGAAGTCTGCCTTATTGCAGTCTACATGGCTCCTTGGGGATTTTTCTACTGAGTACAAGAAAATCAGCAAGCACTTCTTGAAAAACCCAGATGAAATTACTGCCATAAATTTTTTTCATGGTATAAAACCCTTAATTTAGATGGGGAGGGTTTATTACCAGTGTTTTCTTGGCATGGCTAAGTTCAATTAATTTCAGATGACAAGCTTTCTCCCACCCACCCTCAGTATGTGGAAGGTCCCATTTGTTACTGGTTTGCCTTTGGCTCTGGAGACCTCATTAAGGGCAGGAGAAAGGGATTCTGTCTCCTGTCTTTGACACCTTTCTCCTGTTTGGTGGATTCAGACCATTTGCATTGTCATAGGGAAAGGATTTGGTTATCCGTGGGAGGAGATTTGCAGACAAAAGTGGTCTTGCTTATACCTTTTAAATATTGATTTTAAATGACTATTGCAAGTTAAAAAAATTGTAAGCACAGTGTTCAGCTCAGCTGTTTGGCTGAGTAAAGATGAGGCCTCTGAAGAGTGTGGCGACGTTTCGACAGGAAGCTTACGTGGCTTCTCTGACGCTGATTTGGAACCTCCTTGGTTGTTTGATAGTAGGAGCAAGATGTCAACAGAATATCGTTTCCTTGCACACGAAGACAGAGCGTGCTGCGTCTCCAGGTCCTTGTTCCTGTCAGAACCCTGGGAGCTTCTCTGGCAAACAAGGGAAACAATCCACGGAGTTTTGTTTTGTTTTCCTGCATGGTAATATAGACTCTATTGTAGTGTGAATAAAAGCAGTCACGAGAGATTCATTACTGTGTGTGAAGTGCACTGTCTGTGTCTTTGTGCACGTGATGGTTTATTTTACTTACAAAGCAGATATAAAAATTAGAACTGAGGTGATAGAGAAGATATATTGCATAAATAAGCAATTCCAACAAAAATTTTGCCATAATAACAAATAAATACCCTGCTTCAGAGGTTGGAGATTAGAATTCTGTTACATTAAATGCTTGACAATTAATTAGCTATTGTCTGTACAGTTCCCAAGATGACAAGCCACTTAAACACTATTATTAGGAATGGCTGGATTAGTAATAATAATGCACAAGGGCCATGGGCAACAGTGAGAAGATTTTAAAAATAAAGATAAATGCATATGCTCATAGTCAGAGTGATCTGTGTGCTGAATGTGGAGCAGGCCGTCCCAGGGCGCCACGCCTCCGAGGCTGCGGGACTGCGGCGACCAATGTGCAGGGCTTGGCACCTCCGCTGAAGGGCAGGAGACAAGAGTACTTAGTTTGTTAATCGTTTGTTTTCCTCTGGTCTGTTGTCTGTTGCCTAAGTAGTATTAGCTTAGTGAAACAGAAGAGTGCTGACAGAAGGCAGGCTTGGCAGAGGTCATCACCAAAGACCCCAGAGGCACTGTGTCATTTATTATTGTGCGTGGCTTTAAAAGTGCTGTATGATGTGGCATGGTTCAGAATGTAACTTCATTAGTGTACAGATTTCTGTTTTGTGGAATTTATACCCTCGGACCCCATTTGTTTTGTGTGTAATTTTGCAAGAAAGATCATCGTGGAACCTAGAACTGGCCCAGCATCAACAACAGACATAGCCAAGGTCAAGGTGACACACATGCACTTACTATGTGAAGCGAAGCTTAGGAGGGGTGCGGCTGCCAGCTCCTTGGTTTGAGAAGAACTTTCTTGTTAAATAGAAATTGTGCAAGGGCAGTAGTTGCCGTCAGTCAGCTCTCCCTCCGATGCCTGCTCTCTGTTACTGCTGGGGTTGGGCTGTGAGTGGATGGCTGCAAGGTACTTCTTGGCAGAGGATTTAAAATGGCAAGTCCTGTCCAGTTCTTATGGGTTGCTTCTTGCTCTGTATTTTTGTTGTTGGTTAGTACTATGGAACAGATCAAGAGAGAAGCATACAACTTTGAGAAGTATCTATGCCTCTAAATAATGAAGCAATTTATTTATGTTCTGTACAGCTCCTTGGTACAGTCTGCTGTTTGGAAGTATTTATAGTGTTCTTCTGCCCATGAATATGGAATGTGGATGACAGACTGGTTCTGACGTTGTGGCTTGTCCTTGGTAACCTTGTGCAAGTCTGGAGAAGACTCGTTGTGGGAAGACCAAGATGGCTGGGATCTGGCTGTGGGTACCACAGACAGGTGTTGCAGGCAGCCAGACTCACATAGGAAGCTAATGTTAGAAATGATCAGACCTCTGGCCCAGGTCATTTGTTGGGAGTTAACTGATTGTTATTGGTCTTGCTAGAGGTGTTTGTTGACGGAAAAATGACATGATGGTGCTCCTCTCAAGGCAACAAGTTACAGCAGACATGCTGACACTACGGAGGGTGCCTTAGCCTTGGCCTGTCTGTCCTCACATGCCTAACACATGCCCTTACCCGACTTCTCCTCTGCAGAGCTGGCTCTGGCTGCACTGCCAGTCGCCTGTGGTTTGGCTTTGCCAAGCTTGTTTAATTAGGTCTTGACTAATGCATCAGTGTTGCCTGGACCTGGAGAGAAGAGCTGGGCCTGCCGTTCCTCAGTGGCTAGAGTGTCTGGAATCCTCTGGCGTGAGTGGCTCAGATGTGATGCTGAGGATTGGCCATCCTCATTGACCATCGTTCTCTCCCTGAGTCCTCTCTGCCGTTTTCTTCTTCTCTCCATACTTGCCCTTTTCCTGATCTTCTACTCTTCTCTAATTTTCTCTTTCCACATACTGAATGAGGGAACTTGAGGAAAAGCTTCTCGTCCACACTGCTGCCAGTGTCGCCTGTGTAGGATCAGGATGCCTGATGACTTTGAGCAAAGAGTTATCTAGTTCTAACAGTGCACCTACAAAGGCTGGGAGGTGGCTTAGTGGCTGAGGGCATCAGCTAGTCTTCGTGAGGCACCCACTTTGCTTTGCAGTGTCAGGGATGGATGGCTTATAGATGGCTCAAAACCCCTGCACCTCTGGCTTCCTTGGGCAACTGCACTCAGGTACACCCTCTCGACCCCAGTACACATAATAAAAAGAAATAACTAAGTTAGAAAAGAAACATCCACGGAGTGTGTATCATCTCGTGTGCTGAGTGAAATGTTTCAAGAGGGAATACAGCTTGAGGGAGGAGAAGGATCCTTGAGCCCTGCTTTAGAGAGCATAAATCACAAGTCGGTATGAACTGCAGATAATCCTTTATCCAGCAGTGGTGTGTGACAGCACTTGGAGGTGGAAAAATTCCCTCCTTGTGTACATGTAGAGAAATCCAGTGTTTTTATTTGGTACAGTTGCATATTCATTCCTAACAGACTGCATTCTGAAAGAATTGGACTTTTATAGATTCTATGAATATTCAGAGAGTCACCAGAACGGATTCTGTCCTTTACCTTCTGTATCCAGACCCATCTGTCATTTCTTGCTAGATGGTTCTACTTCTGTTTCACAGCCTTTGCCTTTTGGATAAAGCACTTCCCGTTGTTGATTGGGGGTTGCTGGTAGCTTTGATCCTCTGCTTGAAGGTAGCCAGACCTCAGAATGGGTCTTTGGAGAGACACAAAGACAGACAGACACAGCCTTCTGTCTTGTCAGTGTGCCCTCTGGCTGTCTCACATCCCTTGGGTCATGGTGTTCACTCTCTAAGTGGTTAGGACATTGTTTAGCACACTGGCTCAGCAAGGGAACACAGGATGGCTTTTGCCACTAAGTCATCAGAGAACTTGGCAAGTGGCAGATGCTGGAAGCTTATTCATTTGCATATTAATTGACATGACCATTAGCCTTAAGCCCAAATTTTAAAAGTTGTCCCATGAGTCCCTTGTTCCTCTCATTCTCTCAAGCCTATTTATATCTTAAAAAGCAAAACCATGCTTTCAACATTTTAAAACTTAGGCTCCTTTTGATAAACTTGGAAATTTTATATTACCTTTACTATTATTTAAGATAGTAATTAAAAAGAGAGAATCAAAGCAACGACAGTCATGAAGGCTGTCTTTCCTACAGTTGTGGGAGGACAGGTTGCTTGCCTGCCACAAGAGTCACAAAGCCCGGTGTAGATCACTTTCACGTCACCCTGCTCATTTGCTTTGTTGTTGTCGTCACTCAGGGTGAGAGGCTTCTTGCCAGTATGCTCTGTGTGCTGTGTCCTTTCAGATCACACACGCCCAGCTCTCACACCTCAAAGGTTCGACTCCCCTACCGTCTTCTGTCATCTTGCTTTACACCCTCACCTAGTAAGAAGCAGGTAACGTAATTGACACGGCTTAAGTGAGGCATTTTTATTCCTGAGCACATCCTGTTCCCTGCGAACATCCTGTGGGGCTGCGCTGCTGTTCCTCCTCTTCCATGTCCTTACTTTCCAGAAGTACCTGCAAGGTCATTCAGGCCCCGTCTGCCAGCCTCACTCAGACTGACTCCATGCCAGCGGCCCTTCTGCATAACACTGCTCTGGCTTTTCCAGTGTGGGACAGTAAAGGGCTGGAATTGTACAGAAAACTGTTGTAAGGAGGGTCACTGGTTCTTCAGAGTGCTTCACCAGTCTGCTAACTCCGCCTCAAGTGCCCCTCCCTGTGAGAACAGGTCTTTTGCAATGTTTAGTGATCAGAGGGGCCAGGGAGGAGAACTGTGCCATCTTTGAAGACGTTGTGTGTGTGTGTTTGAGGAGGTAGGGCCGGATATAATTCTTACATTGTGACATTGAGTCCTCAGTGCTGCCGTGAGATGGGAGCCCATTGTCAGGTGTACATAGATGAAGACACTCAGCTAGCCATGGAGCACTCTGCGTTTGGACCTGAGCTGTACTTGTCTTAGCCCTGCATCCTTCGTTCCTGTGACAGGAGTGACTATTTCCAGCCTGTTCAAAGCTTTATATTCTTTGCATAAGTGAAAGAGGAAAAAAATCATTAATTTGTATTATACTCTTGAAAAGAACCTAGCTCTTCTACTCAGTAACTGTTTGATTTACGAGCTGAGTCCGTGCTTTCATGCCTTATGGGGTTTTATTGAATAGAAAACCGGGAATGCTATAGCAAACTTACTCATTTTGGTTCTTGTTGTGAATGGAAGTATGAGCCTTTGAGGATGAGAGATCAATGTTTGGGGGGCGGGGTGAGAAGCGTTATGTGTTTGCCTGAGGGAGCTGCTTCCTGCCACCTCAGGAAAACTATTTGGATCTAGAAAACGGTTCACACATAGAAAAAGAGTACCAGATACTTTATGATCCTAACTTGTTCTTACAATGTTGTAAAAAATCTTCACATGTTGTAAAACAGATTAGCGCTCCATGGTTTTTATGATCTTTAAATCTGAACACTTAGGAATTAGTTGTCACCTTCTGCAGGAGGCCAGCTGCTGTCCTGGGATTGTAGGGACTTACTCGCTTATCATGAAGCACCGAACCTGTTCGAGGCTCTCTGTCTCTGTCTCTGTCTGTCTCTGTCTCTGTCCTTCAGAGTTTATATTAGAAGGAACAAATGAGATTTGAATAAAGAAGTTTAAATTTGGTTATGGAAAAGTAGCAGTGGGAAGCTAGCATGTCATTGATCCACTGACGAGCTAAGCACTTGTATTAAAACAGTTAAAGAAGGTCCTGTGGCTCCCTTTGTTCAATGTGAAAAGAACTGAACAGTGGCCTCTGAGACTTGCATTTTGAACACTTAGCCACTGGAGGGCGCTGTGCCACTGCAAACCACCTTTTCAAGTGAGAAGTCATCGAATCTCATTTTTCTTTCTCACCAGAAAGATAAAGGATTTATATTCCTGTAATACCGAATCAGTTCTTACTTAACATTCAGCCTCTAGCTGTGGAGACTTGTTTGAATGACAGTAATGGCTTCACTTCAAGTTATTTAAATGTTTAATGCTGTGTAATTCACGCAAATGTGTATAATCCTTTATTTAACTAGATGAAAATAGTATACTGTTAACATTGTTTTTAGCATTAATTAATGTGACTAATTATAGCCAAACCTCTAAACCAGCTTCATTGCACGATCAGACTGTGGAGAGGCTTCCTTCAGGCCCAGGCTGGCACAAGTCAGTGCTGTCCTCTCAGCCCTGCCCCTCCTCTCGCCCTCCACACTCTGTTTTTATTTTTAATCCGTGTTCACTATAACAATGGCTACACTAGGTTAACTGGAGATCCTTTTCTTCTGAAACTCGTTGCAATGAAGGAGCTTCATAAGCACTGTTCTTCCTAAATGGAGATTACTCTCAGAGTTTACAAAGGGAAAAGAAGGAACTCTCATGTTGACAGCCCTTAGCCTGGCACCTGCAGAGGAGTGAGAACTCCTTTTCCTCAGGCACAGGTCGAATCCTGCCTGAGGACCCTGTGAGCCCAGCCACTGCCACCATTGACTCAGTAGTGAGCAAAGCAAAAGCTCTGCTGTTCTCCAAGCTGTGTCTGCTTTCAGACATCAGATGAGTCCAAGTCAAAATCAGGTGACAGGTTTGTGGCAGCTGGCTTGCACTGCTGTGATGTGTTACATCAAAACTACCCATTACAGCCCTCTGTCTACAGGCACAAGTAATTCTTTCTCAGTAAGCACTGCTTCTGCAGGTGCTGGGGAAAGAAACTTTTGCTTACCATAAGTGTTGATGAATAGCCTTTTTTCAAAACAATTGTTAGCTCACGACAAGCTTTCTTATTTTCCTAAACTCTGGAAATTTTGTTCATAGTTTGAATAAATTTTAAGGGTTAAAATACACAAATATCTCTTTATTTTTAGATAAAATTCTGCATTAAAATTGTTTGGGCTTTTTAAAATCCTATAAACAATTCATCAACTTGTTATCATACATTTATATCATTGTAATTTTTGCATGCATGGCAGTATATCTTGTGAATGAAGTTTGAAATGAAAAGCTTGAGAAGGTGACTTTGTAAGGAAAATGCAGTCTTTCAGCTCACGGAGAGTTAACAGGCTTTTAAATGAATTCATGTTTGTGGTACGTTGTAATTTTCCTTATCATACTATAAGTATTAGGTTATGTGTTTGTGTGTGTTGTGTGTTTGTGCACGTGTGCACACATAAGCTCTCTCACAAAACAAATCCCCACATAGTGTCATTGTCCAGAATCACAGATAATGGAACCAAAGTATGGTAGTTCTTGATACAAGCTGCAGAGCACTCTTGGAGGAGGCTACTGAAGAGAGATGTAGGTTTAAATGAATTTCTTTTCCTCCTTTGCTCCTGGAGCTCTTCTCTGCATTGGATTCTTGCACACACTGTCTAAGAGGTGTAAGTGTCAGCCCCTTCGTACTGCAGGAAATGGAGGGCAGAGGCCAGCCTCCTGCTCCTATAACTGTCCGCCCTCCCACCATCTTCCTCCTGTAGAAGGTGCCCGCCCACCTACTGAAGAGAGACAGATACGGAGCCCCGGGTGGGGTCTCCAATGGGAAGTCTGGCCTTTGTTTCTCTCTGCCTTACACATTGCCTTAGGCTGTTCTCTGTGTGGGTTTTCAACTAAATGAGACCTGGTTATTCTTTTTCCATTTTATCCCTGACAAAATAAACAGTGGAGAAATTTTACTTTAGTGGGAACTTTGACCCTGACCAAAATCTTCTTTCATGGTAGTTTTACCCTCTTTGTATTTTGCAAAGTGGCCCGGCCTCCCCTCCCCTCCCCTCCCCTCCCCTACACGGACGCTCTTCCGATCTTGCTCACGGGGGGGGGGGGGGGGGGGGGGGGG
>NW_021604628.1:1585901-1621164 GCF_004785775.1 Grammomys surdaster | reverse complement strand
TCTCTCTCTCTCTCTCTCTCTCTCTCTCTCTCTCTCTCTCAATATGAAGGACAGGAAACGGGAAGAGAAGAGATAGTTGAGGTATGTAGCCTGCTAAGGGCTTGTGAGGAAGTGTTGATTTGAGCATTCCTAGTGACTAGGCCGGTGGAGGACTAAGGATGGCATGGATTGGGTTGTCAGACTGAGGATGGCATGGATTGGGTTGTCAGGCTGGGTGGAGGACTGAGGATGGCATGGATTGGGTTTCTTCTTTTATTCTCTGTACTTTGTGGTTTCTTCTCACTTGACAATGAGATTTATTTTTTTTAAATGTTTCTTGATGTGTACAAACAAACAAGCTGATTTCCTTAAGAGATGTCCTGCTGCCAGTATTTGACAGCTAAGATTAAACCATAAAGTAGGACAATACATTTTCTAAAGACATTGTATGTTGTAATCAGTGCTAAGGTCGAGAAGATAGCTAAGTAGTAAGGTAGCAATGAAGCAAAGACATGAACAGCTGTCATTACTTATTATGCAAGGAAAAACGATTGCTCGTTAAATACGTGTGTGTGTGTGTGTGTGTGTGTATGTGTGTGTGTGTGTGTGTGTGTGTGTGTACACACATACTCCCTACTTAGCAATGGCAGGGAGGGCTTTGGCTGGCTGATGTGGTGTCTCAGGTTTAGGTCAGAGTTGGCACAGCGGCCGCGGTGTGCTGTCGGTCTGCCAGCACATCACCTTTCTTGCCAGTGAGGCGTCCTCCAAACTGTGTGATGTCAGGCAGCCTCGCTCTGTTTGTCAGATCTTCCTACAGGTGAGGGCATCATCATTTGTCTGTCCTGGAACTTTGTATTCTGTCCTTGAGATCATGTTCTCTCCATGTTGGAGGTTGTCTTTTGCCCCCATGAGTGTCTCAGACTAATTATCCACAGAGTCGTTCCCCAGTGTGAGGCCCTGGAACAGTTTTTCTGTTTCACCTCATGCCTGCACCTGCGGTCTCCTCATTGCTGTCTCAGTGCGGGTCTCTTGGTCTCTTATGTCCGACTCTAGCATCTCCCAAGTGACTCGGAGGAAACCACACGATTACCTCGAGAAAGGGCTCACACTAGCCTTCAACTTTTTGCCAGCATTGGTTCTCTGATGCTTTTGACCTAGTCAGTGGTCCTCAACCTTCCTAATCCTCTGACCCATTGATACAGTTTCTCATGTTGTGCTCACCCCCAACCATGAATTTCATTGCTTCTTCATAACTGTAATTTTGCTACTGTTAGGAATCGCAATGTAAAATCTGGTACTCAACCCCTGTGAGAGGGGTTGTTCAACCCTCAGAGGGGTCACAAACCACAGGCCAAGAACCGCTGTAGCAGATCAACACATCAGCTTACTTGAAGTGAATTCTGTAACCTACGTATCAAAAGGACAGTACACCTTTCTGTTAGATGCTCATCTCCCGCCTCCATTGCTCCTGTTGATTGTGGACTAAGTGTCCCGAGTGACTAGTCCTGAGTCTACATACCCGTCAGATATGAATTAGCCTCAGAACACACATGTCTTTGAGACTGTATCGGCCACACCTTTCATTTGGTTGACAAGGTGTTTGCTACTGGGGCCTACCAATGTTCAGCGAGCAATCATGGAAGGAGGCCCCTGGCTCTCTGTCTGTGAGAACGTTTCTCTTGCACATGGCCACCAAGAAGGGGAACCTTAGCAGGCTGCAGTGACTGGGATTCAGTGTGCCGGTTACGAGATCATTAGGCAGCTCCAGTAGACCCTCCCTTCTGGGGCGCCATATCATCACTGGCCGTCCCTCATCAAGTTGTAGAACACAGGGATTACAGAATATGTGACCCAACAGAAATGCTACATTTCTAGAATTAAAAGTAACAAATAAAAAAAAGGCTTATGGCAGAGTGGGGAAATACAGCATTCACAATAGAAAATAATGAAAATCTTTGCTCTATGGGTTTTATAATAAAAAAGGAAGTAGACATGTCGGAAGTGGGGATAGGACTTCTAACGTTGGAGCCAGGTCTTGCACAAAGAAGCCTGTGAAGCACAGTGAGGCTCTCCGGCTGTGGATTCAAACAACCACAGAAAATTGCGTGTTTGAGGATGAGCTGGAGAAATGGGATGGTATTGAGTGCCTGCTTGGTGAAGATGGGGACCTGTGTAAGCCAGACAGGTCCATATGTACCCATGATTTCAGTGCTGTGGCACATAGGCACCAGGACTGATGTGCTCACTCACTGGCTGCCAACCTAGCCCAAGATTGGTGAGATTACCCTGTCTCAAGAGAGTAAGGCAGAAAGAGAGTACAAGCAGGAATCTCATGGTGTGTGCACTATATCCATCCATGAACACACACCACAGACACTTGAATGTGTATTGAACATGTATGGTTTATCTTTCTTGTCATTATTACCTTTTTTTTTTTTTTTTTTTTGGTTTTTCGAGACAGGGTTTCTCTGTGTAGCCCTGGCAGTCCTGGAACTCCCTCTGTAGACCAGGCTGGCCTCAAACTCAAAAATCCGCCTGCCTCTGCCTCCCAAGTGCTGGGATTAAAGGCATGCGCCACCACTGCCCGGCGTCATTATTACCTTAACAGTACAACTCTTCACATAGTGTTTGCATTGTTCTGGACGTTCCAGGTTAAGTAGAGAGGCTGTGCAGTGTATGGGAAGCCGTCCCCAGTTCTATGCACATGTCATGCAGTTTTATGTGAGGGACTGATGCAGCATTAGTTTGTTTCCTGGGGCCTTGCAGACGCAGTGGCTCTGTAGAAGCCGAGAGATTGCAAATAGCTGTGTCCAGAAAGAATCAAGCTCATTGTGAAGCACAGGAACCATTTTGTGCTCATCAAATAGAAAAAACATTTTGAATAATACAGTATTGTTTGTCAGGGCAAGGCAAAACCATCTTACTGTATGCTGGTCCTTAAAGGATTATTTAGTTATAGAAATTGCAATCCAAGGATATCATAGAATTGTATGCCATTAAAAATGCTAGGAAATTTAAGTGACATAAAAATGCTGAGGTGTTAGGTAAAAAAAATACGAAACCACGCAATGTTACAGTTTTTTAAAGCAACATATTTGTAAAAAGCCATAAGGAGACACAGCAGTTGTTAAAGCATTTTATTATTAAGTGCAGACTGGTTAGTCTTTAAATACTTTACATTTTCTAAATTTTCTAAAATGAATACAGGCTACTTTTGAAATATAAGATGTTGTTTAAAAAGAGACTGTAATCTCTTGTTGGGAGGTGCTGGCTCCTCCCTGATCAGTCTTGCACCACTGAGGGTTTGTCTGACCTTTTAAAAACTGTCTAGCAGCCCTGTTGTCTGTCTGTATAGCATCATTGTCTGTCTGTCTAGCAGCCCTCTGTCTGTATAACAACCCTCTGTCTGCAGAGTTTGTCTCTGATAAAGGCCACACAGCAGAGGAGTAGGCCTGGCCTGGTGTCTGCAGAATTGTCCTGAGGCCGCTGCAGTATCTAAGGTGTCCTGGGGATGGATTGGGGTGGTTCTGCCTCCATCTCCTCTTCTCTAGCTTCTGTTCTTTGCTGGCATCTGACTTGTCCTAGGTGGGGAAGCCATTAAAATCTCATTCTGGAAGTGTCTATGTGTCACAATGACTGTGTGTCTTGTCGCCCTTGGGTTTTGTTGAAACCCTTCAGAGTTACGTTTTCTAAACATGGATTTTATTCACTATTACAAGTATTTCTTTTCCTTTTCTTTTTCTGAGACAGGGTTTCTCTGTCTGTGTACCCCCAGCTGTCCTGGAGCCCACTGTGTAGATCAGGCTGGCCTTGAATTCAGATCCACCTGGCTTGCATACAGTTTTTAAAGATCTAAACCAGGGCTGACCAAACTTGATTAAGGACCCAGTTCTAACTACTTACAGCTTTGTGGGCTCTCTCGTCTTTGTGACCCGTGTACTTTACACGACCTACTTGTCCATGATCTCTGTTCAGAACCTTGGAGGGCAAGCATGTTGAATCAGACCCGGGGGGACTTGTGTTTCTGCATACGTTCATGATAGTCTTCAGACTGTCCTGAGGGAGGACAGATCCAGACTTAGGTAAGGACACATGAAAGCGTGTGGCTTTGTCCAGCCCCTCAAATGCCTTTGTAGCCAAAAGCTCAAAGGCAGGTCTGCCTCAATTAGGGCTGTTTGAAGTTGGGGTGTGCCCCTTTTGTTATTTCCAGATACATCTTAGGTAGACCACACACACTAGCCTAGGTTTGGGTGAAAACTCAGCATCTTCACCCTCAGGAAAGACGGTGTCTAGGACTTTGACACTTGCTTCTAAACACAGAGCAGAAGAGCATAGACTTTGTAGACTGACCTCAGACCTAACTCAGTCTCTTATCAGTATGGCCTTCATCTGTTAGCTGTTTGAAACCTCAGCCTCATTGTCTCTGAGGGGAGAACAGAAACCGTCTCCGTCTTGTAGAGTTGCTGAGATGTTGCAGGAGGTGAGGCTTGGCCCGGGGAGGCTCTCACTTGGAATTCCAAGTGCTACTTGGGATGGTTTGCAAAGTCTGGGGGTGGGGGGAGATCCTGAGGCAGCAGTAGGTGGCTGGGTTTTGTAGGGCAGCCAGGGAAGGCCTCTCTAAAGAAGTCAGCTGAGCCAAGATGTGAGTTGTTATTCCACTGTTGGCTCAGTGGTGAGCCGTACACAAAGAGCATTGTAGCCATGTGGACAGCGGGCAAGGACTGGGCAATGCAGGGTTTTGTTTTGTTTTTTTGTAAAAGAGGGCTCTAAGTGATGGGTGCACTGTGGTGGGGAGCTCTAAGTGATGGGTGCACTGTGGTGGGGAGATGTCTAGCTGGGAAAGAGGGCAGCAGATAAACAGGAGCCCAGGATTTCCAGACCCTGGTGGCACACAGCTCCTTCTGAAGATGTGGCAGATGATGGCAGGTCCATGCCCAGACCTTAGGCAGAGATCAGAGAGCTTGGTTCTTTTGAGAGATGAATGTCTCACACAGCAGATGTTGATCTGATACACGAATGGCTTAGAGAAAAGTCAGCCATGGAAGAAAAAAACTGAGCCTGGGAGGGAGCCACCAAAGGTCGGAAGGAGAGGGTAGGATTTTTAGTGGCACCCGAGAAAGAGTTGCTTTATGGGGTAGAGGGGTGACAGCAGGCTGTGGGCGCTGTAGAGCATATGAGCATCTGGCTGGTAAGGTGGGGCTATTGGAGGTGTTGTGGGAAGAGGAAATGGACTGAGAGCACACAGGAAGCAGTAAATGCAGAGACAGGAGCATCACTGCATAGGGAAGCAGAGGAGTGGCCATGAGGGTCAAGGAGGATGCTTGGGTGTATTTGTGTGCAGGCTGGTCCCTTGGTCTAAGGTAGGGACCTCTATATTGAGCTCAGGAGGATCAGCTTTTAACAGTCAGGAGGTTACAGACTTCTTCTGTGGCAGGAGACAAGGCCAGTGTGGGCCCTGGGGATATGTACAGATAGACTAAGGCAGAAATGGAAGCATCTCTCTCATGCTCATGGGCCTTGTGCTCTTGGTTCTTATAGCATATGATGGTTCTAGCCCTGCTGTTTCTGCTTCACTGAAGTCTTTGTACAACATAGTTTCTTTTTCCTATCCAGGAGAAAGTCTCAGGTTCTGATCTGTTTACAAGTCTGTCTTTCCTACTGAACAGGTATCTCTTCATCAAGAGCAGTCATCTTTGTCTCAGAAACAGCCAACACTGGTACAAAGGCCTCATGGAATAGCTACACACACATGCAGTACAAGAGGAAAGGAGTTGAGAGCTGAATACATTCAAGTATTTTTGTTACTTATAAAAACTAAGGTGATTTCTCATAAATTGAATAAATTGTCACTCATCTATAGAGTTGAGGAGTAGCTAAAGGTAAAAGCTGGGCCCCTTTGTGACCACGAGGAGAGAGGTGGGGATCTTGTAGCCCTTAAGTAGGGAGGTGACCACCTGGCATGCTGATATCGTGGGAGCACATCCTGTGTGCAGAAGCAGTGGGCGGAGTGTGTATGGAAAAGGAGACCTCTGCTTGCTCATGGAGACCTGAGAATAGTACGTGTGGTGGTTTGAATATGCTTGGCCCATGGTCAGTGGCACTGTTAGGAAGTGTGTCACTGTGTAGGTAGGCTTTGCAGTTTCCTAGTGCTCAAGCTCTGCCCAGTGTGGAGAGAGCCCTCCTCCTGGCTACCTGAAGAAGAGAGCCTCCTCCTGGCTCCCTTGAGACTAAGATGTAGAACTCTCAGCTCCTTCTCTACCACCCTGTCTACCTGCATGCTGCTGTCCTTCCCACCTTGATGATAATGGACTGAACCTCTGAACCTGTAAGTCAGCCCCAATTAAATGTTGTCCTTTATATGAGTTGCCTTGGTCATGGTGTCTCTTCATAACAATAGAACCTTAACTAAGGCAGCAGGGCGGCAGAGTGAGAGGTACAAGCAAGGCAGACATTAGTGAGAGGTGGCCTGCGCAGCTGGTGTCTGAGTCAGTGAGAACAGGTTTACAGAATGTTCCAGTTGAGATTGTACAGTGTTTTCCCAAATACTTTGTACTTAGATTGGGAAAAGCTACAACAAAACATTTTCTCTTCAGTATAGTACAGCACATCCTAAATGAAACATGACTCCTCAGTTGCAAGCTGCCCCGGCAAAGAAGTGGGGTGTAAGAGTGTAATTTGTACCCATGCTCTGAAATTAATGTTCTGTGGGTGCTCCAGATTTGTGTGAGGTGCTGTAAGTTATCCAGCCTGCATTAAGTATCACAAGAGGAGTGTAGCAGCTTTTCTGCCTGCATAACTTCTTCCTGCATGACCTCAGGTCATCGCTGTTGCTCTGAGAGCCTTCTTGCCCCCTCCCCCAACCTGCTTGCCTGTATGCACGGGGAGACGGGGTGTCTCTAAACTCCACTTTCCCTCTCTTGGCTGCCAGGTGCTGCATATGGTACCTCTCCCTGCCCCCCAATTGGCAGGTGGAGGCAGGCATGGCCTCTCCATCACGTTTCTCTCCTTCCCAGAGGTCTGTGGAGTATCAGCTGAAGAAGTCGGAAGCCGTGCTGCCCACTCCAGAGTTCATTTTCTCCACACTCATTACAACGATGCCTTCATTTCCCTAGGTCTTTACTTCTCAAAACACTTTCTGACATGTGGCCTCATTTTATTTTACATGAAGCTGACAACCTAACGTCTCACCAGGTCGCAGCTGGGAATATATTTCTTCACGCACTGTGTTGTGCCATCTTGCCAAGTCCTGTCTCTTACAGCACTCATTCAGAAAGGAATTCATCTGAATTACATGACGCTCTGATTGTCTCCGTGAAGAGCACTGGATTCTTGTATGCCTTGGGAAAGTGTCTGTGCACTTGAGTCTTTCCATGTGTGTGCCTCTCTTCGCCCTGCTTCCCCTTCACGACATTGCGGTGCTCTCTGGGTTGGAGGCAGATCTTTCTGTCTGGAGGATTTCAGGGGCTTGTTGCTTCTGCCTTCTCCTTTACCTGTGAGGCGTTCCTACAGGTGGGAAGGTGTCTGCATCTAAATGTAGTGCTCCATGTTTAGGGAGCATTCGTATTAGAGAGGATTCGTTGTTGAGGGGCCAGTTGTTAGCACACTTCCCCAGAAGACACATTCATGCCTTTACCTCGCTCTGCTGAGCCCAGCTGGTGCCATGGCTGCTTTGTATCTCTCAACATAATGACCTCTTGAGGAAGGGCAATGCCTTGGGTGGGCATTGTGTTTAAAACTCTCACTGGACAGGCAGCTGCCACGTATCTGTTCGGATGGGTCTTGGAGCACACTTCTACCTCCTAGAATGAGGGTCTGATGGTGTAACGGCCTACTCTATGCAGACTTTACCTCTGCTTTGTTTTGACCAGTAAGGGTTCTGGGGCCTCAGTTCTGTTACTAATCTTTTGAAGAGAATTTGAAGGGTCTCCTAATGCAAACATGTAAGTGAGGAACTGGAGTGGAGTCTGCAAGTTGCCAGTGCCCAATGGCAGGACCCACCCACTTATCCTGTGCTGTAGGTGAAAACTGACCTTGTGTATTCTAGACAAGGAGCTCTAGCGGAGAGCTGTGTCCGGGACCTTCAGCAGGACTTTGCCAGCTTCTTCCACACTTTGAAGAGAGTTCCTGAGCAGAGTGTTGTGGGAACATCTGAGGCTCTTACATGAAGCTGCAGGAATAGTAACAGACCCCTCCTTACTGAGCAGTAACAGGCAGTAGACACCCACTGTCCCTCCCAACACAAATGCCCTATGAAGGAAAGCCTTTCTCCTTTGTTATAGACAGGAGGATGAGTCAGCAGGCTTCTCCAGAGTCAGCTGGTGAGGGGCTTTCAGGAGGTCTGCAGTATCACCGTATTCTGCCTTTTCTATAGCAGTCTCCAAAAGAGAACACTCATTTAAAGGTTTTCATGCTCCTTATCTGAGTCTGGATTCTGAGATGAAAATGCTTGTTCTGGAATAAAATTGGACAGTAATGGCAACATCCACCAGTGTGGCTTAGTGGCTCTGTCATGCAGATGTATTCCAAAAAAAGATTGTTAGCCTATACCTTTAAAATGTTGGAAAACATTGAATTTCTCTTGAGAAAGGGAAACAAAATGAGTATTGCTATCTCCTGTTGTCTGTCTAACAAAGCGATGTTTCCCAACATCAAGATAGGCTTTTGAAATTCTTTCTTCCTTTTCTTTGTGTGCCCCCTTAGCCTGTGTGGATTATCTGGTAGACTTAAGAGCATGGGGCGGTGCTCTGCTAGCCGAGGTCTCCTTACTGGGTGTGAGTGGAAAGTCACTGGGGGCCAGAGGGTCGTGTCTCAGCTCTGTCACTGCTGGCAGTGTGTCAGTCCCTATTGGTTTCCACCAACCATTCATTGAATGCCTGGCAACAATCTCAGTCAGATAAGCCCAGGGAAATCTCCAGTCTTAAGGTTTGGGTTGTGTTTATGTAGTTCCATTAGATAGCAGAATGGCTTGCAGAGAAGTTTGGGAGCTTCTGAGAACCCCCGAGACTCCTATTTTGTGCTCGTCTGCAGCTGACTTGATTGATGGTTGTCACTACTTCTCCAGTGTTGCTTCAGAGAGAATGGCATGCTCAGATAGACCGAAGGGGACACAGGAAGCTGCTCCTCCTGGAGCTGTGGCTCTGTCTTGTTATGAGAACAGCTAGATGGAATTGTAGCTGATGGGCGTACTGCGGCAGTTGTCGCTTATGTGGGAACAGCCTGATAGTTTGAAAAGGCTTCCCGCATTCTCAGTCCAGTGACTTTTCAGTCCTCTATCGAAGGACAGCAGCATTCTCAGGCCTTTGCTGTTGTTGATGAAATAGATTCACACCAAGTTCAAAAGAAAGTGAAATAGTCCAGAGTCCAGTCAGGGGCTAAGACCCCACCTTGCTCCCTCCCCTCCAGTGTTGAGATGTTTGTTTACAGTCCTCATGAAGAGAGCTGGAGGGATAGCCTCTCAGGTCAGCGTAGGAGGAGTGGCTACAGTCACACTCCAGCGCACGAAGGCAGAGAGGTAGTTACTGAGTGACAGCCATGAAATTCTCTAAAAGGTGGGAGACAGGCTGGAGGTGGTTAAGTGATGTTAAGAGACTGCTTCAATCCCAGGAACACCTACAGTCTGGCGATGATGTGTCAGCTGGTGGAGACAGTAAGCTTCCTTGTTGTCATTGTGTGATTTTTGTGACCTTCTAAGAGTCAATTTCAGAAGCGTTTATTTGGCTCCTGGTATGAAGATACAGGCTATGGCAAGGAAAAGTGTGGCAGTGTCCCTTAGCTGTGAATCTACATGCTCAACTGTGGGTAAATTAGAAAGCAGATACAGGGCAGGAGTGGGTGGAGATAGCCTATAAACCTTCCTTCAGCAATCCATGCCTTCTAACTAGGTGCCATCTCCTAAAAGTTCATAACCTCCCCAGACAGAGCCACCAGCCAGGAGACTATGTGTTTGGACACAGGAGTCTATAGAGGAAACTTTACATTTAATCACAGTGCTATGCCCATTAACTCCATAGGCATGTAGCCATCTCATAATATAAAATGGATTCGTTTTAATGCCGGAAGCCCCCCTAGTCTTATATTTCTAACCCTGATCAAAAGTCCAAGGTTCAAAATTTTTTCTAAATCTCAAGATATTCTATAAACTCACCACAATCAATAAAATAGTAAGCAAATTACATTCTTCCAGCGTAAAATGGGATAGAGAAATTTCTAATCCAGACAGGGAGGAAAGCAAGACTTCAACCCAGCGGAGCCAGCACTGAAGCCTGCAATTCCATGTCTGGCATCTAGACCTTGTATCACATCATCTGGGCTCCCAAAGGCTTGAGGCTGCTTGTCCAGCTCTTCTGTCTGCTTCCATTGAGGCTTCCCTCAAGCACTGACGTCATTGGATGTCTGCATCTTAGGAAAGGATTGCCCTATATTTCTGGCATTTCCAGTATCCTGAGGGTCCCCAGCACAACTTGTGTCCTGTCTTCATAGCTCTATGCATAGCCCACTTAGCAGGCCCTATGGACAACCCAACCCAGTACATATTACCTAACCGCAATGTCTGTTTGGAGCTCTGTAAACTTTATACCCCGTAGCCCTTGGTTATGCATGAAAACCAGCTCCATGTGGATGACACCAAGTCCTGGTGCCAAGAAAAGGCCTGGCTACAGCTGTAGCAACCTTTTGGGGCTAAACTTGGAAAAAACAGTTCTCCATTTTCTAGCAGGGTCTTCAAGTGCTCTGTCTTTTTAAGTCTTCTCCTTATAATGGAAGTGCAATATAATTTAATATAATAGAATTTCTGGCGCTTCCCCTGGGTGGGTTGTTGTCTTCAGACATATTTCCTGTTTTCCCAGTTGGAAGCTTTAGGTTCCCCCTTAATGGCTCTGATCTCTTTAACAATACCTCTGCTTTCTCCTCAGGTGTCCTTTCTGCAAATTCATACTCATTCATGTCTTTCCTCACCAGACTGGACATTCTTCTTATCTTTCTGCCTGTCCTTACTGTATGCTCAGAGCAGTGAACAGTGTCCGTGCTTCCGTTTTGACTTTACTTCACAATCAAGTTAGTCCTTTCCTCTTGTGTTCAGCCTTGCTGAGTCCCTGGACACAGGCAGATTGCAGCCATAGTCCTGATCAGGATGTCATGGATGTCCCAGTCCTGATAGAGCCCCATTCCCGTATCATACCTCAAGAGCCACCCTTTCCTGTCTTCACCCTGACAGCAGTCTGGCCTTCCATATTCCCCCAGAGTGGCCGGCTAATGTTTGTTGGCAGCTCTCTATGGTTTCTCTAGCCTGTGGTTCCAGATTCCACGTTTCTCTGACAAACCAGTCTGAAAAGCCCAGGAACCATATGGTCAGGCTTATGAAAGCAGTGTTGTCAGTCTGTGGTACCAGTTCTCAGGCTACTTTTCTTGTGATTATGATCAAATATCCATTAAGAGCAACTTAAAGCTTTATTTGGATTGAGTGTTGGAGACAGTGAAGTCATGGTGGTGAGAGCGGGCTGTGGAGGGCTCCATGGCAGTGGGAGCATGGCCCAGCTGCTGCCTCACATCTTCGTGAGCCAGACAGCAGAGAGAACAGGCTCTGCACCGCAAGACCTGTCCCCACTTCCTACAGCCAAGCTCCATCTCTCAAAGGTCACAGACTTGTAATACAGCACACCACTAGCTAAGGACTACGAGTTCAGACAAGCCTGGGATGGCCGTGTCACATCCAAACCATGACAACAGTGATACAGAATCCAAGTCAATAATGGAAAAGCAGTATTTTGAAGGTGGAAAAACTCATGAGAACACTATTTTACATAACATACATACACAAACATAGAACCTTTTTTAAAAAAGGATTTATTATGTTTACAGTGTAGTTCTACTTGCGTGCCAGAAGAAGGTACCAGACCCCATTACAGATGGTTGTGAGCCACCATGTGGTTGCTGGGAATTGAACTCAGGACCTCTAGTAGAGCAGACAGCGCTCTAAACCACTGAGCCATCTCTCCAGCCCCTGTACACATCCTCTTTGCAATCTCTCCTCCAAATACTTGTTCAACCAGGTATTGGTAGCAAACCTCTCCAGCCCTTCCCTATTGAAGGTGACCTCCATAGTAGGAATAGCCTAAATCGACCCTGAGGTAATGTTCCCTCAGAGACAGTTTCCCATGTGGCAGTTTCCCTGTGCAACATGGGTGTTTTGGGAAATCAGAGAGGTTACATGGTCCAATAAAAGAGATGGGACTTGATTGAGGACATAGGTTTGTCATAGATGTGACCGGTAGTCACAGCTCTGAGGAAGACTGAGGCAGGTGAAGTCCAAGACCAGGATGGGCAAGACGTCATCTCCATGGAAAGAACTGAGCATAAAGCAAGTTCACTTTGTCCTGGAGGCTTGACTTGGAGTTGCTGTCCACCAACCTAAGTGCTTCAGCCAAGAGCCCCGGTTGCATTTCCTTGACGTTCCGACCCTGTGTGTCAGGTCAGCAGTCTAGAAGTTGTCTAGCCACGAAGAAGGCGTTCACCCTCACATTCCTAACTGTAATCAGCACAGATTCCTTCTTATCCCCCGATAACATTAAGTCGTGATAACATGAGGGTGACAGGAAACGCAGTCAGCTGACGCAGCTGATACTGGTCGGTGGATGAGGGAGATGTGGCAGTCGCAGTTGTCAGTGCGGTCAGTGCGCGTCTTATCTGAGGAGTATGAGCATAAACGTAAGGCAGAGGCATGGAGCACTTCAGATAAGGAGAACTTTGTTTGCTAAACATGCTTTTTCAATATTAAGTAAAGCACAGAGTTCCCTCCGAGCAGCTTACTGCAAACATGATCTCACGGACCAGATTTGCTCTTATAAAATAAGTGGTATGTCTGTTTACATAGAGATTACATTTAGCACGAAGCAGGTACTAGGCAAAAGTTAGTTGAGATGACCGTTCTAGGCGTCTGACCCCCATCATGTTAGACAGGTTCTCCGTTAGCTGAGCTGCTCCCTGAGCCGCGTCTTCTGACTCGTGGTTCACTTCCTACTGCTCGTATACGATACAAGCATGTTAAATGGACATTTCCACAAAGCGAGTCCCAAATCCAAGTGACTTTCATTATAGTATATTAATAGTATATTATCACAAACACTTTAGTTAATAAATTTAGTTTTAGTTTTTAATGTTTAGTTAATGAATTTTAAAAACAAACTCTTAAGTATCCATGGCTGTGTGGCTAGTCTGAAGCTTCCTATGCCGTGTCCTGGACTGGAATTTGTGGGGGTCCTCCAGCCTCACAGACACAAGTGACTACACCCAGCTTTCTGTTCCATTCTGTTTTAGTGTGCCTTTTGGATACCCTGAGCTTTACCACGGGTGCACGTGAGCACAGGCTGTGTGCTGTCTAGGTTTGGGCTTACACTCCTGGGGTTCTAGGTCCATGTTCCACACTCCATGTGTGTCGCAGCGTCTGTTGTCCTTTGACTGATTAGAGACAGGCTGCGGGGTCCGTCTCCCAGGCCCAGCATCGTAGAAGCCCTTCCATTTCCTGAAGGATATCTGTTGTCTGCAGCCTCAGTCCTCAGCTCTGGTTAATCATCTTAAAGGGTCCGCACTGCTCAGGTGTCAGTCTCGTTTAAGCTTGGACACCACCACCAGGGCCCCTCCTAGGGTCCTTGCAGTCCTTGTTCCAGAGCGTTTGTCAGTCAGTGACCAAAGCTGTCTGTTTAGAAACTCCACAGGAACATTAGGTGGAGTAATAACATTTTCATGGGATTATTTGCCATATTGGCATTGAGGCAGAGAAATCTGTTAGAAAAACTGTTTGCTCTTTTCCCATGTGTCCATAGTGAGCGTGTGAGGCGGCTCTGTTGTCTCTATTCCAATGCTGTCATGTGTTATAATAACTGCTTTGACACTTATTATCTTTTTAATGCAAAGAGGAAATTGCCAGAGTTCACAACAGTAAAATAGAGCCTTTGTTATTTGTATTATTTTCATTTGAAAGACTCCTTGCCCTTCTTGTCTTGATAAGACTGAAGTTTATGTGCTAAGAGACTATGGAGTGACAGAGACTGCAGGGGTTTGGATGGTACCAGAGCAGGGCAGTATTCAAATGAATCACTAATTGTTGCTTTTTAGCACCAGTGTTTCTAAGCAAAGCTGTCAGCTCAATCACAGCCTCGCCTCCCAGGATCCCAAGGCTTTATCAGAACAATTATTTGCCAGTGACTTTAATATGTCTTCCTGGAGTTGTTCAAAGCATCCTTTCCACCAGTTTGTAAGCATGTGGCATATACCCTGGCTTCACTCAGGCCTGCGTCCGTTCTTCCAGAGGTGCAAGAGGGAGGAGGCAGTTTCCCAAGCACCCTGAATTACGCTTTTAATTTCCTGTCCCTTAGAGAGATTTGCAGTGAGACGATTCTGCCTTCATGTGTGCTGGCTTGGGAACAGGTTTAAAGTGGCAAGCATTGAACTGAAGACTGGAGCTGCCGCTCTGTCCGTCAGCCTCTGACCTTGCTATCCCACAGCTAGATTACACAGAGGGGAAACATGGTAGAAACCCCACATGCGTTCCCTCCAGCCTGCCAAATTGACGTCTGGGAAATCAGATGCACATTTCCAGAATGGCTTGGCAGTTCACGTTCTCTGACGTGTTGGTGAGAGACCAGTCTCTCACAGTCAGCTCTGTGACCCACTGGGGAAGACAGTTGAGCGGAGTCAGACGTGGTCAGGCCTGGCCCTGCCAGTGCCGTAACCTGTCCAAGGACCCCCAGAGAGGTACCTGGGTAGAGTCCCAGACCTCTTCTCTGCCATGACCGTCCATGCTTTAAAACAGAGGTGATATGGGAACTTGTGGCTACAGGGTAGCAGCAGGCCCTGGAATCCCAGTAAGACTGCTCTGGGAACGGTATGGTAGAGTGTAGCAAAATGGCTTCCTCCTTCTGAACATCAACAAATACCACAGAGAATGTGCTGTATTTAGTTGTGGGGCAGGACAAAGGTACAAAGAGGAACAAATACTGAATTGACAGAGAGAAGACTGTTCTGTCTGGGAAGTGCTTGCTAGAGCTGAGGAGAGAGCTGCTGGGAAGGGCGGCTTCAGCCTCTTACCCCAGGGCTGGGCTAGCAGGTCTGAACAGCCAGGCTCTGAACAAAAGATAGAAGAGTCATGGAGGGAAGCTGAAAGTTTTGTTTTGTTTTGTTTTTAAATGAAGTGAGTACTGGGAAATACTAAAAAGCTTTAATGTGGGGCTGGAGAGATGGCTCAACAGTTAAGGTCACTGGCTGCTCTTCTAGAGGACCCAGGTTTGGTTCCCAGCACCCAACCATCTGTAGCTCTACTTCTGGGGGTCCAGCATACTCTCTGGCCTTTATGGGTACTAATGTGTGTGGCATATAGACCTGTGTACATGCAAAAGGACTCACACACATAGCATAAAAGCAAAGGTAAAAATCTTTTAAAGGTATTAGTATAGAAATTTAGAAAATAGAAATGCAGGCTGAAAAAGTAAACTAATGATAACCTCATGGTTTATAGATCATTACTTCAATATTTCTGTTTTGCTTTGGTCATATATGTATTTGTGTATTTTATATTTTTAAAATTGAACTTCAAGTTGTATTATGTATGTATGTATGTATGTATGTATGTATGTATGTATATGATGTGTCGTTCTTTTTCCCCATATTGTTTCTTGAAAACATTTTTGAGGACTGTCTTGCATTTCATTCTATAGAGTGCTGTCATAATTTGACTTTTGCATAGAAGCATGTATAAATGTTTCCTGTCCTGCTTTTGTAAATACTGTTGTGATGAATATTCTTACAAGTTTTACCTTTTTTGTGTAAAAGTTGTGTTTCTGTTTTCATATAGCACCTAAGAAAGCAGTCGAAGACTTTGTTGCAAGCGTTATGTATCATGTGATTCTCTTTGGCCATAGTGCTGACTAAGAGCTTGACTCTTAGAAGGCCAGCATCAGCATCGCTGCATTTAAGGAAGAGACTGGATCATGCCTCCTTCCTGGGGTGGGCAGGACAATTGAATGGATTGCAGTTTTTTTTTCATTCATGGAGACTGAACCTAGGAATGAAGACATCTTCTGCCACTTAGGTCTCTGCCATGTATTTCTAGAACTATGACACCAACACCAGTAATAGTTTTATAGTTCATCTGTTTCCCTCTTCCTGTCCTTTACTCGTTTATCACGTGTGTGCACTTGTGCATGCACCCGTGCGTGTGTTCATACAACTCCATTAAGCATGTGGATCAGAGGTTAGCTTTCAGGAATCTGTTGTGTCTCCCTTGTGGGTTCCAGAGATTGGATTCAGGTTTTATAGGACTGGTGGCAAGTGCTTTTACCTGTTGAGCTGTCTTGCTGGCCTGATTGATGGATAGAATGGTTGATAGATTCCGACAGTCTCACTTTGTCTCCCCTGCTGGCTTCGGTCTTCATCCTGCTCCATCTTGTGCTGATGTTACAGGAGTGTGCCACCATACCAGGTTCTTCACTCCACTTGCTGCCTCTGATTAGGGCATTCAATGTTTAATATAAACCCAACCTGCTGTCTGAGTGTCCCTGGAATTGGGAGTATAAAATCACAGCCTAGCCCTGAATAGAGCCGTTGTCTTTTGCCCTGTGACCCTTCTCATATGTGAACAGCAGAGACCTTTCCTACCTGGGTTCTCTTACTTGTTAACACCTCACCTGCAGCTTCGTTCATACCCCTCAAGCTCTGCTCAGCTTCTGTACCCTAGAGAAGCCTTCCTGACATCAGCCTGCTGTCTTCAGTACATGTCAGTGGGCTTCCTTCCTTAGAAGCAAGCATGTTCCCCCAGCTTGTACGTGCTTTGTAGAGGACTGAAACTGTAACTGTTCTTAGCTCCAAAGAAGCATTGTTCTAGCCTTACTAACCATTGCTTCACTTAGCATGGTTTTCACGATGCTTTTACTTACCACGCGTCTCCCTGAGGTCTCCCTGACCTCAGCTGTGAGGACTCCTGTGACGGACGACAAGATCAGAGCTGGTGAGAGAGTCAGGAACGTGAGCAGGACATACATGAGGCCTGCCAGCCTTTGTTTTTTTTTTTTTTTTTTTTTTTCTTTTTTTTTTTAATTGAATATTTTTGTTATATACATTTCTTTTTTTTTAAAAGATTTGTTTATTTATTTTATTTATGAGTACACTGTAGCTGTCTTCAGATACACCAGAAGAGGGCATCGAATCTCGTTATGGGTGGTTGTGAGCCACCATGTGGTTGCTGGGATTTGAACTCAGGACCTCTGGAAGAGCAGTCAGTGCTCTTAACCGCTGAGCCATCTCTCCAGCCCCCCCTGCCAGCCTTTGTGTTGGAGCTTCCAGGCTGCTCAGGGCAGGAGAAGAGACAAGATCAGCTCTGATGAGAACATGAGATGGTTGGTGGATGATGACGTCATTGACAGAATCAGTCTAAGACAGTCGGGGAAGGAGCGAAATGAAGTCTCAGGACATGTGACATTTAAGTTGAAAGTTGAATGACCCACTGGAAAACAGTCCAGAATGCAGTACCAGTCTTGTCTTAGCAAATGAACAAAGTCGTATCATTCATCTTATTTATAAGGGAGCATTATTAATGAATCTGAGAATTTTTAAGTCTTAAGGTTCAACACTCTATTAAAAAAGAACATTGCACTGATCTTTCTGAATCTCAAATAAACAGAAAGGATAAAGCCACCCTTTCCTTTTTGTTGAAGACATGACATTCTGCCATCTGTATAACTGAAGTCCTCGTGTCTCCTTGTTACATTTGGAAGAGAAATGCAGGGTGGACTATTTCTTCCTCAGCCGTCCCAGCTAACCCTTAGTAACATAAATTTCCCACCCTGGACTTAGGCCTCCCTAACACTGAGCTTGCAGGCTTGGGCTTAGATGCAGGGATTGAAGTCTAGGCGCTTTACAGACCTGGAGAAATAAATGAATTGGAAACTGGTTTTCCCCAGAAATAAAAGACGTCTCCTTTTCTCTTTGAAGTGTGAGTAATGTAAGAATGGGCTTGATTATGTCTGCGCAGGTCTGTGATCTGAGAAAGCTGGACGGTGCGGGCTCAGGTCCTCACACGGCAGCCTGGCAGGTTTAGGAGGATGACTGGAAGGCTGTGGGAAAGCTTCAGCTCCTGTGGGTGGCTTTTGGCCTCATGTTAGTAGTAGTGAGAAACCCTGATCTGTGGTCGGGTCTCTCATGTGTTTCCTGATGGAGGCTACCTTTGACACATTAATAAGGGGCATGAAGCTCATACCTGGTTTGCCAGCGTTCTACAGAAGCCAGAGGCTTACCGTGTGCTGGCCGCGTGCTTTTCTCTGACAGTGCCCTTATCTTCTTTCAGTAACCAGCCAGCCCAACACAGTTACACTTGCTGCTTAACACTCTGTAAAATGTTATTTAAATATTTCTAACTTATTGTTTCATGCTGGGTTTTATGGTACATAAATTTCTATTTAGACCACTAATTTACAGTAGAAGTTTGTTACTAATATCACTGCAGGTTCCATCCATCTAAAAATATTGCTCATAACCTATGCTAAAAATATGTTATATATTTGCACTGTATGTAAACAGCGTTGTGTTTTATTGGTGTGCGGTGCTTTGTCTATGGAAATGTTGGTATTGCAGCATATATTAAGGGGGTAAGGAACACAAGTACTGTGAAAAGACTGTGGAGAAATGAAATCCCTGCAGGATGGGATTTATGGAATTTTCAGGGCACTCTGCAGAAATCTATGTAGCATTCGTTTTCCACAAAGACGAAGTGAAGTCTTACAGAATGTTCAGGAAGCACTGTGGTTTGCCATGCTTCCCTGACTTCTAACTGCTTTGTAGTGGGTTGAAACTGCAAATGTATTCAGCTTAAAAAAAAAAAAAAGCATCATTATTGCTTTAATAACCATTGCTTCAAAACTGTTTATTAAATAGGCCAGAGATAACAAAGACCATAATTTCAAGACATGACATTTTGGTTTCTTCCTCTGGGTGTCCACTGCTGGGGTGAGAGTTTAGAGCATGGGAGGTTTGTCGTTGGGAAAGCTTGTTTTGATCAGCCTGATGGTTTGAGTCACTGGTTGCCTGTGCTCAGGTCTGGCTTCTGTCCTGTCTATCACTAGAAGACAAGGTCAGTAGACTGCCTGAGCTGCTCTGTGGACACAGGACAGGTTGTTCCCCACTCTCACAGGCCTGATTCCCTCAGAGAAGCAAACTCTGGACCTTTTCTCTGTGTAGAAGTGCTACTTGTTGACTGGCTGAAAAGATGATTGTACGTCGGAAACAGGCTAAAGTTGCCGGTTAAACCACCCAAGCTGGGCCTTTATGCATTACAAGGGTGTATTTCGATGTGTGGCCCTTTTCATGGATCTCCCAGCTTGTTCAGGTCACTGAGCTGGTAGGCGTAAGGATACCAGTGTTTGATCCCAGCACCGGGAAGAATCAAGTAAGAGTGTCCAGGGATTCCTGGGCTGCACAGTAAGTTAGACACTGTCTGAATATCAATGGAACATTATTTACAGGAAATTAAGGCTATCAGTTTTGCCTCTAAGCTTTCGTTCTGCCCTCCTGTACCAACATGGTTCTCCAGTGTTAGAAAAGCCATCGTCTGCGAAGACTAAAAGCAAAGGAGAAACAAGAAAAACCTCCCGAGAATGTTAGTGTAACAACAAGGAATCCTGGGAGACTGCTCTTTCTGATTCCCACTTCCTTCAGAGCACGCTGAGGAGAGGGTTCTCAGTTAAGGGTTTCTGGTTAGGGCTCTGCAGTGGCACTCTCCGGTTGATACTCACTGGTGTCTCGTTTGGCCTGAGACAGAGGCAGAAGGGTGCCAGCCTCACCCCTCTGAGGTCACAGGATTGCCATAGCTCCTTCTGCTTACACTGCCCTCCCCACACACTCCTCTGTCTGTTTCCTTGGTGATGGTGTCATTTAGAAACATTACACACTATCACATTAGAATGATAGCGTGCTCCAAGAGCTGACCTGCATGGACTGGGGCGGAGGGATGGAATCTGAACAGTAAGGCTCTCCAGTGGAGTCTTTCTTGTGTTCCTTGTCCATCCAGAAGACCTGCTCCACACTTGATAAGCAGACTCAGCAGTGTACTCAGATGCAGGAGCTGCAACCCACCCCATCTTCAGCAAGGTCTTTCGTTTTCTCAGGCTTTCTTCTGGCCTGGATCATGGCTGCTGTTCATTAAGTCTGGTCTGGTGTTAAACCACTGTGCTGGGCCACGATGGGTTTGAAAATGGATTCTCATGCCTGGGCTACCTGCTTTATTTCATCATCTCTTCTTGTTATTTTTTTCTTGTTCTTATAGAAAAGAGAACAAAGCCCATTTAATAACTGCAGAGCTTACTGTTTGCAGAGACCCTAAAGATTACTAGCAAGAAAATGTATTTATGTCTTTAATAAGGATTGAAATTTACTATTCTCCAAATATGTTTCCCTCTTTATCTGTGTTCTTTTCTGTGGACATTTCTGGTGTTGGGTAGAAGAGTGCAGGCTACAGGATATTGCCTGCCATTTGTAAAATTTTGAGGTAAGTGTTAATTTTTATACACACGGGCAATTTTGTATTAAAGTGTTCTGTGTGGCTTCCAAGTATCAAGATGGAAAGAATAGGTTCTAATGAATGATGCTGGCTGTGAGACTTGGTTTTGTAGACAGAATGGGTTATAGAATAGAGGTGATATATGTCGGAGTGAAAATTGGCCATTTGTGCTGTCCAAATTAAAATGGTTCTATTCGGATGATAATATCGCCTGTTAATGATCTTCTAGCAAAATCTCTCAAAAGATGATGAGGCTACAAGGCCACAAGCCACGGAAAGTCTTTTCAGAGTGGACTCCTTAAAACACCCTGGTCTCCCTTTTGTGCCCTCCTCAGGATGCAGGGATAAGCAGGCGCCAGAGACCCTCTGGAGACAGGAAACACTTTTGAGAGTCACTGGCAAATGATGGGCCATCTGCAGCTTTTGCCTCAGGACTGCTGGCCGTTTGTGCATTTCTGAGTAGCTTCCACCCGTGTTTCTCTTCAGCTTCTTATGAAGGAAGAGTTCTGTCACCTCTCCACAGTCCTCGAATCCATTCTGTTGGGATTGATGTCAATACATGATTAGAAAAAGTTCCATGTTCTGGTTGGGAAGGAAGGCTGAAGGAAGCTTTGCTGAGAGAGTCAAGGCCTCTGAGTAGTATAGAGGCTGTATCTTTACTTGTAAATGCTGTACATGCTATGTGCATGGTTGTGGTTATCGCACTGACTGAATGTTGTACTGTCTGTGTAGAGCCAGGGGGCTACTCTCTTTTGAGTGGGATAGTAAAGCACCCTGAGAGTAACTCTTAGAGCTACAGAGGAGAATACGACACGATTCTTGCCTTCAGTGGGCCTCTGAAATCGATAAACGGAAGATCATCTAAGCAAAAGGTGGGTTGTGGGCACAAAAGTACTGGATGTTCCAGACTGTTAGAGGCAGGAAGCTCATGTTTGCAATGACGGTGAGAGGAAGCTTCCAAAAATGTATTTACACCCTGTCTTGGAAGATGTGCTGCATACATTTAGGCAGAAGAGGCAAATAAACATGTTTTTGGCAAAAGTAGTGGGTGGGAAGGAACATATTCAGGAAATGGGAAGCGCTTCTGTTCGACTGTAATATGTTCTGTCTGATGTGGGTAGTGGGAAGGGAGGTTGATATCCAGATGGGCGGTGCAGAGCGCTTTGAGTGTGCCATGCAAATAGGAGGAGACTTAACATGACAGCTGATCGTGAGATTGAAAACTAGGAAATGGCCCAGGCAAGACAGCTCTCCAGAGCTGTTCTGAAAGCCATGAGGAATGTCGCTGGAGTGAGGGGGAGGATTACAGAGAGTAGAATTCAGAAGTTTATTTTGAATGATGGATAGAAAACTAAGGTCTGCTTTCTGCATGTGTGCTTTAGTAAATGCCACCCGATGGTGCATCTGGGCTGTGGAAATGTAAAGGATCAGATTCATAAGGCATCTTAGAAAAGAACCTGAGACCGACCGAGCAGTTGTGCTTAGCTGGATGAGGGCAGAGAGGGAAAGTTAAAGGTGTCCAAGGGGAATGTAGGAAAATTCTGGAGCCAGAATAAAAGTCGGGGTGAGAGAAAAACACTTCTTTTGATGAATTGGTATTTTGGGACATGCTAGGCCCCAATGCCAGTAAAAGCTCTAAGCTGCCTTGTTTGGGTGGAAGTGGAGGTGACCATGGGTGTGGTCTCCTGTGCAGTAAGTAGGCTTCTGACTGACCACACAAGATGGCGCAGTGGCTGAGGATAGAAATCGTGAGGAGAGTTCTTGTATTTTATCTGTGGGTGGAGTTAGACTGTTCACACTATTTCTTGTTAATATCTAAATTAGTATTGTTGCCCGATGCGTGTAAAGATGGCTTCTGTGACTTTTACATTGCATTTATTATGAGATTTATATGCAGAGTTGTTGACCCAGCATATGTTCAGACACAGATCAATAATGCTAAGTTTGTTCACATGTCAGTGTTAGGGACCACGTCCCAGGATGCATGTAGGGAAAGCAAGGAAAAGGAACAAAGCTAAAGAAAGAAGGTTCTTTCCTATAGCTATCATTGTTGCCTTTCATAATCGACATTAGTGCCCCCCTCTTAATCTTCTTCCCCTGCCTGCTCTGCCCCCCTCTCCCCTTCTCTCTGGAAGCTCGCTTAGTAACTTCTGTGATTCCAGGTTTTGTGTTGTTTCATTCAGGGACACAGTTGATAAAAGCTGCCACTGGTATTTGGTTGAAGCAACATTCAGCATGTCTACAGGCCGCAGTATAGTGGCTTCTATTAGGTGTTTTGACTTTATTCCTATGCTTGATATAATACTCATGAATTTTGATGGTTTTAATATTAGCAGTGTATTCTAGGTATGAAGGCTATGCCAGCCTTTAAATTGAGTGGCAAATATTTGTTCTGGGTATAATCACCCAGAGTACTCTTTTTCCTTTGGGTATTAGCACTGTCCTACCTCTCTACTTGGTTTTACTTTGTACTGGTTTTGTGCTTTAAAATAGTAAGCTGTTAACCAGGCTTAGTGGAATGTATCTTTAATCCTAGCACTTGGGAGGCAGAGGCAGGCAGAACTCTATGAGTTCAAAGCCAGCCTAGTCTACATAGCAAGTTCTAGGATAGTAAAGAGACCCTGTCTTTAAAAAAAAAGTAAGCTATTAATTGAGTATGCTTTCAAGGTATTTATCTATTTTTTTGTACATGTTTTGTACCTATAACAATATATTGTGAAGCTCTAGTTCAAGGCTATAAGCAAACAGTGAGTAAAAACTTTAAAAAAAAAATAGCCCTTCCTTAAGGAAAAGAAATGAAGAACTGAGAACTCAGGAGCTCCAGACACGTTTAGAGCCGTGGATACAAGTAAGTGTACATATATTGAAAGAAAAATAAAGTATTACAAACAGCTGTAAGCTAGCCAGTAGTAATTGGCTGTAATTTATTTCAAATTTATTGAAAGACAAAAAGCACTTAAGTCACCCAGGAAGAGATAAATAGAGTAGCTATGTTGGTTAGTGAAATTGAATATAAAACTAAAAGCATTCCGACATAGAAACTCCAGTCCCTGACGGCTTCACTGCTGGGTTCTTCTGATATTTCAGAAAGAAACGATGCCAACTCTATACATGCTCTACAAGAAAAAATAAGTGTAGAGTACTATTTCCCTATTCTGTTTCTAAAATAGCATTACCATAATACCAAAAGCAGAAAAAGTTACTATGTAAAAAGAAAATGACAGGCTGGTATCCTTCACGGGATAAAAATTAACACTATATTAGCAAATTAAAATCTGATTAAGTCATAAGGACAATTTATCGGCGTCACATGGGTTTCTTTCTAGACATTAAAAATCGGCTCATGTAAGATGACATTATAGGTAGATAGTTGAAGGCTGGGAGTTCTGAGAGGAGGGTGTGGACAAGTGCCGTCTCCTAAGGCCTTCGTATGCCTCTCCTCTGTGAGTGGCTGCCGGCGTCCACTCATCTCTTACTGCCACCTCCATTTTAACTCAGTTACTTCAGTAACTTCATGTGCAGTTGTGTGCTAAGATCTTGAGTTCTGCATTTGCAGTTTATGAATTTGAAGGGGGCACAGTCAAGTCCATAACACTAGTGGTTATGTAGTCATCCCAATAAAAGCAGAAATAATCTTATAAAATTCAGCATCCATTCAATAAGCAATACCAACTAAAGAGAATTAAAAAAAACAAAAAAGAAAACCCACAAACTTTTGAAAATGATAAAAGGGATATCTTAAACAAACTCAATAGCTAACAATATTCAATATGGAAAGATTAAAGAGCTTCCTCTGTAGGTCAGACTAAGCTGTTCTTATGGTCTCCAAGTGGCATTATACTGGAAATTTAGCTGGTATAAGAAAGATAAAAAGCACCCAAACTGGATAAGTGGGAAAGAAATTATCATTAAATGAGAATGCCCCTCATAGGCTCAGATTTTTGAAGACTTGCACAGTTGGTGCAATTGTTATGTGTGACCCTGCTAGAGGAAGTCCTTGGGTTGGACTTTGAATTTCCAGAACCACAGGATGTTTCTAGTTCCTCTCATGCTTCCTGTTTGTGGTTTACTGTGTGCTACTATGCCTCCCAGCCATGGCAGACCCTTCTCTCTCTGGAACTGTATGCTCCAATCCGCTCATCCTTCTGTAAGTTGCTTCTGGTCGTGGTGATTTATCACTGCAATGAACAATAACTTAGCCATGTATGTAGAACAATGGAGTTTGCAAAACAGTTAACTCAAATAAGTAAATGGATTTAACAGAGCTGCAGAATATAAATCAGTAATTGAACTTTTAAAAATACCATTTAAGCATCGTACCAATAAAAGCCAAAATTCCGAGCAAATAAAACATGACAAAAGATATGTATGAAACTGAGAATCACAAAACAAACAAAAGCCCTGAGATCTAGGATGCAGATGGAGGAACACAGACCGTGTGTACAGGCCGTAAGTTTCACTTGTTAGAGTGCCCAGCCCTCTGCAGATTTACCTGTAGATCAGATAAGGTCCTACGTAAAACCTTCAAAGGTTTTTTGAAGAAAAGGACAAGCTGGTTTAAAACATATGCAAGCATACAAAAAACCTAAATTAGTCAAAACAACTTTGAAAAAAGAACAGACTTGGTGCCTTCATGTTGCCTGACTTTGATTTATTATAGGATTTCTTTATTAAACCTGTGTGTTGGTATCACAAGAGCTAACAGGACACTACCGAGGGCCTAGAAGTAGATCCGCATCACATGCACAGCTGCGTCCTGAGGTGAGAAGCATTTCAGTAGAAAAATGGAAGATTTTTTTCACCAAATTCAGCTCTTTTCCACAGACAGAAATTATCTCAAAATGGACCACTGATCTAAATGTAGACTCTAAAATTATAAAACTTCTGTGAAGAAGAAGGAGGCTTCAGAGGAAGGCTTGAGCCAAGTTTATAGACCCAGCACTTGAAGCATCGTTCATATATCAGAAAAAATGCCACGTTGGACTTCATCACAATGTAAAACCTGTAGCTCCTTTAAAAATACTTTTTAAAGATTTTAAAGGCACGTCCCAGGCTGAGAAGATATTCACAAGTCACGTATATGATGTTAAAAACCTTGCAGTTAGAAAGTATGAGGAGTGTTCAGCAAACACTGTCTGGAAAAGCTCGGAATAGAACTTGTAACACAAAGGGATGAAAGATATGTACTGTCATTAGTCAGTCGGGAAATGCTAATTAAGAACAAAATTCGAACAGTAAGTTAATCTGTTGGGCTCATTCAAGGGACAAAGAGCACAGCTTTTGATGTCAAGAACATGCAGGACACTGGCTCTCCTTACTGTGAGAGGTGTAAGCGCCTCCTATGCTGGGAGAGTGTCCTTAAAACATGAGCATGCAGTTGAAATACTCCTAGGGGTTTATCCAGGAGAACAAGCACACGTCCTTATAAAGATTTGTGCACACAGTCACAGCAGCTCCAGTGTTAATAACCCCAGCTGGAAACCAATTCCTATCACAGAGGGATGGAGAAACAAGCCATGATACAAATCACATGCCAGACAGAGCAGCTCTTTCCTGAAAACCCAAAATCTGAAATCCAGAGAGAGCATTGTCAGCATCAATGTCACATCTGAGAAGCTTGGTTGTATTGTTTTAATTATGGATGCCTAACTGATATAGTTTGTGCACATACTCAAGAATTCCAGAACCTCTCACATCTGAAATCTTTCAGACAACAAAGACTCAACCTGTACTATTTGCTGTAGGGAAAATGTACTAGAGACATACAATATGGCCAAGCGTCAGCGAGTTGTATTGGTTAAAATGTCTTGTGGTTCTTTTATCTGAAAAAAGTCTCAGAGACTTTAAAGTAGGCACTATCTAGAAAGCACTATCCATTGGAATCAAAGATGAGGAGTGAGAGGACGGTCAGGAGTGTTCTGAAGTGACCAAGGAGACGGCTCAGTAGAGATGCTCACTGTCTGGAGCTCAGCATCTTCTGCTTGTGCAGTGAAAAGCCCACAGAGCTGTTGAAACCCCCGGGGATGTGGCTCTCCTCCAGGGGGAAGAACTCTGAAGCTCAGAGGTTAGTCAGCCTGGAGGAGACTTTTCTAGGGCTGGAGGCTTTCACCCTGGAGCCACAGAGGCCTGTACCTATCAAATTCGACGTGTTACTTCCCTCCTGTAGGGGTGGGGCGTAGGAGACTGAGGTCCTCGTCAGCACAAGTAAGATGATTTCTGGAAGCAAAAAACCTATTACCTCGTAGTTAGGTGACAACATTACAGACTGTCACTTACTAAGTCAACTAGATGTTTTTAAAACCATCTGACTGAAATGATTAGTTAGAAATCCTGCCGGTTGGCTGGATGTCCACTTGGTGCATGAGAGACATGTCCTTCTAGCTACTAGACGCTCACTGTCTGTTTAGAATGTCCTATTGTCTTATATTATTGTTCTTACAGTACGCTAGGAAACCGTCTCCCCTTCCCAGGAGTTAAGGGGAGATAAATACACAACGGCAGCATGCATAGTGATGTCCAGTCTGATGTTACCAACCAGAAAGCAAACAGCAGTGTGCTGTCAGCTGCCAGAGAAGCAGCAGAAGGGCAGGCTGGTTCTCATCCATCGGATCCAGCTGTTTGGTGACTGCTGTGATTTTTGAAAAGGAAGAACACCACAAAGCTTAAATGCATGTAGAAACTTGGGGAAAACAAGATTGCTTGTGTTATCTTACTGCAGAGGATTTCGAGGCTCATCCATAGCAGGCTTAGGTTACAGTAGAAAGGTCTGTCAACGTACATGTTAGTGTGTAGACAGACATATTAACTCCCTGAAAAATAGCAGCAGTGACTCCCCATTTTCTTAGGCTCTTCGGGTACATCTTCAGCTTGCTTGAAGTGACCCCTTCAAGAGGATGAGGCAAATGGAATGACCAAGTAACTGCACAGCGCCGCTAACCATGGACTATCCATTCAGCAAGTGACGCTCATGTGTGGAGCCCACGGCCACATGCTGACTCTACTGTAGAAGAATGAGTCTTTGCAGATAGTCACACTGGTAAACTAGCCATTGCTCTGTGCAGGGTCCCATGGTCCTTGAAGACACATCCGTCTTTGAGCTAATTTCTTCATCTGGATGCTCATTCTTGTGGGCGTGATTATGAATGGTGAAGACTTATGTAGAGAGCTGGGCTAAGGTATGTTTCATAACACTAAGAAAAACTCTTACTAGTACAGCATAATGAAAGTCTATTTCCTATTGACATTAAACACCCAAGACAGCTCCTGTCCTCAGTGGTCTCTGTTGACCCAGGCTGACGGAGTCTCCCACTAGCTTACAGCTGGCTGTCCATGCAGAACATGGAGATGCTGAACTGGGAGAGTCAAGTGTTTTACATGCAGAGCCAGTCACATGGCTCCACCTAGTGCTGGTCCTTCCGTCCGCTGCAGGCTGCGGGGAGTGTCTGGGTGTGCAGGGAGTGAGTGTTTGATAGAGTGACATACTGTGTCTGGCATTTTGAAATCATATCTTTAATAGAAAAGTTAATGCTATATATTTAAAATATTAAGCTCTTAAGGATACCTATGAAACATTGTTTTGTGTGTGTATATGTGTTCTCATTTGTTAATGAAGAAATGGAATCAATGTATTTTTCAGTTTGCCATTCTGCATGTAATGGTAAGTTGCTGGTTTCCATTTTCCAGATAATCAAGGTGACGCTGTGACTTCTGCCGAGTTTTGTGTGTTCATGTAGAAATATGTTGCTGTAGTTCCCAAACATGTTTGGGAAACTTAGGAGTGATTTCAGAGATCTTGGACAGGGGCGTCTCCTGCTGGGAGCCTCCTGCTCCTATGCATTGCTTAGGTAACTTTTGTTTCTCTTTTCAATAATGCTCAACGGGTGAGAAAGACAGTGTAGTATCCTGGTTACATTATCTTGGGCTTCTGGCTAGGCTACTGTCTTGTAGTCACTCCAAAAGGAATTCAAGGTAGCATTGGCAGGGACTGTTGGGTCCTCAGCATTCTTAGGGACACCAGTGGGGTATTCCTACTTGGATGTGAAATTTAACCCAGTCCTCTGAGCCGGTTACCTTGTAAATGCTCATGAAGAGGAGAGCTCATTTTGAAGACAGGAGATGGAAATCAGTAGCAATGAGCTGGCGCTAAGGTGATGGGTAGCTTCTTGTACATCATAGGCAGATAGATAGTTTCTGCAGAGCCGTGAAGGACTCCTTTTGGGTGAGATCCTCACTGCCCGTTGTGGGCCCTGGAGACCTGGTATTTAAAGCATCATCTCTTGCATTACAGTCTCCCCAGGGAGTTCATGCACCACTGCACCATCTGTTGGGAAGCTTGTATGAACCCACAGTGCTAGTTGGACACCAGGCACCAAGGTTTGTTAGGCACAGTTGGAAAAGGGGTGTGGTGGGTGTGCTGGAAAGGTTTACAGTCCAGGCGGGGCAGGAGGGGATTGGGGAGACATCTGAAATGGCTCCTGAAGTGTATCACGGTTTCCATTGTTGTGTGCCACAGTGAGCCCCTTTCTTCAGCACGTACATGCTTCTAGCTCTCATGTTTATCTCTCTTTCCCAGACTGTCCTTTGTGTTCCAGCCATTGTCTAGAAATCTCTGTTGGGATGTATGTTAGGCATTTCAAATTCAACATGTCCCAAGTGAAGCGCGTGACTCTTCCCTCCTCTCGCCAGTTCCTTTCCATCACAGTAAATGGCACGATGGCTCGTTCTAGTGCCTGACCTCTAATCCCAGAGGTCATCTCAGCCCTTCTCCCTTGCTTTCCGCTCTCCACACTAAACTCAGCCCACTGTGAGTCTTTCTGGCGTTAGCAGCAGGCTCCTCCTTGCCTCCCTCTGCTCCACCACTGCTCCATTGGCCGCAGCGCCATGTGTGCACAGTGTGTAGTTCTCTCCTGACTGGTTGGTTCATGTTTGCTTCCAGTGAATCTTGTTTGTAGTAGTCGGACAGGCTCCTCATCTTCAGACTGCTCCAGGACAGAGCCTTAGAGGCCCAGGCCTTGCCTCTGCTGTGTGTTCTCACACCCTAGCCCCTATCCTGCCTCCTCCCTGAGGCCCAGCCTGCATGTCCTGCCTTCTCTTCTTGGTCTTGCTGAGCTGCCCCAGCTTGAGGCGTTTGCTTCCTTCCTTCTCTCTCTCTGATGCTCTTCTCTCTGGACACTTCTGGTTTGAATCTTAGTTGAAGCCTTACCCTGGAAGTCTGTCCTGAAAACCCTGTCTCTATCATAATGTCATGTTTTTTGTCTTACAACATGCTTATTATAATGCCATGCCATGTGATTTCATGAAAGGTTGTGGTAAAAGATTTGAGCCAGGGAATTGGGCTTTTAAAAAGCTGATACTTGAGAAGATATGTTAAGGAACACTATACAAAGAGAAAATATCTGCAGGTCGAATATGAGGACTTACAGCCAGAATAAACAAAGTCCCAAAACTCAACAGTGAGTAGCCAGACTTCCTGCTTTGGAGATGTGTGTGTGTGTGTGTGTGTGTATGTGTGTGTGTGTCTGTATGTCTGTCTGTGTGTGTGTGCACGTGTTTGTGTGCGCTCGCGCCAGGGCCTCACTTGGGTTAGAGAGGTGCCTGTCCACCTCATATGTGTTAGGGAGGTGTTTGTCCACAGAACCACACCCTGTTCTCACCATGTTTAGTTTTTAAGGCCAAAGATTTGAGCAGACTCACTAGAGGCAGTATTCAGGTGGTAATAAACATATTGGAAGATGTCCACCATTTTGTTATTAATGCAGATTGAAATGAGACTTCCAACCTACCCAGAGACACTCCTATACCATGCAGTAACTCTTTGAAAGCAACCCGTAGCACCCTATCTGGAAGAATGGGGAAAGAACACTAAAGTTCTTGTATACTGTTGGTAGGAATGCAAAAAGGAACAGCCACTTTGGAAAACAGTTTGACAGTTTCTTGTAAAATAAACATATATTTCTATCTGACCCTGTTATTTTGTGTTAGAGACAAATATAAACTTTGTTCACTCAGAAGCCTTAGAAGGTTGCTTAGAGTAACATAATTTAAAAGTTGACAAAAGAGCTATAATCCTTTTACTACCTTACATCTGGTAGCTCAACTGTGGTCCATCAGCATAATGGAGTTCTGCTGTGAGTGCTGCCCATTGCAGAGGAAACAACTGAACGGGTCCTCAGAGGGGTCATGCAAGGTGAAGGAAGCCAGCCTGGAAAGGCTACACGCAGAGTGGCCTCATGTGTATACATTTTTGTAAAAAAGAAGCTTCACCAATGAAAGACAAATCATTGCTTGCCAGGGACAGAGGTGGAGGGAGATTTCCACTCCCAAAAGTGTTGGGGTGGTGAGATTGTTTTGTGGTTGCTGTGAGGGTAATGAATGATATGTAGTCAGTCTTTGTTTCTTTAATCTCAAAATGGTGCATCAAAGGTTAATTTTATTGCCCGTATGTTAACACAGACTTAAACATGGGCTGCCTAGTGAATTCTGGGCCAGCACTTATGTCATTGTTAAGTATTTCCATTCATAATTGTTGTTTTACTACAAAGCTGAAAAAAAAATGAGGTTTTATTCCTCTTTCCAGAGCAGAGGTGTTTGGCTGCAGGCTGTGTCGCTCTCTCCTGGGCAGCTCAGGTGGCAGTGGCGGTCTTTAAACTAATATAATGCACTGATTCTTTTTGTTTTTAAAATGAGTTTTGCTAAATAAATGAGGCTTCATTTTGTTATGAATATGCAGCAATTTTTCAGTATTTAATTTTATAGTCATGCTACTTTTATAAAACCACTATGGAAAAATTAAATTTTCTAAAGACAGGTGATTTTTAGTGCTTTGTGTCCAACATTCTGTACAAGAATTTACGTTCTTTAGTCTCAAAAGTCTTTTTTTTTCCTTTGTTTTTTTTTTTTTTTTTTCTGAGACAGGGTTTCTCTGTGTAGCCCTGGCTGTCCTGGAACTAACTCTGTAGACCAGGCTGGCCTCGAACTCAGAAATCTGCCTGCCTCTGCCTCCCAAGTGCTGGGATTAAAGGTTTGCGCCACCACCGCCCGGCTAGTCTCAAAAGTCTTAGACTAATAAGTATAGTCTTATTATAGTGAGGCTGTAATATTTTCCTCATTTTTTAATACTTGGTGCTCATTTTCAGTAAAATGGCTCTGGCAGTGTAGGTCTTGTCTTCCGCACTAACTGGTGCATTGTGGGAGTGCTAGCTTAGTTCCTCAGAGCCCACGCACTACTCACTTAAGGTCTCCCTTTTGCAGTACACCAGACATTCTCTGCCCCCACCTTCTAATTGCCTTCAAAACCAGCCCAGCAAGCACTTCTCTGTCAGCTTGAACAACAAAGGAGCCACTTTACCCGACCAAGGCATGACCTGGTGTGTACAGAGCTGTTCTGGGACTATCCTGGATACAGGGTTGGGTTTCAGTGTGTCAGCATCCCACACCACTTGACACTTCCCTGTGTTCTGAATGACTTTTTACTAAAAGTCTGCTCAGCAGTCCTTGGGGTTGAACAAGTAAATCTCCTGTCCCATTTCCCTGCACTTGAGGTGAAACTGCAGGAGGATCTTTGCTGTTGCTGAGAGTGGGGAGGAGCCAGGTAGGAAGCCTCCCTCCCCCAAGTCCTGATCAGAGGTTGGTCAGGCTGCCCTGCAGCAGAGGGCCAGGGTTAACCTAGCCCTCTTCACAGCTGTACAACTAAATATCTAAAACCATTCTTGGTGTTTACGTTGCCGAGGCATATTGATTTTATACTTCGGTGGAATGCTGTAGTGGTGTCCATTATTAATCCCGTCCTAACCCTATAAAATATGTAACAGGCTGCTGAACAGAATGATGGCCGCAGATAGAGGACAGGGCTTCATTTGAATTCATGCAAATGCGGAGGTATCCCAGAAAGCCATTTTCAAAGTACGAGCCACATTTTGAAAATAAAACAAAGAATAATGCCTTGGAGTAGAAATCTGTATGAAACCCATAATAGCTGAAAGAGTACAATAAATTCTGCAGGGAGAGCTCTCCGTTTTTTGTTCCTTTTCAAATTCTAATAGTAAACTCTATTAGTAGTCTGTATAAAATGATGAGACACGAAGCCCTGCTGGTATAAAACTATTACTAATCTGTTACTTTGCATAAATTTTCACTCAGACAATTGTCTGTGGTCTTCTCATGAAGGACCTGCTACATGCTTTCCAACTAAACAGATGAGACCTATTAACCATCTCCTTCAGACTGAATGGGGCTACGGAAGAGAAAGAGGCTGCATGCAGGAGCCACCAGGGCTTTACCCTGGTCTCAGGCCTGCCTTCTTGAGTGAGCTGACATCCTTTTCATCGGTGTTATTGTCACCTTCAGGAGTAACACAGGCACGTTCTTATTCTTGTTTTGAAAACAGGCGAATTCAAAAGTAGTTTCCTCTCTTTATCTGGGTCACACTGTTGTTTTATTCCAACAATTGTGACAGGTTTATCATTTCTTCCCCATAAACTTTGTCTTCTCTATTTTCAGCCCCTGGCACCCTTTGCTTCATGGTCACACAGACATATAATTTAAATCAGCTTGAATCCCTTTCCCTTCTTCAGATGTTTCAACCATTGCCAGGTTACTTCAGTGTATCTTTCATAATGTCTGTTATCTGTCCTTGTCCCTTCTCTTCCCCTTGTCTCTCCTCTTCCCCTTGCCCACATCCAGGGCAGACCATTATTGGCCGCGTGCCTAAATTATTACGTCTTTAATTGCCTTCCCAACCTCTAGTTAATTTCCTTCCCATACACCCAGAACACTAGCAGTGGATTTATTATGCTAAGCCACGGCGTAGGTTTACTTTGCAGATTGAAAGTTTGGAGCTATTAGTGTTGTTCAGAGACATCATAGTATAGGGAGTGGTCTGCTGGCACCGGAACCCAATAAACATGGCTGGTTCTCTCCATGAATCTTTTTATAATGCTCTGACCTTAGAAAATGAGTTATTTGACCTTTTGGGCTTTGGGGTCCCTGTTTGACCATAGAGAAAATAAAACCATAATCAAAAGGCAGCGTGTGGAGTTCATAGACTGGTGGCCCTGGTTAATGGCCACTGTTAGAAGTGTTGTGGGGAGAGGGGACAGAGGGTGGCATGGGGCTGCCTCCAGCTCCACATCCTGGGCAGGAGCCTTTCCATAGCCGTGAGTGCTTCTTAAGGAGGGAGGATTGCCAGTCTTCATGTTTCTTACCATGTTTACAGTTTAAAGCACAGCTAGTTTTTTTTCAAATAGACTATATACAATATTTAAAGATACATAAACAGAGACTTCTTTCAAGTATAATGACCTGAGACCACTGGTTTTTATTATTAGAGATATGGTACTAACCTTTCAGATTGTAGCTTAACACAGAGCAGTCAATGGCAGGTGGAAATGGAAAAGAAAGGGTCAAGTGGGAACCAAGAGTGCTTGGCGACACATGCCACGGGTAGAGGAAATTGTGGTTAAAGATGCTGAGGCAGAAGCTTTGACTGTGCTTTATCCAGTGAGCTTGGGTGAGCGGACTGATGAGACAGGATGGTGGTTATCTAGGGCAACCCAGGGAAGGGGAGGGAAGCCTTAACCTCAGGCGAGAGCTGAGCCAAGCTGAAGAGAAGATGGAGCTCCACAGATCCCCCTGCCTAGTCTCCTTCTCAGTCAAGTACAGGAGAGCTAGAGAGCTACCTGAAGAGCCCAGTAACTGAGGAGACCGTAGTCAGGGTACTGCTCCCCCTGGTTATTTTATGACATTCTGTGCATGTGTGCATATGCACGTGTATGTGTGTGCATGCCTGTGTGTGTGTGTGCATGCCTCTGTGTGTGTGTGTGTGTGTGTGTGTGTTTGCTTATTTGATTTTCAAGACATGATTTCTCTGTGTAGCCCTGGATATCATATCATGGAACTTATAGACCAGGCTAGCCTCTCAGTCACAGATCTGCCTGGCCCTGCCTTTTAAGAGCTGGGCTGCGCCAACATGCCCAATCTGACCCTATTTTTTGTAATGGATGCTCTGGTAATTCTATTTCTGTTTGTTTTGGGCCTCATTCTAAACATCTAGTCAGTGTTGAGACTCCTTCTATAGCATCTGTGCTATATTGCTGTCTACCATTTTCAAAAACTGACACTGCTTTCTGAGATGGCCTGTTGGGTATAAAGCCTTTTACTGAACAGAAATTTCAGTCCATTTTGCCCCTTACCCTCCCCCACCCCCACCCTTCGCTTCAGCACACAATAATAGGTCTTAACCATGTGACACCCTTGAGGTCTGAGAAGGCTTCTCTGTTCTATAAACTGAACGTGTCTGGGCCCTTGTTTCGGTTTTGAGTTCCTTCCCTATCCTAGACACATGCTTCTGAGTGTAAGCCAGCTTTTCTGTGACCTTTGACAATTGTGGCACCAAGAACTAATTCCTGTTCCTGTATGGTCTACACATGTGAGTGAATAGTTCCCAGGTGGGCTGTGGTTCTAGCAATTGTTTCCTCGTATGGGCCTCATAAATACTGTAATGGAAACATGAACAAAGAATTGATCAGATTGCCTTTTATTAGGAGAATGTGTGCCAGCACAAAGACAAGGGATGAGAGCTGGCTTGTCTGCCTGATAATCGCCAGTCACTGCTTTGGGATGGAATGAATCGGAATGAGTCCTTGACGTCTCTCATCTCTTCTTCCCTCTGTGACTTATGCTCTCTTTCCCCCTCCTCCTCTGTCTATTCCTTCCTGTATCGGGTTAAGGATTTCCCATGTGTCAGGT
>NW_021604628.1:1581465-1585891 GCF_004785775.1 Grammomys surdaster | reverse complement strand
GTGCTTCCTTCTTAGCATGCATTCAGTGATGCTCCAGTGTAGAGTTGCTGGCAGAAGAGCAGAGGCTCCATCTCCATCCTGTCTTGCTTCTATGTAGCTCTTGACGTCGCTGATTGGTGCATCGGGGTGGGGCCCTGGGGTTGAGTTGCCTAGAGCTGCAGCCGGACCAGCTGAACTTGAGTCACAGATCGCCTCATGGAGGGATGTAGGCCTCGATTATTGGCCTCAGGAGTCATTTACCTTGTTGCTTATCGTCTTGGTGCAAATCTTGCTTCCCAGCCACACCTTTGATGCTTTGATCAAAAAGCACAAGTGTCAGTCATGTCAAGGTGAACTTCTCCAGCATGATAGGCTGTGACACACACACACGCACACACACACACGCAGCCTTCTGGGTAAGAGCGGTGAGAAATTCATAGCTATTTTATTTCTTGTTTTCTGCCTTTTACTAAGAGAGACAGCTCTGTAATGTTTCTTGCTTTGAAATCTTAATTGTTGAGAAAAGAGATGCACAAATTAATTCCTTTGTGTCAAAGTTCACCGTGTTTGGACACTGTCTGTTGTCTTCCTGCTTTGTTGTCCTTGGGCAACACGCCCAGTTTGTTGACGGCTGTTAGAGCTCTGGGTTCTTCTTCACTGGGGTTTGCTTCTAGAAGAGAGATAGATGCCAGTGGGATTTTCCTGAACTCACTGTGATTTCTGAGTGTTGATAACCGTAAGGCTGTTCACTGCTTTCCTTAAGTATTTTCTGTGCGCCCTGCCTATTGCTCAGTACCCACTGATCCCCACATTGACAGTTGTAATAAATTTCTGCGTGCCTTCACCTAAATTCTGTTTCTAATTGATACATTCTGCAAGCTCCCATAAAAGTTGACCAGAACGAAGACTCTCTCTCTCTCTCTGTGCCGTCTGTGGTACTTTAACACTTGTCACTTTCGAAGAGCTGATCCTTTTTTACTTTCTTAGAAGAAGAAACCGGTAGTGAGGTACTCATGACAGCTAAGCAGTGGCATCTTTTATTGAGTCAAAATTCCCATCAGTACCAAAGAAAAAGATGAACAGCCCAGTTTAGGGGTCATTCAGCTTTTGGGTTAGCTAGGTGTACAGGAGTTTTGCCGGCCCTGGCCTGATTTATCTAGACTTATACACAGGGTTCCACTTTAGCACTTTGCAATGTATGCTGGAGCACCTGATCTCCCTGCTTAGTCACTTAGTGTGGTGTGAGCCTGTGCCATGGTGCTTGTCAGGCCCAAGTTCAACTGTGCGTTCCTTCCTTTCTGAGATGCTTCCCCACGCCTCAGCTCTCTACCTCTGACGTATGGTGAGCGCTGGACCCGGTCCATTGTGGCACATATGGAAAGGCATGTGATACCTGCCGTGGACTCAGCACCCAGGGCATGGCAGATGCAGTTGGTAAATAAGGTTGTTTCGTGGATATGGAGTCCAGCCACCTGTTGGGCTGCTGGTAAACAGACACCAAGCATAGCCAAGTGAACACAGCTCTTAAATTAGGGCTGTGTCTGCTTCACAGCACAGGTACATGGTGAGCAGCTAACTTTCTAGGTCTTCCTGTGATGGGTCACATAGAGCGAGCCTTGACTTCAGCTAGTACTCCTGTGTTGGAAAGGAGGAAGACCAGTTGTCTGAACCGTAAGGTATTTTGGGTTCTGTTTGGCTCTATCGTTTTGCCTTTTGGATCTGTTCTAGTTAGGATTTTTGTTCCTGTGCTCTAACACCATGGCCAAAGCAACTCGGGGACAAAATGGTTTATTTTAGTTTACAGCTTGTAGTCCATCGTCCAGGGAAGTCAAGGCAGGAGCTGATGCAGAGGCCATGCAGGAGTGCTGCTTACTGACTTCCTCCTCATGGCTTACTCAGTTTTCTTTCTCATAGCATCCAGAACACACCCATGTGCACAGTAGCATCTGCCCACAGTGGGCTGGGGCTCCCATATCAGTCAGGAATCAAGAACCTACAGATGCCCACAGGCTAATGGGAGGGGGTGTTTTCTCAGTCGAAGTTTTTTTCTCCCAGGTGACTCCAGTTCTTATTACTGGCCACCACAGAGTCAGGGGAAACTTTCTTAAGGAGGACCAGCAAGGTCTCTGTGTTGGGGTACAGGAATTACAAATGCAGACACTTGATCTAAATCTGGATTATTTCTTTACAGCAGAGTATTCCTACATCTTTTCCATTGGTTGGCTCCTAGTGACTAATGTTAACCAAGAGATTGGCTTCAGATCTTTGTCCTCTCACTCACCTTGCTGGATTATATAGTGACATATCAATGGAAATCTCTTCTGGAATTAAAGCTACCATGGATTCAGTCCAGGATGTACTTGATGATACATTTTAATATATACCAATTTGAACATTTTTCTTGTTCTATTCGCATGTCTGCACTATGAAAAGTATGCGGAGATAGCCTTAAATTTCTATTCTAAGATTTTTTTTTCATAACTGGATAAACTTTCCAGTATTCTTTGAATGTGTAACCAGTCAGAATAATGAAACTGTAATGCCAAAAAGAGTGGCTTGGAACAAGTCCTGACGGACCCTCTGTACTGTCTGGCCACACACTTACACCATGTCACCTCTGCTGCTTGGTTGGTGTCTTTCCTGATAGACTTTGACCTCTGCTGCTCTCTCATTAGACTCTGCAGCGTGGTGCGGGTCAGAGTTGATGGTTGTCAGCGGTTAGTACCAGAATCCTATATAGGCTTCTCTCCACGTTCCACCTAAGAAGGCAGTGGGGTGGAGATGTGGGACTAACACCATCAAAGTAGATGGGGTCGCAGCATCCTCACAAGTGGAAGATTTCAGTAACCTGCCTTTCACTCGCATGACAGAGTCAGTGAATTATCAGCGACCTTTGCTCGGTGTTGTTGCTCAGGGCCCCTGGATGCCAGAGACTTGTCAAAGACAAATCCGTTCAGACTGCTGCTAGAGACGCCAACAGGGGCCGTACCCCTGACATGATAGACAGATGTCCTCTATGAGCAGAAAGGCAAACATGGGCTTCCATGATCACAGAAACTGAGCGGAGAGTTCTAGAGGATCTTACTCTAGCAATTGTATTGTGACTCAGATATGACTCGGGCCACTTCTGTTCACTGTGCACACGGCCATCCACCAAGTGAGCAAGAAAGTGAGCCTGACTCTAGATGTCAGTGAGTGAAGTAGTGGTTGTAACTGTGGACGGCCTGTTTAAAACAGGAGATGGCCTGGGATGTGGGTGTGGTCGGGAGAGGGCAGGTCTAGAGAGGTTTTCTGCTCCTGGTTCCCTGTGTGGAGGGGCATGACTATAACGTGCCGTGGAGGGAAGAGGGGGGTGCCGTGGATGCTCTTGGAGGTGGAAGCACGCGTGGAAGCGTCATGGTCTATCGGAGTGTGGATGAGGACGGGTGCACGCTGTGAGTGAGCTGAGCACGCCTGACAGACAGAAGTGACCAGGTGAGGTGGTGACATCTCTCAGGATTGAGGTGCAGAATGTCGAGCGAGGGAGAAATACATTCTGTCCCTCGCCCAGAGGCAGGCTTGAACTAAACTAAAATGTATTATGTATTTGCTTTTCTGTTCATAGAGGACATCTGTCTATCATGTCAGGGGTGCGGTCCCTGTTGATGTCCCTAGCAGCAATCTGAGCGTATTTGTCTTTGATCATGTTACTATCTTTTATGGGAAATTGTTTCTGTGGCCCTTTGTGTCACAAGGTCAAACTACCACAATCCATTCACTTGCTAAGTAAATGTTTGCTTGAGAAGCAAACAGAAATCAAAATGATTCTGTCCAACTCTAGTTCCTTGTAGCTCTCAGAAACAAAGCCTTGATTTCATTACATTCCACATCACAAGGGAGACGCTGGCACATGGCTTCCTCTAACTGTCTCCAAAGGACAAAGCAGCCATTGCTGAGGGGAGGAGTAGGTAGGGTACAACTTTGATACCATCTATGAGGGTTTTTGATATGTTCTGCCTCCCTGGGCCATTAGTACTTTATTACTTGATGTGTAAATATAGCTGGAGTCTCTAAGAATATGAGTGCTGATGTGATGCTAGTGTCCCACGCACATCACGGGGAAAGCTCAGGAGGCCAGCTGTCAATACCAGCATCATCAACATGCTGCAGTTGTCTCGTGTCTTCCCTGCACCCTTATACTATGGGGCTCTTCTCCCGAGCCTGGCTTCCCTGGCTTCCTGAAATGAGACTGTAGTCTTTGTTTTTTTAAACTTTATCTTTAATAATGGTTTTTAAATATTTTAACCTCCCTTCTAGCTTACCACCCACCAGAGGTAGTAGAAAAGAAAGGTTATTAGGATACAGGGGAAATGGACCTGGTTAAAGTAGTTTTTTCAAGTAATTATATACTAGTTGTTTAGTTGTGTCCAGATAGCATGATCTACTTTCACCATCAGTCTAGTTTAGT
>NW_021604628.1:1571140-1581455 GCF_004785775.1 Grammomys surdaster | reverse complement strand
CACCATCAGTCTAGTTTAGTCGTGTCCAGATAGCATGATCTACTTACACCATCAGTCTAGTTTAGTAGTGTCCAGATAGCATGATCTACTTACACCATCAGTCTAGTTTAGTAGTGTCCAGATAGCATGATCTACTTACACCATCAGTCTAGTTTAGTCGTGTCCAGATAGCATGATCTACTTACACCATCAGTCTAGTTTAGTAGTGTCCAGATAGCATGATCTACTTATACCATCAGTCTAGTTTAGTCGTGTCCAGATATTAACACGAATTAGCAGCAGTGGCACAACCCAGCAGGAATAGCCACATTGACACATGTCAGCAGGAGTGACCAAGACCACCAGGGACACTAGGAGAAGTTCTCAGCTGTGTCTTCGTGAGTAAAGTCATGAGACCAAAAACATTATAAAGCTAACTATGTAGGCTAGCCTCTTTCATAGTCTATTGGGTCTCACTTATACTTCCTGTAAGCATCACGCGTCCTCCACGGGCCCTGCCTCATCATGTGTCTTGTTAGCACGAGAGTCTTAAACTCTGTCTCTGTCAGCTGAGAGTGCTTTGTCAACTGGCCCAAATCCACAAAAGTGGCGAGAAGTTTTTTGGTGTGTTTTCCTCTATAGAGTCACAGCAAACGGAGCGCAATAACATAACGTATGTGTGCCGTTACTGAAGAATCCTTTAGCAGTGTCCTTTTTCTTGTTTGCTTTAGCAAAATATCTTTTAACCTGTGTCTGCGATGGTGAAACATTCCTTCTCGTATCTGTTTTAGCAAAATATCCTTTCACCTGAGTCCACTTAAAAAAAAACCACTCCTTCTCCTGTTTGCCCCAACAAAACACCGTCTGACACCACTGACTTTCCAAAACAATCATAAGTTTCTACTTCATGGGACCTTCTGTCTGCTGAGGGATTTCAGAGAGGGACGGCTCCATGCTTGCAAGCGTGTGTGTGTGTGTGTGTGTGTGTGTGTGTGCACACGAGCACACATGCATCCCTCCCTGATATTTAGTTGTATGTAAGTGTATGACTGTGACTTTATGCCACATGTAACGCTGGATTGTTGCTCACATCTGTCTTGAGGTAAGCTGGGGAAATGTGAGTTAGTTCATGGAAACCCATAGACTAATATCTGTCACATAGTAAGCACTCAGTAACTGTGAGCTACGGTTGCTCCTCTGTGTCTCCCAGGGTGCGGTAATAGGGGTTCCACTTTGTAATTCTGTGTACAGAGATGGAAAGAAACCTGTGACTGCACCCCTACAGTTGTAGGTATATTGTCAGATAAACAGAGAAGACAAACAAGCCTGTGAGAAGCTGCTGCCACTATGAACATTGGAGCCAAGCTCTGTACCTGGCCTTTTGAGTTATACTGTAGCCGGACAGTGGCCTCTTTACCTCAGGCTATCTCTTCAGCTGTGAAGAAGAGTGGTGTTTACCTCCAGGGCATGGCCGGCTATAGAGCCTTCATAGGTATAGATAGATAGATAGCATCCTCTCTATCCCATTGGATGATTCTGGGGAAAGTGGATCATATAAGTGTAAATTACCTCGTTAATTTAGAAACTCAAGAATATTAGAGAACCCAGGCCTAGTGGCCCCTTGGCTAGTGCTCTACCCAATATAGCTCATTGTTTCTTCTTTATGAGGTGAGTAAAATATCAAGTTTTAATTAGTGCATGATAGAAGATCTTAATAATCAGTCAACATATTAAAATATTTTTCTTATGCCATAATTGGACATACTTAAAGTACTACGGCAGCTCTCATCCCCTGAGCAGGTCCTGTTGATTGCCTTATTACATTTTGAAAGAGGCTTTAGTGAAGAATGTGGTAAACTATTGGGAATGCTTGGCATGTTCCAGAAATCTTCTCTCTTAAACCTGTGCTGGCCTGTCTTCACTTAGATACCCTCACACTGCCCTCGGCAAGGTGACCAGCTCTTGCCATGGTGCCGGGTCCAGGACTGTGCTGAGCGCCTGTCCTGCTACAGCTGCTGTCCGCTTACGGTCTCCTTGATCCCTGCTTCTTGAAACAAGTCATCTTCATCCATCGTCTCAGCATGTCACCCTCCCAGCCTTTGCTTGGCTGCCACTGCCTGGGGAATGTTTACAGTGTCTCCTTTCCTACTTGTAAACCAGAAGAGCGTGGGTCTGTTCGAGGCCTCCCTTCTCCATTTGGATACAATCTCTTAGGCCATTTCTGTGCTGAACATTCTTCACTCTCTGTGTCCAGCCTAGAACTATTCCTTGGATTGCAGAGTGAAAATTAAGGCTGCTTGACTCTTTGACTTCATTGTTGAGCCAGCATCTGAGCACTCTGTAAAACAGACTGTGCTCTGGAGCAGGCATCCCCACCCTTCTCCTGGCTATTCTTCAGTGAGTGAGCAAAGAGCAACTCCATTCTTCAAGGCAAACAAACCATCCTTCCTCCTTCCGACACGTTCCATCCCGTCTCTCAGGTCCTGCTAATTCTGCCTTCAAAATGTTCCCAGAACAGGACCTCGTTCATCCTTTCAACAGCCCTGTCCCTAGCTATCCCTTATGTCGTCTCCTGCTTGGTCCTGGACCATCACAACAGACTGGTGACCCAGAATGCACTTCTGAGATTTTTCAGTGTAGCATTTTCTACAGGGAGCTTCTACCATATGCAAATGAAGGCATGCTCCTTCAGTAGCCCACAGGGCCTGCCCAGTGCCTTCTGGACTTAAGTTCTAAGTACTGTTCGTATTGTTTTCTTTACCTCAGCACATACAGGGCATGTTCTTCGAGACCTTGATCTTGGTCTTCCCTCTTTTGAAGCTTCAGGTCCTCACTTGTCTGTCATTTTCTCTGTAAGACTGTCTTAGTTCAGTTTTTATCAGGTCTTGATTGTCACGCATCAGATACACTTGGCTGACGTATGTGGACTGACTTAACCTGTTCTTACCCTTTAAATGAAACTCTACAGCGTTTAGAGTGATTAGTTTATGCTTGATGCTCAGTCAGTGTGCTTCCATGATCCAGAGGAAAACTGTTGGTCCAGTTAAGGTGTCTTAGGCATGTTTGTGTTTGAGAACAGCGTCTCGGTGGTGGAGTGCTGGCTTTTAGATGGCACTCTTCTTCTGCTCTCTACTCCTGTCTTCCCTCCTCTCTCACTGTTGCCTCTGTGCTCTGCAGACTTTAGTCTGTCACTCATACCTCGTTGTTTCTACGTCTGCCCTTCCTCTGTGGATCCAGCTCACACAGAGGATCCAAAGGATGTGAACCTGGCTTTTATGTACCACGCTACCACAAGCTATGTGGAAGGAGGAGCATTCTTCACACTAGGTCTTTGCTATACTCTTTTCAAACTTTTCAGATTCAGTGCTGTCATTCTGGGGACATGTCGTCCTTTTGTTCCCAGACAACACTGATCATGGAGTCAGGTGAGCTTTTTAAATGAGGATGCTCATCCCAACATCGACTGGCTGTGAGACTCCAAGGGTGCTTACAGTCTGAGGCTGGGTCTGACTTGCCACATTTCAACACATGCTCCCTTCTTTTTCCTACACCCCACCCAGCTACGGGGCTTGACCATGACATTCTCTAAATTGTCTTACAGAAACCCAATTGAGCACTGTCCTATGCTTAAACATTGTATTCTGAATTAATCATGAACACCTGGTGCCCTTTCTCAGTCGCTGTTAGTGAGACAGTCTCTGTATGGACTCTGCACTGAGTAGAAGTCTAGCATCTTCGCCGTACGAGCATTGCAGAGCAAGGTCTGTCTTGGATATGTGATCACAGGAGCTCGAAGTGACACTGCACTGCAGGGTTCACAGGCCTGCTCTGGGTGTCCTTCTTTTCAGAATGGTAATCAAGCAGTAAATGCAGAAAACAACATCTTCATACTTCTCCTCAGAGAACAGAAGTACAAATGAAGAATAGTCCAGATAAACTGACTGCATCATCCTGAAACGTCTTTTCCTTTCTCAGAATGTAAGATGACAGATGCTACAACTGATGCAGCTCAGAGCTGTACAGGACAGAACGAGATAACTGTGTAGAACGCCTGTCCCAGCATGGCCACCCCAGGTTGTGAGACATTTCTGTCCTTGGTGTCTTGGTCCTTCCTGTCGTCGTGTTACCTTGAATTTTAAGTCTTAAGCACACACATGCAGTCACTGTTGGCCGTGTGTGTGTGTGTGTGTGTGTGTGTGTGTGTGTGTGTGTGTGTGTGTCTGCAGGCACGCTCCTTACTCTGTACGCCTTGGACTCACTGACTGTATAGATTAGATGTTTGATATGTATTGATATCAGCTCATCTGGTTTGGATGCCATGCTTTTGATCCTACATCTTGAGGAGGATGGGAAAGCAGGGTGGAGAGGAGCTGCATCTCTGCTGACGTGCACATGCACATATCCTGTGGTGCAGCTCGCATTGTGCACGCTTGCCATTTATAGCCCTTCCTGATCACAGATCCCCAGAGACACTTGCTCTGTGCCTGGAATAATGACAAAAGCAGCCCAGCTCCTCAGCTAGAGCTGCTGCTCCTCAGCCGCAGGAGCCTGCAGACCTGCTCTACCCTCCCCATCCGACAGAGACAGGATGCTCACCTAGCCTGAAGGCAGAACTGGGGTGGATGTTAGAGCGTCCTTTCCCTTCCAGAAGATTTGCTAGCTGTTCTTAATTTTAGGAAATAACGTATTTACGAGGAAGTAGATGGAGATTGGGATTTATGAGAGGAAATTAGAGTATCTCTTTTTGCCTGTTGTTCTTGTCACATTACCTGTGGGCAGGGGTCTTTTCCTCTTAGCCTTGTTTTTACATCCAATAAAACGACCCTTAGCACATGTGGGCAGTGATTCTGTATCATTTTTAATTTCAGATACTTAACGTTTGTGAATTTAACGACTGTGCTCTCCATTGTTAACCTGACAGTAATAGTGTTAATACGGGAAATTCCCACAGGCCTGTGGTTCTCCTGGGTTCTTATGTCCTCAGTGTTTGAACAACAGTGGTAGAACAACAGAGTTTGTGGGTTCTCGTCTATAGGTTGGATTTTTAGGGTATGTGCAGAGAAAGCTTAATCCTGCTTTCTTGGAGGTTAAATGTCATAGTTCTCAGTGTCTGGTGCTCATACACGTATCAGAGGGAACAGCAGGCATATGAGTCTGGTGGTGGTGCTCTAGGCTGACAGGCAGCCAGAAGAACACAGCCCTTTGGCTGTGACACAACAAGCCAGAGTGACAGTAGCACAGGTCAGATAGAAGAAGTAAAAGCACATTCTGTGTTTTCTAAAAGTTCCCAGGGAGAGCCAGTAGATCTAGAAGAACAGCTTTCTGTCCACATGGAGCACTGAGATGGAAGGCTGTGTGTAGTACATACTTCCTGAGTGGTGCCAGCTTCAGTACTGGGAGAACGTATTGTAAGAGAAAATAATTGGAGCTTGAATTCAGTTTTCCAAAAATGCTAGTGAGGAAGGTGCCCCATGGTCACCCTCCTTGTCTTGTGGAGGAAGACGTACAAAAAGCAGCCATGGCAGTTAGAGCAGTGATTCTGAGGGCTAGAAGAAATGAAGCAGCAGTCAGATGAGACACTTCGTATCGGGAGGTTAGCGGGTAAAATTGAACTGATGCTTACACACCAGGAAGGAATCAAATGAGAATCTCAGGGATGCACCCCAGGCAGAGGGGACGCTCTACAGAAGCACTGAGCTTAGAATGAGCCGGGGGTGCATTCCAGGACCAGAAGGAAGGTGTGCCAGCATGAGGCTTAGGATGTGGCAAGGTGCCTGACTAAAGAGAAAAGGGCACCAGACACTATAAACCACACCACGGAATTTTAATTGTACTTAAATGAGGTGACTAGAAACTACTAGATGATTGTAAGGAGCTTTTAAAATACGTGGGTATGCATGGCAACTTCAACACATGCGCACACACACACACACGCACACACGCACGCACACAGCGGGGGGAGGGGTGTCAACAGGAGAAGCAGAGAGGCCATGAAGAGTTACGTAGTTGTGTATTTCTTCATTCATTTCTTATTGAGAGGGCAGACTAGGCCATGGGTTCCAGTAGAAGGAAAGACTTACAGGCAGACTCTAGATGAACTTAGAATTTAATGATGGGATAGAGACAGCGAGAGAGAAATGTTAGGTTTGAGCACGTGGGTGGATTGAGCACGTGAGTGGAGAAGAACCGCTCTGAAGGATGGGAAGCAGGATTCTGAGTCAAGCTCAGAGGTGTTGCTCAGTTGTTGATGGCTTACCTTTGCCAATGGGCCCTGAGCTCAATCCCCAAATTTTTTTTTTCTTTTTGGTGTGTGTGGTGGGGGGGCAGGGCTGGTTTTCAATTTTATGGTTCTGCTATATATTGCCTGTAGACTACTAGACAGGTGTTTTCAATGACCTCATCTACAACAGCTGTTTGGTTGATGTGAAAAGGGAATGAGTTGGTACTCCTGAAGCTAAGACATGACTAGCCACCTTAGTTTCTCAGGAAAGGTTAGCTGTAGCTGCTGACATTATCACTGTTGTAATCTTAAAGCTGTAGTTGCAGATATATCTAAATAAAGTGTTAAACAGACACACTCACACAGTGCAGAGAATGTGAGTCTGGAGCTTAGCACCGAAGTCAGGGGTAGAGACGAACCTTGGTAGGGATTGGCCAGAGATGGGCATTGAAAAGCATGCTACTATGTAAGATTGCCTAAACTTCTAAGGGTAGAGTTTGATAGCATCCAATGATGCTGAGAAATCAGAATAAGAAGTGGACATGCATGACCCCTTGTTGTGGCAAAGACGCTGATGTGTCCGTACAAGAACCATTCCATGGAACGGTGAAAATTAATGCTGTCTTGAGTGGCGGGAGAGAATGCAAGGTTTAAAAAAAAAAAAAAAGCAGTGACTGGGGAGGGTGGGGTCCTGGGAAGCTCAGTTTAATGTGGATCTATAAAACAATTTATGCTAATTGGGATGATCAAGTAGGCAGGGAGAATTTTGTGATATGGGAAAGAAATTATAAGAACAAAATGGGAGAGACATGGGGAGGGGGTCAGAGGTTGTTCTTCCATGACCCCAGAGAGACACTGGCACTCAGAGCTTGTTCTTCCATTGTAAAATAAGGCAGAACACAGACCAGCTGCAAGTTGCTTGGGGGATTTGGTGCCAGAAGGATAACTTTTGTCAATTCTATGCTTTTATCATCTCAACCAGGCAGGAGCACTTGGAAGAGGCCGTGAGTGAGTGTCTTTGGTCTGTTAGTTCTCACCACACGGTTCACATCTGAGTTTCCAGGAGCACAGAGAACCTTCACGCCTGAGACAGGCTCTCCAGTCACCATTCTTTCGAGAAGGAAATGCTAATACTTCCTGTGAGGTTTTTTTTCTCCCTAAGGGAGAAATTCTTTTACACACACACACACACACACACACACACACACACACACACACACACCATTAGCTTTTATCCCTGGGAAACAAAAATCTAGAACCAGGGACGTGAGTACTGAGCATTAAGAAGTTCAGAGCGCTGGTAACGAATTTGACCTACTTAAAAATAAGCTCTTCTCCCAGCGTAAGGAGGCTACTCTAAGGGTTGTTGTTGGGAGATGGGAGTGTCCCAACAGGCGTAGATCACTCTGACTTTGGTGCAGTGTTTGATGAAGTTTCTCTCCATGTTTTGTAGATAAGAAGGGTGCATCTAAGTTCCTGTTCCTGGAAGGCACAGAAGGGATTATGAAATGACGTTTATGGTACTGTCACTTAAATGGGTGGCATCTATTCACTCACCAGTAGGCTATCACAGATGTTTGGTTTGGGCTCTGTCCCCCTAAGAATACCAGATAAAACCATAATAGGTCAGTGGGGGAGAGAGAACACAGGAGAAGAGAGGGGCGAGAGATAAGGCGGGGGTGCGTATGGGGGGGGAATACCCCCACGCTATCAGAAATAAGCTTGTTCCAGGGTTGGAGGTGGGAAGTCTCTCAGGCCAGCAGAGCCTCCACCCCTAATCACCTCTTCAGGCTTCCATCCCCAGACCTCATCTTGGTCTTGTGCTTCAGCAGAGCTATAGGGCATCCATAGTGGGTGATCTGACTGAAGCACCTCGTGATCTTCAGCTGCCAGACCTCTGAATCATTAGTCTTTGCATCCGGTTCTGCCCTTGTCTTACCCTGTCCCTTGCAATCAGCATTCAGGAGACCTCCAGCCTCAATTAGCTGCTGTCTCTAATTCAGTACCTTTGAAGGGGCTTTCTTACCTCTATGCAAATACACGAAAGTACACCCATTTATGCAAATATTGTACATAACACTTCCATAGTGTTCAAGAGAATGTTCCCACAAACCTTATGGTGTTGGTGAACAACAGACTCTGAAGGTTAAGCTGTAGGACTGGCTTCATCCTATAATCAAGAAGACTGCTCTGGTTAAGGCAGTACCCATGCCCTACCTCGCCTTCTTGTGGTGCGTTGTGATTGCCCAACTAGAGAATGGCTGGCCTGAGAGGATGTAGTCAGTATTTCCTTTATGAAGTGAAGACAGGTCTTGGTGGGTTCCCCTCCTTTTTGTCCTCTATTACCTGTAGTTATCTTTACTGTTAACAGTTTTTTCATAAGATCATTATTATTTAATCTTTCTACTATAGTCATGAACACACAAATCCTTTAACATATAAGCTGGAGAGTCAACGCTCCAGCACCTGAGTCTGTTGGGACCCCTCTGCGGGTGTTGGAGAGGTGGCTTTCCTATGCTTGGTTAGCCAGTGAGTTCATGGCTGGTTTGCTTCCAAAGTGCAGGCTTTTCTCCACTGCAGCTGCACACTGGAATCCCTTGGACCCAGTGCCTAGGACCTGCCTCAAAGTCTGATGGGTTTGTCATAGGCCTGCTTGTCACCAGGAGGTCCCTGTGTGCTTAGGCTTCTCTGATGAGCAGCATCGCCTGTCAGGGAGAGACACGGGGTTTCTTGGTTTAGCCATCAACACCTTTGTTGATTCCTACAACCTCCACCCTACGATAGGCTTGGAGCAACTCCTGATGACAGGCTTCTGCCTGCTGGAGGTCCATTAGGATTCTTTCTTCATAAAGATACCATTGATGACCTGAAGCTTCTAGGGTGGCAGAACATTAAATATGAACCGGCAAGGGTAACCTGCAGTTCCCTCTTCATCCCCTCTCCATATACCTTGCATATAGAATGTCAGAGCTGGAAGGACTCTGTGTGTTGAGATACTGAAACCTTCAGAGTTAAGTGTGCTTCTTAATGTCATATTGGCTAGGGGTTAGTTCTGTTGCCCTCTGTGCAGGGCTGAGGCTTGAGGCCAAACTTACAATGTTAGGCAGACACTCTCCCACTGAGCTGCACCTTAGCTCGGCAGTAGTGTCGTCAGCATCAGAACCACGGGGACTGCCTTGCCGCTCTGTTCGCCTGTAAGATCATTTCTTTTTCTGTCCTACAATAGTGTCTTCTAGTATAGTCTCCTGAATATTTGAAATAGAATAAAGATTTTCATGGTTTGAAAAGGCACTTGACTTTTGGAAGCTTCTGTAACTCATTCAGATTCAAGCCTAGTAGGATGAGAGAACCTTCTAATATTGTGGTCATAATTGACTGAGAATTCGTGTGGTCTGCAGCATTGTCATCAGACCAATTGTGGACAATGTCACACTTTTTCAGTGTTAGAATTTCTCAATTGCTTCAGAGTTTCTTATAAATTGAATGGACAGTGTGACCTTGTGGGATGAATTCTGAATGGACTATACCATCTGCTTGCTGAGGCTTGAAATTTTCTTTAAGGGAAATAAAGCTTTTCATTCTACAATTAGAAGAGAAAAGCCTTAAGATGCAAATGACTTGGAGACATAGCTCACCGGGCCTTCCTCACAAGTTGCAATCGATGAGTGTGAAAATGATCGGAATAGCCATCTTCCTAGTCAGTGCGCTTAGACCTCAGTTCCTTGATGCTTTCGGTACTGACCACCTCTGTGTGCTGATAAGTAAAGGGGAGCTGGGGCCTGGGTGTGTCTAGACTGATCTAAAGGACGGGAGACTCTGGCGAAGCATGGAAAATACAGCAGGAGAGCAGAAACGGTGGTGTGCACCCACAGTCCTAGTTACTGTGGACACTCGGTGTGCACCCACAGTCCTAGTTACTGTGGACACTTGGTGTGCACACACAGTCCTAGTTACTGTGGACATTTGGTGTGCACACACAGTCCTAGCTGCTGTGGACACTGAAGCAGGAGGATTATTTGTTTGATCACTAATTATTCAAGAGTAGGGATTTGAGGCTCTTTGAGCAACATAGGGACTCATGTCCAAAACAAGGTAAACAAAAGCCATACACACACA
>NW_021604628.1:1565297-1571130 GCF_004785775.1 Grammomys surdaster | reverse complement strand
ACACACACATAGTACATACCTCACATATGTAATTATACACTTAGATACATACACACACACATAGTACATACCTCACACATGTAATTATACACTTAGATACACACACACACACACACACACACACACACACACACGGCAGGTAGATAGCCAATATTATTTACACTTTGCAGATAAGGAAACGTCAAATAGCTTGTTGCAGGATGTGTAGCCAATAAGTAAAGGAGCTGTGCCTTCCATGGACCTTGTCGTATGCTATTTAATAAAAATATAATAATTTATTCATCTAAGACCAATGAGCTTGAATTAAAATTTTAAGATTACAATGAGAGTCTTTTAATCCATTTTGTCTGTTACCATTTTTATTGTATTATTTAACAGAATCTTAATAACTTTTTTATCCTTTGACCTAATGCATTTCAAGTATTACTATCTGTCCTCCCATTTCCAAAGCGGCAGAAGGACTTCTTACCGTGATCACATTGGCCCTCACGTGCTTATCCTCTGGTGGCTATAAAACAGTGAAGGCCGCAGTGGACAGCCCTGTGTGCACTGAGTGGGTAGCTGTGCCACGGTGTCTGAGAAAGGTTTCTAGCTCAAGTGCTCTTAGTGGCCATCCAGAGGGAGGTTAGCTTTTCACACAAGGTCTGAGAACATGAAGTCTATGTTCTTTGGCTGAATATTCCACATTTATTTTGCTGAGAACAATGGTTCTTATTTTATTTTCTGAAAGAAATGTGCAATGCCCCTTATTATCCTAAATAAGGTTCATAGAAAATATGTCTTTTATCTAAATCTACGTAATGCAACTTTTGTTTGTTTGTTTTTTGTTTTTTAGTGGAATCTTCTAGGCTAATTCTAAAATTTATAAGGAAACATACAGGATCAAAAATAGCCAAGTTGCTTAAAGAAGAGAACAGCATAGGAAAATTCAATTACTCGTCTATTGAAAGTTAGCAAGGAGGGCCACTCGCGCGGTTCCCGGTGCTAGTTAGAGTTCACGTCCTAGCGGTTCGCTAAGTTTCCACAGTGGTTCACTTTTGTGTGTGCTGTTTCCGTCACAATGAAAGGGATGCTGGGTGAGTCAGTACTGTGGTCCAGCTGTTCTCTGCAAGAGAAAGGAAACGGGTGAATTAGACTGTGGGACTGGAGCTACACAGCAGCTGGCACTGTGCCCCTCGGTGACAGCCACCTCCTTGGGATCCTCTGCTTTAGAACTACTCACCACAGAGACTGTAAACTGTGGGAGGCTTTGTGTTTAGTTTAACTATTTGTGGAGTTATTTCATTTTAATGATATTTAAAATTTTTGTGATTTATACATAGTAACAATACATGTTTATGGGTGCAGTAACATTTCAAGATAGTAGCCAGGGATCAGATGAGGATGAGCCCCCACTATGGCCACAGCTACAAAAGCATGTCTTTGTGTGAGGACATTCAAAATCCTCTCTAGGGTTTATGACCAAAGCCACCTCTTCATGGTGCTGTAAAGCCTGAGATGTGTCTCTCAAGTCCACCTGACCCCCACTCCTCCCCGACCCCCCGCTTTACCAACCATCCTTTTTATACTGTGCTTTCTGGCTCTGATAAGCAATATTCTAGTCTGTTTCTTTGAGATCAACATTGATCTTCTACAAATGAATGAGACTGTATGACATTTGTGTCTCTGTGCCTGGCTTATGTCTCTCGGTATCTTCCACTTCCATCTGTGCTGCTGCAAATGGAAGGATTCCATCTCTTTTGGGGGCTAAATAACACAGCATTGTGTTTATATACCACAAGAACTATTTCTTAATTAGTCATTCCGAGGCCCCGGTGCTGCAGCCTGAGCTCATTAACACTGATCCATGGTGTAGACGGGGACTGGCTGATCATTATTTTCAGCGGCAGACATTCATATTTTTGGCTAAGCTTTTGGCATTTTATATTTGTCGGCGCCCTTTCCTTATTTCTTTTGCATTATTGATGTACCTTGTATTTGTCATTAATGAGCTTAATTACTTACTCCATTGACAATTTAACTTTGCTTTGAATTTCCAGCCCCTGGCTAACACCTTACTATTTGATTTCATCAGAAAATTTAGCCAAATAATTTCCCATCTATTTTTTGGTTATAGATGTTAGACATAGATGCACAGCATGTTCATGGCTTAATATCCTAGTGCTCCGTGAACACAAGGACAGTGTACATATGTCTGGGAGTTAGGTTGTTCCCTTTATAGAACACATGTTATGGTCATGGCTGGTATCCTAGCATCCCATGATCACAAGGGCATTTTTCAGCTGTCTTGATGGTAGACAGCGTCAGATGTATTATATAAGGAGGACTGAAATCAGGTTTAAACATCGTAAGCCTTTTTGTTAATAAGAATAAAATTTTAAATTAAACAACTCAGCTTGGAGCGTAGCTCAGTGATAGTTTCTGCCTAGCATGTGCAAGGCCCTGAATTCTATTCCCTGCAATGCAAAGCATAAAGAAAACAAAAATCCATGTAAACATATATTCAGAAGTAAACAAATGTGTTTTGTAACCATTCTAGGATTTTTAGATATGCATTAAGACATCAGCAGTCTTAAACACTTTGCCCAGTCTTAGCCCTGTGACTTTGGGGTGTGGGGGAATGTGCCAGCAGTTTTCATAGCTTCAGGATAGTCCCTCCTTCTGGTGAAATGGTTCAGGGATGGTCTCACTTACTGCTCATGCATCAGGTACTTGGCAAGAACCAGCTGAGTGAGGGAGAGCATTTGGCTCACAGGTCAAGGGGCTCCTGTTGACCACGGTGAGGAAAGTGGCAGCCAGCAGGATCAGGAGGTCGCTTACCATGTAGATCTGCCATCAGGAAGCAGGAGGTGGACAGGAAGTCAGAGAGGACTGTAAAGCCCCAAGGCTCGTCTCTAGTGACCCACTTCCTACAACTTTGCAGTGCTCAGATGCAGGAGTCTGTAGGAGCCGTTTCCCACACCAGCACATGGCTGAGGAGTTCATAACCTGTGAGTGACACTGTCACTGGCCAGCACAAATGGTTCCATCTACTTGATTCTCTGTTGGCACTTGTAAGCAGGAAAGACATGCCCTAGAGGGAGCAGTGGGAGCTCTGGGTGTCGGTCGCCATCGTTAGGGCACAGAGTTGAGTCCACTTTAGTGGACTCTTGCTTTCATAGCCTTACAGAATGCTGAAGTCTTCTACTTAAAGAAAAACTTAAAGCTTAAAAGGATGATTTTTTTCAGGGAAATGAGATATTGTCAATGGCTTTCCAGAATTTATAGATGTAAAGGTAGCTTGGGATGAATCTGCTGTAAATATCTCAGGTCTAGTTTAACTGATTCATATTCTTCTCTCATTGTTTGGAATTTAGTTTGTTGAAAAGAAGATTGCTCTAAGAACCATGGAAATGGTAAAATATTTTAAACTACTATTTTTCAGTCTTTCAAATTTAGTAATTTTAATGTTTCTGGACTTAGGTTGTATTCCGATGATGTGTCCATGCTGGGGTGGGGCCAGGCCTCTGTGCATGCTGAATGGGTGCTCTGCTCCTGAGTCAACCCCAGCCCTCAGATCCTTCTAGTCACAATGAATTTGTTTCAGGAAGGTCAAAAAGACTGACAAGGGCTTATTGGTGGGGTGCGTAAGCATTTCCAAGTTTTTTGTAGGAGCTTCTTTGAGGTATAATTCACATAACATAAATCTATGTTTAAACTATACAGTGCATTGGATTTTAATATTTTGACCTTTTGGGGGGTGTGTGTGTATAGTGTGTGTGTCCGTCCGTCCATGTGCTCAGTAGATGATAGTAAAGAGACAGGGTCACACATAAAGAGCTTATTGGACTCTGCATTAAGGGTTGTGTTGCCAATACTCCTAAAAAAAGACAGAGCCGTACACAGATATCTCATGGGAACAGGTCCAGGCATCCCTCCTGGCTGAGCAGCGTTTACTGCTCTCACGTGTTCTGGACCATGTGTCCTCATTCAGGGTGGCACTAGGAAAGGCAGTGATCTTGTTCGCAGGTTGGAAGAACTTGCTCCTCCCCTGTCCTTTAGCTCTGGGGTAGACTCCCAGGCCTTCCCCATGCTAAGCACTCCCTCCTTCACTGAGCTGCTCTCTCCAGCTATGGCCTAGAACTTACTTGTTTATTGTATGAAACACAGAAATACATGTCAGCGATGTATGGAAAAGCAGCTTGAAAGCCCTCTCTAGGCTAGTTGTAGCGTGACCCTCGTAATCCTCAGGAGCAGAGGTGAGAGTGCTGCCTCTCACACTGTTATCAAGCCCTGATTCAAACTGAACAAAGCAGCCTCCTTAGGGAGCCAGAATGGAGAAGAGACTGGGAAGTCCTGCCGGAAGGGGAGCAATCATTACTTTGAGGGACCTAAGAAATTTCCCCATCAGGGGATGTTCTGGGATCCCTCTGTAGCATGCGGGAGCTCGAGTGTTCTCTTGCATCCGTGCACCCCTCCTCTGTGTCTCACCTCGCCCGTGCTCGCCCCTTCTTTCTCTTTGCTTGGTGGGAGGGAGAGAGCCAGGTGACTGGGAGAAGAGAGGAGAAATGGACCAGAATACGTTCGAGAAGATGATTCTGGACTGTCTGACTTGTAAATGGATGGCCTCATATACAATTAGGCCCATTTCAACGTCTGAGCCTCCACACATTTACGTGGTAGCTGTGCACCCCTCCACACATTTACATGGTAGCTGTGAACCCCTCCACATATTTCTGCCTATACTTAGAGTCAGAAAGAGTGATTCTGGGTAATTTATTTCCCTTGGAAGGCTCATCTCATACCAACACTTTTGTTTCATCAAGATCCTTTATATTTTCCCCTTAAATTTCCAATGCAGTTAAATCTGACTCTTTATGGGCCATAAGCAAAGACATAAATGATAATAGAAAAAAACATTCTTCAATTATAGGAGGCAAGCATGCCCGGGTGCAGTGCTCAGCTGCCTGCCTTCCCCTGGTGAAAGCTGGTAACAGATGACTTAAAGGTTTGCGTTCTCTCTCTCTCTCTCTCTCTCTCTCTCTCTCTCTCTCTCTCTCTCTCTCTCTCTCGCAAGTGAGCTCCAGGGATCCTGTTGTCTCCAGCCCTCTGAGCACACGCCCCATGTCTGCATATTCACCTGGGCTCTGGGGATTGAACGTAGGTTTTTGTCTTGTGAGACAAGCACTTTGCCACCTGAGCTACCTCCCCAGCTTCCTGACTATTTGATTTTAACCTTTACCTGTGGAGCAAGCAAACTAGGATGATCAGTTCCTCAAATGCTGCCTCATGTTGTAAAAGTAGCTAACTGAAACGTGACCAAGCCATCTTCCTGTGCTTGTTTACTCACCGGTGCCACTGTTGTCACTGTGTCTGTGGTGGAGCGCAGAGAGGAAGACACGAGGCATTACAGTTTAGGCAAAGGAGATAAAATAAAGTCAGATAGGTACAGGCAGGATGTCCAGACAAGTCTGTGGCGTACAAATTGAAGGCTAGGTGATACTCCTTATAGTACCTGAGTTTAAGGAGTAGCCAAAAGGAAGAGGATCCTATACCAAAAAGAAAGACCTCAAGGAAGAGGCAGGGAGAAGGAAGAAGAAGAGGGCGGGGGCAGTAACATGAGTAAGTCACAGCAGTCAGCAGGGGTGGGCAGTGAGCAGCAGATCTAGCAGGGTGCGGAGGGGAGGGGAGGAGACCAGCGGCAGCTGTAGAAAACACCGGAAGGAGGAGAGTGGAGATGGCTGTGAAGGAATGAAAAGAGAAAGGGCAATGGCCAGAAGGAGGACACGGGTCTTTTTTTGTCTTTCTCTCTCTCTCTCTCTCTCTCTCTCTCTCTCTCTCTCTCTCTCTCTCT
>NW_021604628.1:1528292-1565287 GCF_004785775.1 Grammomys surdaster | reverse complement strand
TCTCTCTCTCTCTCTCTCTCTCTCTCTCTCTCTCTCTCTCTCTCTCTTTCTTTCTCTTTTTTAAATAGTATGCGCTTAGTAGAAGATGATGGATTCCCATTAGCAGGACCCTATGACCAGCATCCTCCATTATTCAAAGAATTAGTAAAGGTTATTGGTAGGGCCTCTGTTGGCTGTTATTTTTGAGATGAACAAAAGAGAGCTGTAAACACTGTAGAGTAGCTGCGGGATGAGCCGTAATTATGGCTGTCTTCCTGCTCCCGACAGCAGGGGAGGGTACTACAACTTGCCATCCAACAATCCATGTCAAATAAGCACCTTGATAGGCACGAGGCACCAAGCGGCTGTGTCCGTGCAAACAGTAAGTTTGATCAGTTATCTTTCTCAGTGATAACCCATACCTATAAAGCAATGATTGACAGAACATCCAAATTCCATGAAACGTTTGTGGGTGCCCTGAAGAGTAGAGTCAGATGCTGCGCGCCTGTAGCATGCTAACAATAGACCACTCCCTTGAGGTCAAGTCATCTGGTAGGAGCGTCACGAGTTCTGGGGCACTCAGTCTAACAGTCGTCACAGGCGTGTGTGCTCTATGCTCTCCATTTCACAGATGAGAACATTGCTGAAGGTTAGGTATGGGTCAGTGGCTTAATGAACCCAGTATCAAAACTTTGTTTAAAAACAAAACAAACAGAAAAGAATGTGTGTGACTCTCAAGCTCCAACAGAGGGCAGTCTGCGTTCCTGGATGGCGTGTGATGGAGAGGGTGACCAAGGGAGGGGATGGAGGAATCAGCTAGGAGGGGAGGGAGGAATCAGCTAGCCGGGCAGGAGGGTGGGTAGAAACTACAATGATGTCAAACCATGCGTATGTGTGAAGTGCTACGATAAGACCCACTACTTTGTTTGTAACTTAAAAATACATTTAAAATATTTAAAAGCAATGGATAATATGAAAGTATGGAGTGAGATAAATTAAATGATAAAAGAAGAATGCAGTCTAAGACTACTTACACTCAGAAATGACACATAAAGACAAAATATCAGATTATCAGTCACAGCATGTTTTCAGAAGGTTATTTCCATTTCTCATCTCTGGGTTTTCAAAGTTGATCTCAAGACAGTAGCCCATGTGATTGATGTATTGATTTAAAACTGAGTGCCCCGAGAGGAAACTTCAAACAAGCTTTACAAAGTAGAGATCTCAACAGCGCCATGTTTGCTTGGCCGGAAATCTGATTTGAATGCTAGCTCTTTAAAGCTGGGGGATTTCCTTTAAATAAATCTAAGTCACCAGCTGCTCTTGAAAAATAGGAGACTTTACCTTGTCACCTCTCCATGGTCTTCCTTCTACTGGCTCCCATGAGCACTTGCTATGCAGTGTCCCCTCTTACCCATGCTACCTGTGTGGACATTTTGCCTCACTTGGACCTATGTCCCAGCTGTGTGGCTAGGACAGAGGGAAAAAAAAGGATGGGGAGGGAAGGAGGGAGGGAGGGAGGGGGGGGGGGGGGGGGGGGGGGGAGGGAGGGAGTCAGCAAAGGGACGCAGGCAAGCATGTAGTGCACGCTAAAGCAGGTAGAGAGGGAAAGAAAGAACTTACAGTATGACATTGGTGGGATTTCCTAAGGGTTGGCAATTGCTGGCAGGAGTGAACATATGTAAGAGTGGGTACCACCTTATAGGCTAAGTGAAAGTCTCACCTGGGGTGAACCTGCACAGCTGACCCTATAAGGCAGTTCCAAAGTGATGCTGAGAGTTTTAAAATAGCCAAGTGGTGGCTAGCTGACCGAGCCCCTCACTCAGACCCTGGACTTAGTTCTTGCAAGGTATAAGAGGGCTGTTCCCCATGGCCTCATCAAAAAAACAAAACAAAAAAAACAAACAAAAAACAAACAACAACAACAAAAACCAAAAACCCCTGTTTTCCAGCTCTGAGGAAAAACAGCTGTAGGGAGAGCTCCAGTCTCTGATCAGGAGCAAGGTTGAGCATTTGTATTTAGGGGATGCTCAGGAGTTCGTTTCTAAGTGGTGTGTGTGTGTGTCTGTGTGTCTGTCTGCATGCGTATGTGTGTGCACGTGGAGACCAGTAGACCATATCTGGTGTTAAGCTCCTGTGCCGTCTACCTCATTTGTCTTTAAAGACAAGCTCCCCCACTACCTGGAGCTTGCCAAAAAGGTCAAGCTTGCTGGCCCACAGATCCAGGCCAGTCCTCACCTCCCCAGGACCAGGGTTACAGGTACCCACCACCACGCCTGCCTTGTCTAAATGTAGACTCTGGGATGGAACCCAAGCGATCATGCTTGCAAGGCACATCCTTTGCCTCAGAGCTGACTACCCAGCCCCCTCCCTTGTTTTCCTCCTCTGCACAGGCCTTAGTCCTTTATATTCAGGAAGTCTTTATAGACTAGAAATGCCAACTTCGTTAGTTAAAGTTGTAGCTGTGGTTGGGAATGTAGCTCAGTGGTAGAGCACCTGCTCAGCACGCATAGTCAGTCCCAACGATGGCCAAAAAGCTTTTTCTTAATTAAATTCAAAAGCAGCCGAGCTGAAGCTGAGCTAAGCCTGGTATGTAGTACATATGTGTCTCTCAGCGTTTAGCTAGAAGGATTGTGAGTTCAGGGCCAGCCTGATCTATATAGTAAATTCAAGGCTAGGCTATATAACAGGATTCTGCCTCAGACAAGACAAAAGGAAAATGAAAGAAGGGGAAATGAGGAGAAGAAGAAATTATAAATGTGCTTTTCTGTTTGCTATTTGTACTTTTCCTTCTTTAGTTTGCGAGCTTCTGTTATTGTATGCTCTATAGCAGTTTCTTCTTTCTAGACAGGACTAGACTGTGTGGCTACACTGACCTGTATTCCGTGTGTAAGATCAGGCTGGCCTCGAGCTCACAGATGGCCTGCTGGGCTCTGTGAGTAAAGACTTCCCCCCACACCTGCTTTGTTTTTATTATCTAGTTACAGCGACTACATTGGTTTCTGTGGTTCTGTTGTTTGTATCGGGATTTTGAATCAATTTTAGATTTTTTTTTATCTTCCTAGTATAAAAGAATTTATTCTATATATTAACTTAAAATTTTCTTACATTGTAATCTCTAATTCATTTAAGATTTTACCCTCATGTGTTGTTTGAAGCATAGATGTGTTCTGTGGTTGCTTAGTTACCCAAACAGTACTTGCTAAGAAGTTGGTTCCTGATTGGAGATTTTGGAAGACAGTGCACGTCTTTCCACATGAGTCTGTCTCTGTATCTTTTCTCTCCAGGGTCCGTCAGCTATGTGTTAACGCGCAGGTGCTAGGCTGTTGTAGTTATAGCTTTACAATATGGTTTCACGCTTGCTCTTCTTACTCTGTATTCTTGATTGTTGTTGCTTGATTGTTCAGAATTGGCCTCCTCGAATTGTGTGAGTCTTGGTGCTGAGGAGTATGGCTTTTTTCATTTTTATTGGCCTTTTCTTTTAGAATGAGGGATTTGTCACATCCTTTAGTTTTGTAAGAACATATATTTGGTCAAGTCTACCTTTACTCTATGTCTTAAGCATACTCAGTTTAGGCCTACAACTCTTTCACTTGTGTCTCCTAAGTCCATTCAAAGATAGATATTTATATTATAAATAATAACTGGCAAAATTACAGTTATGAAGTAGTGACAAAAATAATTTCATGGTGGGGGTCAGCACAACATGAGGACCTGTTAAAGGGTCACAGCGTCAGGAAGGTTCGAGCCACCGCTTCTTAGACCTTCTTACCCAGTATGAAAGTGGGAGGCTGCAGCACAGCGGAACAAGGTCCGGTCCGAGGAGAACAGCGGAACCACACCCGTTACTAAGATGCCTGAAGGTAGTGATTCGGTAAGTGGTATTCCCCCCCAAAAAAACAAAACAAAACAAAAAAACAAACAAAGGCTTCTCTCTCACAGGAGACATGTGGGCAGGCAACATTTTCATGTTTTTTAAAGAATGTTATGTACCATAATTAGTTTCATAAATGAAAAAAATTTCATTATTTAAGATTCTTTTTTCTGCATCTTTATTTCATATTACATCAGCTATATAACATTCAAGATAAAATTTAAGTCATTATCTTCTTAGAGTAAATAATGTACTGATGTGCTATAGCCCAGAAATATAATAGCCTGGCTGTAAAGCATGACTGCAGAAGTAGATACCTGTGCGGAGTGACTTAGATGAGTTCATTTGAGTGGTACCTTGCTTTTAGGTTTCTTTTTAGGGAATCACACACATATACAGCTACCCATAAAGTTATATGGTCTAGGGAACATATAAGGTTCCCAGGCTTCCTAACGCCATGACCCTTTAATACAGCTGCTCATGTTGTGGTGACCTCCTAACCATAATATTATTTCATTGCTACTTTATAACTGTAATTTTGCTACTGTCATAAATTGTGATATAGATATACCATCCTCCCAAAGGGTCACAACCCACAGGTTGAGAACCACTGTTTGAAAGGTAGCCTATGAGTGAAATTTTCAACCAGAAGTGTAAATGAGTTTCTGAGTATGTGCTTGTCTATATTTTAGATGTATCTTGTACATTAGAATTAAGAGTTCTCAAGCAGGTGCTGTCTGCTACCTTGTCTCGTGCAGTATCTTCCCTATCCCATTGGTCAAAGCCTTGCAGACTGTCTCCGGGATGATGCTGTGCTGTGGCAGATGAAGGATGATGCTGAGGAGTACAGTAACTCAGACAGTGACGTCACCGTTGAATGGCTGCTTGCTTACCTGTGTTTCTCCACAGCACTGACATTTGCAGTAGGGCTTGAAGCAAGGCAGCCTTATAGAACTTCCCCCTTAACCACTGTGTGTGGTCTGCTCATACCGAGATTACTCTGGGATGACACCCCCTTACCACTGTGGAATCTATGCATGCAGAGAGCACTTGGGGATGACACTGGAGATGGTCCCTTCAGCCTTGCTTGTTAGAAGCCTGTCTGACTGCAAGATGTAGGGAGTAATAAAATTGGTTGCCGGTTCTTAGTGAACATGTCTCTTTTCTCTGTCTATTCCATGTAGCAACTGTTTCCTCTGGAGTATTGATAGCTTTGGATGGTTTTTCAGGGATCTATTAGGCCACCATGCTAACACAACAGTCCCCACAGCTGTACGTCTTGATGCAGGGCCAAGGTGTCAGTGTCGGGTTGGAAATACTGCAGTCTAGGTGAGAGGAAAACGGATTCCAGTGTGTCCATCCAGTGTGTCTATTACCCTGCCCACACTTCAGTGCTTTGGGGAAAGGAAACAACAGAATGTAAAAACATGTTTGAAAAGGAAAATGTAGGTCATTGCAATGCCACTCAGACTACGTCTTCCAACTCGGCACACCATGGCACAAGCCGCCTTGGCACAGGCCGCCTAGGAGGAGATCCCCAAGTGGCAGTGACAGAAGCTGCCTGCAGTAACTCTTGGCTGGGGCCACCAGGCTCATCTTCAGAGTCTGCGACTTTAAGTTACCCTTGCACTCTTGTTTTTAGGCTTTATATACGTGTGATTTGTTCTTCTACTCTATCCCTGGGAGAACAAATAATCAGATAATCTCCAGAGAACAAACAGGGAACAGCTTTCTTTTCTTTTGATCATGCATCTGATTCTCCATCATTTGGGTCCCTGAATATAGAGATTCTTAAATCAATCAGGGTAGGTGAGCAAAGATCATGCATTTTGTTAGTCTTCTGACTGAGTCCAGTTTTATAATTATTTGCATAGTTCCTTCAGGATTTCCTATTGATTTTCTTTGTGGACCCCAGCATAGGAAAGCACTGTGAAAATGAAACACTTTTGCTTTTTGCTGAAAACAGTCCCTTAACTGATTGGTCCTGTGTGTTGCTTTGCATTTAACCTTTACCTACCCAGCCTACTTTCCTTTTTTCCTTGGTTCAGAAAGGAAATCTAGCCAGCTGGGAAAATAACTTCAGGGACATACAAGAATTAAAAAACAAACAAACAAACAAAAAAAAAACTCTAGCCAGAATCTTCAAGGGGCTGCTGCAGGTTGCACCCAGGAGGAGCTGGCTGACCTGTCCCTTGTCCTACCCCACACTGTACACATTCATCAAAAACAGTAAACGTATCCCAAAATCCTTGGTCTTAGATATACAATTTCAGTGAACCAGAATTCAAAATGAACACACAACAAAAGATCCTCTTCTGATGCTCCAGAAATGGCCCTCTGGGCTCATCCTGAAAGCTACCATTGGAATTAGATTGGGAACAAGTGTTAGAGCTTACCCAAAGTGACTCATTGTTTAATCCCTGGTAATTTCTCTTTATTATGTGATCAGAAGATGTGTTACAAATTGATTCAAAAGGAAAATAAAAGTTCAAACAGTTAAAAGTGTAGTTATCAGATAGTTTTCAAGATCTGATGGAAAATAAATTTAAAATCCTTTGTGAAATGCTCACTAGCAGAGTTCTTTACTGAAGAGAGCAAGGACATTGCCAGCGTGAATGTGGACCGTGCCACACATGTTCCTGCAGCACAGGCATGTAAAGTGTATGTGCGATGTGTGCACCCGAGTGCCTATGTGCACCTGTGCACACATGTGGATGCCAGAAGAGGATATGAGGTGTCTTCCGCTATCACTGTCTGCCTTATTGTCTTGGGACAGGGTCTCTCAGTGAACTGGAACCTTGTAATTTCAGCTTAGTTGGCTGTTGAGGAATCTCCTGAGATCTGTCTGTCTCTGTTTTCCTTTCCAGGGCTAGGGTTTCAGGTCACCATGCGTGGACAGCAAGAGTTTTCTTACCCACTGAGACCTCACCCCAACACTTACCTTTATATAGCTTTCTCCCATTTGTTTCTGTTTATGTACTGACAATGTGTATGTGTTCGTTAACAAAAGTGGTCAGAAGAGGAATGCGCTTTCATTGAGAACTTCCATTTTGGACCCACTCTGCCTCTTATTAATGGTGTGACAGCTTTGGGGACTGGTCACTGAGTGAGGTGGTACACCGTCAGTCCTGTCAGCATTGATAAGGCATTGGGGCAGACACTGGCTCTGATGCAGTGACGCGTCAGAAGCTTCCTTGGTGTGCTCCATCACTTCACGTCGAGCAGCCCGGCCATCTCCTAAGCCCTCTGTGAGGGTGTCGGTCAGAGCGATTGCTCAGTCCTCTGGCTGCCGATGAATGAACTCTCTGTGACTGGAGTGCCAGTTCACTACCGTGATGAAATCTGCTAGATAAGAACTCTGCCCGAGCGTCAGCCCTGACAGGAAACACAAGAGGATGGTACCCTGTGTTCATCTCTCTGTGCGTCTTGCTGAACCTTGGTGATGGTAATTTGGAGATTTTCTTTTCTTTTTTCTTTTTTTTGGTTTTTCGAGACAGGGTTTCTCTGTATAACCCTGGCTGTCCTGGAACTCACTCTGTAGACCAGGCTGACAAGATTTTTTTTTTAAACCAACTCTCTACAGCAATTAAAACTTGGCTGCTGCTCTTCATGGTGCTAGGTCCCCCTCCCTCACTGCCCCTGCCCTTCACAGGCGCCTGTGGACCTGCTTGCATGGCTAGGGGTTTTTGGAGGCCCACGTGGTGTGAGTAGCTTTCTAGCATCTGCCTCTTAAGATCCTCTAACAGGCAGGAAGGGGTGGTGCATGCCTTTAATCCAACACCCAATGCAGAGGCTGTTGAATCTACAGAGTGGCTTCCAGGACAGCCAGGGCTACACAGAGAAACTCTGCTTCAAACAAACAAAACTGATACTCTTACAGTGGCAGTCTACTGGCTTCTGCTGATTCCAAATCTCCCATCTTCATAATTTTTACTCAAAGTATGTAGTTTGTAATATCTCGGCTCATTGGGAGTTGTGGAACTGTCCTAGGTACTGAACTGTACTTTGCTTTCTTGGCCTCTGCTTCAATAGTCTTGGGGTCAGAGGTGAGTGCTACCACACCCAATTTGCTTAGCTCTTTAATGGCTTTTGGAAACACAGTGGGCTTTGGCTACTTTCTGGCTGTATTGGCTTAGGTTTGTTTACAAGTATATTTTGCTTCTCACCATTCCAGAATAAGCCTGGACAGAATAGCTTGAGGTCTTTTCAGTTGCCCTTGGAATACGTGGTATCTACCCGTGGTCTGCACTGCAAAGCCCATACGATGATTAATGTATCTTTGCCAGGAACTTGACTTTGGTTTGTTTGTTTATTACTGCTGAGAGATGAACTTAGGACTTCCCACACACTAGGCAACACTCTACCACCAAGCTCTGTTCCCAGCCTGGAACTCTTTTACAGAAACAGAAATGAACTTTCTGAATTTGAATCTGATTTCTAGACCCCCAGCTCCCTACAAGTTGTTATGTGCTGATGCAGGGTTACCATTTTTTAGGTCATCACAATTTGTCTTTTCTAGAAGCTATTCTTTTCCTAGTGACTGGCAGGAATCATTACTCTCTGTGGCAAGAAACCAAAAGTTGGCAGGAGCCTTACAATCATTGTCCAATTGGATTTATTTTTTTAAACTCTCATGCCAGTTTCCAAATTATCTTCAGTTACAGGGCTTCTGTTTTCTATAAAAGGTTGAAAGTGAGAACACTGCATGCAGCTTCAGTCCTGCCCAGGTCAGCTGCAGAGGCACCAGAGGTCCTTCCTCAGGACACTCTACTCTGAACAGAAGCCAGCACCCACAGTACGTCCTAGAACCATACCATGAGCAGATGGCAATTTCTGTATGTTGTGGAAACACTTGTGTTGTGCCTGACTCCTTCCGTTTGTTTGAAGGTGTGGAAGAGCAAGGATTCCTTTGTACCCCTGGACAGGAAGCACTGAGGGTCTGTGCACTCGCAGCCGAATTTCCGGCCTCATTCCCGCAGTGTGAATTGACAAACACTAGAAGGCCTGACCTGAATTGACAAACACTAGAAGGCCTGACCTCTATCCATGAAGTAATTTCTGAATGTCCCTGAAATAGAGGTGTGAGCCGACCCCCCTCCTTCCATCCCTGCCCAGCACTCTTCTCTGTACCCCTGCCTTGCCAGCCTGTACCAATTTGATAATAACAAGCCCAGAACAAAACACGTTTGTTTATTTTCTCTCGTCTGCATTAACAACTAAAAATGATTTTGCTTGTTTGAGCTTCCCTCTCTCTAGATTCCAGATATTTATTTTGAATTTGTGTTTTGGCAGACTGAGATCTCCTGCATGCCAGGCCAACAGAGGGTTGTGAATTTGGTAGCCTGAGCTGTTTTGTTCTTCACTTGCTATGGACTGAGGCTTTCCATCTTTACAGTCTGACTTTTATTGTCCTAGCTCAGCTGTCGGTAATGAATGCACCTTTATTTCAGGCTGTACTGGATAAGATCACATCTATCCGTTCTGTCCCTTTACCTGCTTAGTTTACACACTTTGGTGTACAGGTGTACTAAGACAGTAACCACACAGGACTGAGGGGCTAAGAGAAAATGGTCAGTGGTCAAAACGAATGGCTCTGTTACTAGTTTTCTAGATATATTTTTAAAAAATGAGATATACTTTACACATCAAAGTTATTTTCTTATTGTACTTTTTGAAATGTTCTCAAGGTTCAGCCGTGTTGTGACATGTATCGGCGCTTCATTCTCACGTATGACGTACTAGTGTTCCGCAGGATGAGCACAGAGCAGTGGTAGAAAGAGACCCGTCAGAGGGTTAGGTGGCTCTTAAAGTTGAATCTTTGAGTTTTTCTGAATAGCGGTAGGAAACCCCCATGTCCAGTTTCTGTGTAGATGCGTGTGTCGAGCTTTCTAGGTTACCGTCGTGTGCTGAGCTGTCCTGAGGAACTTGTAGAATGTTTTTCATAGGAGAGCCTCAGCAGCTGTGTGGGCAGTTGTGACTTGACGTGCCCACTGTGACACACTGTTGTTGATCTTCCCCATCCTCATGGCCTCCTCCTGAAGGGTAGCACAGTGGAGCGGAGCGCCTTCCGTGCTGATTTGGAAATTGTGTGTCAGCTCTGGAAAAGTCGTACTCAGCTCCTTTGTTTGTTTTTCAATGGAATCATTTTTGTTTACTTGCCTAGCATATGACTATACTGGGTTTTTAATTATTATTATTTTATTATTATTATTATTTTATTATTATTATTATTACTATTACTATGATTATTATTTCCTTTTAGTCTTTGAGTTTTAAACCTCTATATAATATGGGTTCTAGATCCTTATCTCTGTCACTTAAAAACATTTCTCTCACATAGTGTGGAGTGTCTCTTTATGTGCTCCCAGCACACTTGCTCTGGAGTGTGTGTGTGTGTGGGGGGTGCGTCTGCTTCACTGCTGCCTTCTTTCTTGCAGTATCCATTCACACTCAGATTTTCTCGTTTTGATGAAGCCTAGTCCATCCCCTTCTCATATCTGAGGAACTCTTGCCTAAGCCAAGCTCATAAAGCTACATGCTTAGGTTTCCCTGTGAGAGCTTAGATCTTATCCCTGTTACTTTCTGCAGACTTGGGAAGCAGGAGTCTGAGTGCATCCGTTCTTCTGCATGACCGTGGTCAGTTGTCCTCCCACCGTGGGTGGGAAGTCTCCCCCAGACCCCTCAGCGATATCTACTGCTCTCACGGATCACGCTTTTGAGGAATTTGTTCCTAAATGGTTTATGTTGTCTGTTGTGCTGCTGATGGGACTAGAGCCGCGCACATGCCAGGCACGTGCTTTCCTGCTAAACTGCGTCCTCAGAGCACCATGCTTTCCGCTGGGGTGAGTGCAGTTGATTTCCTTAGCTTGTCTGTCATATCGCTTATTGCTTATTCATAGAAATTGAACTTTTTTGTTTACTGAGTATATTCCCTACTAGAAAGACCATTGTCCTAGTCCTGGCATCAGACGGGAGGGATGGAGGCTAGGAGTTCAGAGTCATGCTTATTAAATACCAAGTTCAAGACCAGCCTGAGTCACAAGAGATCCTGGCTCAAAACAGCCACAGTCACAAGAGATCTCTCTCTCTCTCTGACACACACACACCACCACCATCACCACCACCACCACCACCACCAGCAGCTACTGCTACTACTACTGCTGCTGCTAACACTACAACAAAAGTTCTCATTACAATTTCCAATCTATTAGAATCCATTTACAAAGCATATCTTCCTTGGGATTCTCTTAAAGAGATTGTATAAGGTTAATGTATTCAACACTTACTGTGTGCCGTATACTAAGCTACTTATAGTCCATAAGTCACTTGGTTTCACCATGAAACCCTGGAACAGTGCTGGAGCTCGAACCGAGCCGTGGGACTTGATGATCCGTGCACTCTGTGCTGGTCTGTGCTCAGCCTCACACTCTGGACTTGGTCAGCGTCAGACTCCAGCCCCTCGTGCGGATTGCCCGCACTCACTGCTCACACTCAGCATTTGTACTCGGACTCTCTTCTGTAAAGACCTGTCTCTGTGTGTCCTTAGGGCGTCTCTGTGATCCCATCCTGTTTGCTCTGTACTTACACAGCCCTAAGGCCTGTGTTCTTAACGTCGGACACTGCTCACCTGCAGCGCAGGCGGTGGATGAGTTCATGTGGACTGTGCTGCACGCTTCTCACTCTTGTCTCTCTATCACCCCTTCCCTGCACAGTGATGGTCCCCTCCTCTTGGAGACTTCAGCTGTGGAGATGGCTCATCAGCTTGTGTGCTACACTGTAGACTTGGGAGGTTCTTTCCGTAGGCAAGGGGTGATTAAAGGACAGGAGAAGTGTGACATGGGGCATGGCTTTGGAAGTAGAATCTAGAAACCAATTATAGAGTTGGGCCTGGTGGCACATGCTGTGATCTCAGGCCCTGGGAGATGAGAGCAGGCAGATGGGGTGTTCAGAGTCACCCTTGACTGCATGGGAAGTTCAAGGCCAACCTGGCTTACCTGAGGTACTGTTCCATAAGAAAACAAACCCAAACAAACAAGCTACCTTTTTAAAAACAGGGAATGAAAAAGAAATGAAAGTTGCCTGAGGATTGTAGCCGTAACCCTGACTAAATGGTGGTGGCACTGGCTGAAACATAGACGACGTGGGCAGGAAGACAGGACCTTGGACAGTAGTAGAGAGAGGCACTGTTTGGATTAAAACATTCCAGGACAAAGACACTTTCCTTCCTCCTCCTCCTCCTCCTCCTCCTCTTCCTCCTCCTCCTCCTCCTCTTCTTCCTCCTCCTCCTTCGAGAATTACTTAATTTCTGTAAACATTTTTCTCACATGTCATGATCACCAAAATAGATGTCCCTGTCTTCATGAATGTCCACTGGAAGAGGCAGATGTAGAAAGGCCAAGGCACTTTTATAAAAGCCAGCTGAGATATATGTCATGGAAGGAAAGGAACTGAGAGGATCTTGTCAAGGAGAGTATAGCAGCCTGATCTGGGAAGAGACTGAGTGGATGTCATACTGACGTCTGCTAGTCCTGTGTCATGGGGCAGGGCATCATGGGGCAAGCGAATTGGTGTCTGTGTCATAGGGTTGGGCTGTAGGGAGGTATAAGTAAGCAGTCCATGTGAGGTGCTGGCCTGACCTGGGCACAGAGTCATCTGTCAGACAGTTGTGTTTACATCACCATGAGCAATCACAAATCCGAGTCCACCTTTCTGTTTATATGGAGCTGGACCAGCCCTAATGACCTTGCGCAGACAAGAATGGATGTGGGGTGCTATCCTAGAGGATGACCACTGTGTAAATAAAGGAAAAGCAGGTCACAAAGGACCTGAGGTGGTGTGGGCAGCCAGCTAGGCTGCAGAAAAACCTGGAAAGGCAGACAGCATAGCTCAGTGCACACCCCTGTCTGACATATATACAGGCATGTGCTGGGTCTCTGGTACCTCACAAAGACAAGGATGTAGCAGAGGAAAGGGCTGCTCATCAGGGCGGGTAGATAATGAAGATAGATGCCCCTCAGGCCACCAAGTCAAATAAAGTTGGAAGAGAGGCCAGGAAGCCTTCAGAGACACAGTAGTCCACTTTTCGGCTCAGTTTTGGAAGAGTGGAGGAGAAAGGACATCCTGAGAAGCTAAGCCTACAACAAGGAGATAGACGTTGTATGGATATCAAGTTTAAGAAGCTTGATGCTAAAGGGAAGGAAGGAGTAGTTGCTGAGAGCGGGTACTGTTGAAGGATCTAGGCTGAGGACAGGGAGAGGGAGCCACTGCAGGCAGTGCAGGATAGCCTTGACTAGGGAGCCACTGCAGGCAGTGCAGGATAGCCTTGACTAGGGAGCCACTGCAGGCAGTGCAGGATAGCCTTGACTAGGGAGCCACTGCAGGTAGTGCAGGATAGCCTTGACTAGAGAGCCACTGCAGGTAGTCCAGGATAGCCTTTACTAGACAGCCACTTCAGGCAGTGCAGGATAGCCTTGACTAGAGAGCCACTGCAGGTAGTGCAGGATAGCCTTTACTAGAGAGCCACTGCAGGTAGTGCAGGATAGCCTTGACTAGAGAGCCATTGCAGGAGGTGCAGGATAGCCTCGGGCATGCAGTTTACTGGTGGAGTGTCGACTTAGCATGTACAAAGCTCTCAGTCAAATCATTATCACTGCAAGAATAACTGAAAGAACAGATTGCAAAGGAGGAGTAACAGGGTGAAGGGAACTGGTCAGCAGAGCAGATGGTAGTCAGAAGGCTAACTGCAAGGGGGTTTGGGAAGCAGAGTCTTTATTCCAGGTCAGGCTAGGCAGCTTACGGTCTCTGCCGTAGATAACTAACCCAGCTAGAGTGGCTGGCCAGTGTGGACAGGGGATAAAATCCATTCCTGCTGTCTAGTGACCCTATCTCTCTAACAGGTAAACTGGTAACCGGAGCGCTAAGTGAAAAGGCCGCAGGTGACAGGTGGGCGGGTAGCCCACAGAGACGTGAGCCGTCACACACTCAAACCGAACCACAGTTCTCTTCCACGGGGGCCTTTTGTGTGATGAGTCTCGTATTTTTAGTTCAACAAGTAGACAATTTGAAATTTGGTGTTTTACCTCCATGTAATCTTAGTATTCTAAATATAGGTAGTATCAGATGCATTACATTAAAGTCTAGAAAGATTAATATGTTAGTAGGATCTAGATGTGGCCCATTGAATTAACACTTTACATTGGAGTTAATTCACTTTTTGTGCAGAAACTCATTTGGCTTTTGAAACACAATCATTTCTCAGTATGAAATTCAAAATGTTTTTGAAGTCTTTTCCACCACAGAACCTAATAAGGGAACATTGGTGAAAGGGGTTCCTGACTGTTCTGTTCATTTAAAGGCGAATGCTCTTCTTTGTAGAAGAAGCAAGCGTTTCTTTATTCTAATGTTGGAGACGGTTTCTCATCTTAGACTCGTGAGGTCGGGACAGTAATGGAGTGGCAAAAGCCCTGAGCCAGTGAGCAGGGAGTGTGGGAGTCCTCCCAACCCCACGTGCTCTTTAAAAATAGACACGAGAACAAATTTTAAGAAAACCGTGTTTAGCTTTATGAGGTTGAAAGGAGCAGAGTATATTGAACTCTATTTTACCAGTAGCTTTTCTTCTTTGTTATTTTATTTGATGGTTTGGGAGTTTCTTTGAATTCTAGACCTGTATGTCCAGAAGAGGGATGGTGAGTGGGCCAGAAAGTCACTGAGAGCCAAAGAGCAAGTGGACAGACCAGGAGGGCCTTGGGGGCGTGGCTGAATGATGAGGCTGTGGCTTTTGTTGTCTTTGTAGCTTATGTAGTCCAGTGGAAGCCCTCCAAGGGGGTATTTGCTTGTTTTCTTCACAGATACTTTGCTTCTGTGTCTGATAAACAAAGTGAAGCAGTTGTTTATTTCTGGAGTGGCTTCCTATTGAAGCTCTGAGTGTGGTGGGAGGTGGAGACGGCTAGGAGAGAAGCTGGTGTGCCTTCCTGCGCTCTGATTGGCCCTCCATCCTTGACCACTTTGGCTTGAAGGGCTGGCGGAAGGAATGAGTCCATCAGCTTGGAGCTGTGTCCTGTGGCACACAGTGATGTGTGGGGACCAAGTGGGTGGGTGTGCCTTGAGGGGAGGATGGACCACATGCTTGAAGAAAGCTATAAAGGTCCAGGCATGTCTCCTCTCACTGAAGACCTCCCAGGGCTGCTCACTGCCTGAGGCCTATACCCTAAGATACATGGCCCCTCCCACCTTTCTAGTTGTCTTGTCTCTCTCTGTTCCACCAGCGTCAGTGTCCTTCCCTTCAACAGGCTTGTCATACAGAGCTGAGCTTTCTCTGTTCACACATGAGAAAAGATACAGAGACAGACTCGGCTCATGTGTGAGGGCTTCTACATCACGACTTTCCCCAAAATCCCCATGTCCTAAAGTCATCAAGGGGGTGAGGTTTCAACATGTGAATTGGGAGGCAGGGGATGAATTTGTAATCCGTAGCAGTCTGTTAGAGAATTATAGTCAAGCCATCAGCCAGGGTTATAGCCCATGGTTGGCAAACAGACATACTGGCTCTTGTCGTGGGATGTAGAACCTTGCTGTATTGTCTTTTAGCCTGTTGTTTTCTGAGAACAGGATCTTGCTGTGTATATCAGGCTTTGAACCCAATCCCTTCCAATCCCTTCCTGCCCCAGAGCACTGTGCACATAGGTATGTGGTACCCTTACTAGGAGCTCTGTAGACAAAACTCTATGCTTGTGTGCTTAAGGGCCTTTGTTAGAATTACTTAGAACTGATAGGGGTCCAGTAGTCTAGTGGGGGTGACTTCCAGGCTACAGAGGCTGAGAACTTAATAGCTGTTCAACCCGTGAAGCTGGATCTTGATCAGGTCTATTCTGTAAGTCACGTCAAGAAGATTCCTGTAGTATCGCTGGTCTTCATTCACAGTAGAAGGCCAAGAAGCTGTCTATTCTGGTGCTGGGAAAGGTGGGAGCAACGGCAGCAGCAAGAAGATAAACGGGCAAGCTGGAGAGTGCACACACACACACATACACACACATGCACACACACACACGTCACTTAGTTGATCAAGATTAAGCTTGACAGTGCCCAACTCCATGGTGTCTGATGGCATGTCTATGTAGCACTGTGACCTGCCCCAGTAAAACATGCTCCAAGAGGACAGGGCAGGACCCACGTGCTTGTTAGTTTCTTTATACCTAGCCTCAGTCACGTAGGGTCATCCAGAAGACCAGGCTGAGGAGGAGGCTCCACACAAAGCTGTGAGTGACACAGACAAGCAGTGGGGCTATGCTGAGGGCTGTCGGCAGGGATGAGGTACAGCCGTGGAATGTGTGTAAGCTCTAACTTGGGACACTCTTACCTTGTCTTCAGTGCCCCCATGTGTGACTTGGTTTGTTCCTCTTCTTGTCTTCCTCTGTGTTTATCACTGAGATTTGATGTGGGTATCTCCTGACAAAAGCCTTCTTACCAGCACCACCTCTGTCCCGTGGCCACTGTCCTCTAGGGCACTTACTACATTTGATTACACTTGCCTGTTTCCTGCTGTGTCTGTCTATTGCACTCCAAGCTCATGAGCGCAGGGACCACCTTTCTGGTTCAGTGCCCAGCATAACACTTGGCAGCACGTTACAGGGTGTCAGTAAGCAGTCGGGAAGGTGAAGGAAGGGATGGTGACTAGGTGGATGATGGGTGAATTATTGGCCAGCTGTCTTGTCTCTGCTGCTAGTGAACAGTGCCCTGTTGTTTTCATTTCTGTATCCCCAGTGTTCCCTAGTGCCCTGCATGTAATAGGCTTCTGAAAGACAGCTTCTCTTTCCTCCGCTTTCTAATGAGATAAAGACTTGGAGAGGTCCAACACTGGTATGGAATGAGTGATAACTCTAATGGTAGAAACTCAGGTCAGCAATTTGTTGTCAAGTATTGTTGACATGTTCTTTTAAATGAACATAGCTATAAGATTTTGGGTAATTTAGTTTTGTGGTATTTATTATTTTTGTCATCATTCAGGATTAAGCAAGTAACTTGAACATGGAAGGTATTTCATGAATAATTGATGAATAAATTTAGTATATTGATAAGTGCCTTTTACTGAGTGACAAGTTTCAGGGACATGAGAAATCAATAATCTTTTTTTTATTTTGTTTTTTTGTTAAAACTCGAAATTGCTGATATTGGATAATTTGTCTCTGTTTCCTTGATTTGAAATTTAGGTAAAAATTGACCTACTCTTGTGGTGTGATTAATTTATGGGCAGTTTGCTTTAGAGACAAGTGAGGTCCAGTGGGAAAGGGCACTCTGACAGCAGTGTTGGTCTAGCCTCTTCACTCCAGCTGTGCAATTTCCAAGGCTCTTGCTAGGAAGCCTCTGTCGTGAAACCGTGGCCTTCAGTTGTGGCTGTACATTCTTCCCCTTGTTTTCTTGAGACATTATTACATTACAATTTTACCGTTATTCTATATTAGTTGATTCTATATATTTTTGATTATTTTCAAATTCTCTTCTAGGGTTTGATTAGAAGGGTGAGGGTTTGGGGTGAGTCAACCTTCACATTTTAGCATTCACATTTAGTGTCTATCTGGCCGATGTTGGTTGTTAAAATGAAGAAAGGGCTGGGTGGTGGGAGGAATGGCTAACCAGACATGCATTGTGATGTGTTGGGCAGATTGCCCATCTATGAACTTTAATTTCTAGTGTGTATAATGGGGATGAAATCGGTCCTTTTATGAGATTGCTTAAGGCAGTATCAATAAGCCATGCCATATAAAAATGCTTGATTGATATGGTGTTTGCAGATGCTCAGCCAGGGCTGATTGATACCACCTTCCCTGGCTGTTAACCTGATTCAAGCAGGAATTTTCTGTGCCTATGGCAGCGTCGCCTGGTGAGAAGTGTGTGGCCTGTCCATCCTGCCCGGGAAGTCATCCCCAGCCAAGCTCCTTAGCTGTGTTCTCTGCTTCAGTTCTCAGTCTGTCACAGCACAAGGCTAACACATGCTGTTCTCCTGGAATCTGGTTTTTCTGGTCTTCATGTACTCATTTGCCCTGACTCCTCCTCCTTTAATGATGCTGATACAGTCCTTTAAAATTTTTATTGATGCTGATATAGTCCTTTAAAATTTTTACTGAAAAAAAATGTTATGCAATATGTTTTGATCATGTTCTTCCTCCCTCAAGTCCTTAGAGCCTTCCCATCTTTTCTACCCACCCTACTTTGTGTTCTCATTCTCTCTCTCTCTCTCTCTCTCTCTCTCTCTCTCTCTCTCTTTCTCTCTCCCTCCCTCCCTCCCTCCCTCCCTCCCTCTCTCTCTCTTTCTCTCTCTCTCAAAAATAAAAACAGCAACAAAAATAATATACAACACAATAAACCCCATAAGAGCATAAGAACAGAAACCAAAATCTACAAGCAAAAGACTGTTAAGCTGCAAAAAGTCTACAAAATACCATTGAAATAATTTTGTTTTGGCCGACTGGAGTGTGGTTAAAATACTCAGTGAGACTACTGGAGAAAACCAGTTTTCTCTGTGCCTGCAGGTGTCAGTTGCAGATAGCTTCTTGGTTAGGAGTGGGAATCCACGTCCAGTTCACCTTCTCATTGCTGGGAGGCCAGCTAGCATGAACCTATGTATGTTCTGTGCCTGCTGCCATAGTTTCTGTAGTTCGTATGCACACCAGTTCTGTTGTGTGTTGAAGTCATCCATCACTTTTGGCTCATAGACTCTCTGCCTCCTCTTGTGTATAGATCCCTGAGCCTTGCTCGTGGTGGGGGTGGGGATTTGATGAAGGCATCCCATTTAGAACCGAGCGTTCCAAAGTCTCCACCACTGACTGCTCATTGTCCAGTTGTAGGTCTCTGTGTTAGTTCCCACTGACTGCAGGAAGAAGCTTCTCTGATGAGGGCTGAGCAAGGCATTGATGCTCTTAGATTGCTGCTTGCTTCCTCAGCCCTAACCACACCTTGGCCTTGCCAGGCTCTTCTATGCTGTGGAAATAGCTTGCTTCTAGGAAGGTTGCTCTAAGAGCTCCTTTTAGGATTTGCCGTGCTGGGTTTTACCTGAAACCTTGCCAGGAAGTGCGGGTTTAGATGATGTGTCCTCATGTCTTTACGTATGATCTTCAGAGTGATCTGCCTGGGGAGAGTGTGATGCACCCACAAATAGACCGTCTCTGGCATCCAAATCTTGAGTTGAGTGGCCTGTTAAACAGGCCTGTGTCAAAAGTGATGAATAGTTTTTGTGGATTTTGAGCTAGTTGCCAATCGATCGACTGTTGTTTAATGAGAGAGGCTCTGTAAGGAGCAGAAGCCCAGCTGCCTGTGTGGGAGCCACCTGCCTTTTCTCTTTACTTCATTTTCTTGCTAATGAAGGAACCAATTGGTTTAGAGCGATCAATGCTGACCTATTAGGATCAGACATTGTTTTGGTGTTGCCAAGGCAATTAAATTCAGCAGGGCAAGGATTAGTGAGAGAAAGGCTGTTGGAGGGGAAGAGAAACAAGGGACTTTTTATTCAGAAACAACCTTTCTTGGTGTTAGAGGTATTAAAAGGATTAGTAAAAAGAGAACTAATCATTAGAGCATTTTCCTTCTTGGTAAAATAATCAGAAGATTGTTGACATGAGGTTTTATTCTTGGGGAAATAGGAAGTTCTGCCCAGATGACCCGACTCAGACTCAAGGGGCATACTTTTGTTTCTACCCTCTCCCCTGATGTGACTTCTCCGAGGAGCCTTCTTTCAGATTCTTTGCATCTAGAGATAGGTACAGTGACCCTATGACCCACATATGCCCGATTGTCCAAAGCAGCGATGATTTAATGTAGCATGGCCCGTGTCAGCCCATCAGCAGATGCTAGCATCCAGAAGCTGTTGACTGTTCCGTACTGAAGACTTGATAGAGAGCAAAATCCATCAGCTAATCAGCTCGGTGCACATCCTTTCCCTTAATCTCAGCCCCCAGATGCCTTCCACTGAGGTGTGCACTTGACGTTTGCATACACAGTCAGTCACTGGATGGATCCAGTGACTAGAAGTTACGTCTTCAAAAATGATTAAGGTTTCTAAGAATTGGCTTTCTGGGGTTAGGGAAAGAATAGAAGCAAACACACAAAACAGAGATAATAAAGTAACTTGAGACCTTTCTCAAGTAGAAGACACACTTAAAACAGAGTCTTGGATTTCATAGACCTTGTGATTTTGAGAAGTAATTTTGTTACGTAAAGGTATTGGTAATCATTGCTATTCCATAACCACAGTGTAGAGTGGATATAATCTTGAAAAAGGATGACTTATATTTTGCAGTATTTAGTCTTCGCAGTTCTTTCTGCTGTTTACAGGGACATAAATACTGTCCACAATGGCTCGCTCCATGTAGGATGCCTCCCACAGACTTCGTCTATAAGGTTGCCTTTCACTGTTGATGGCAAAGGAGTGGCATAGAAATTACTGCTGCTGCCCTCATGAGAGCAGAACAACGAGAGTCCATTTAAGCAATGGCAGCAGTTGAAGTGCTCCTGTGTGGCTCAGGATGGAGGGACAGCTCCGATGTGGAGGTCATACCTCGGTCTGTGTCTCCTTGAGCTCCGTTCCCACATTGGCTTCCTGTACTTCATTTCTTGATCTGTATGTCAGCTATGGCTATTCTTGTTTTTCCCTCTCCGTGAAGATTAAGTGTCTTTAACAGGAGCTGTGGTAGGTTCTCTGGACTTTCTTCATTTGTACTAGTGGTCTTAACAGCTGTGTACGTAAAGTGATAATGGACCTAATCAGAGAAGGACAAACAACAACACTGAGATACCCACTTCATGCTCACTGAGATGCCCATAATAACAAATTCTGACCACAGGTATTTAAGAGACCCACAAAACAACACAGAGTGTCGACACTCATCTTTGTTTCCTTCCAGAACTTTAGGGTAAGACACTGTTGCTGAAGACACCATAGACTGTGATCATGGGGCTTGGAGAAATCAAGCCGGAAACCTCCTCCTTGGTGGAAGGCATTCATAGTGTTAGAAGGAGCTGTGCAGATTGCCAAGGATGCAAAGTTTTTGGCAGTCCTTCCGAGCTGTGGATGCTGCAAACTGTTGCAGGATAGTTGATCACACTGTGAACCCTGAGATTGTGTTTTTTACTGATAAAAACAAAACACGAAACAAAAAAAAAAAAACCAATACTGTTTCTAGTTGTGGTGCAGCTCAGCCCTTAGTACATACTTATAATCCCAGACAATGAAGGTAAACTTAGTGTGTAGAAGGAAGCACCCCATGTTTGAAAGTGATGTCTAATTGAGTGGCAGACAGAATGTCGAATGGGAGAAAGATTTGACAGACCTGGATACGCCCAACTCTCATGAGAAGAGAGAGGAAAGAGAATCCACTTAAGGGGCAGTGCAGAGAGAGAAAGGAAGGAGGCAGTTTTACTAGGAGAGCTGTGCAGAGACGGGTTGAGGGAGAATAAGCTAGACACAGGTGAAGACAGAAGAGCCAGAGAAGGAGAAGGAGCTGGAAGATGAGAGCAGACTGCCAGAGTTAGTATGAGGCCAAGCAGAGCCATTCAGGAGAAAGCGAGAGAGAAGCCAGATGGAATCAGTCAGCTTGGAGAGGAATTTCAGCCAGAACAGCTCAGTTGACAGCCAGCCAGAGCTCAGAAAAAACTAGGAAGGGGTGAGTTTATTCATTAGCTGATCTCAGAGGCTGTAAACATTCTAGGCCTACAGTAGATTGTTTGGAGGCTAGATGCTTCCAGGACTAGGCCTGGGTTAGCAGATGGAGGCAGTAAGCCTCAGAGATGACAGTTGACCCTGGAGAATAAGTTACTTTTACAGAAAACTTTGATACCAACCAGATCAATAAGATTCACCCAATGATACAGCACTGGGACAGATGTCTTGAGGGTGACCTGCAGCTGTCCGGTTGGCTAAGGCTCACTATTGGAAGAAACAAGTCTATTATTGGTACAGTAGACTTGCCTACAGACTTACAGCTGGAGAGGACATAGACCTCAGGGGATGACCTGCTGCCATTTTAAATTGATACTGATGTCAGCTACCTTCTTAATGTCCATCCTTATACCCATGGATGAGTTCAGCTAGCACCTCTCATCAGAGAAACTATATATACTTATACACACACACGTGCTGTTTTTTAAAATGCTGTGTGTTGCCATTTTTGAAAAAGAATGTTAAATTCTGCCAGGGATACTGGGAAATCGAAACCTTCAAAAGCTTCTGATATGAATGAAAAAAGTGTGTGACTACTTTGGACGACACTTAACTGTTCTTCAGAAAGGTAAACCATGTTTACCATTTGTCCCAGAGGTTCCTCCTCTTAGTGCATAGGAGAAATGATGACTGGGCAAACGTGATGGGCTCTAGCCAGGCAGTGAAACTGCTGAGTCATTAGAGGAGTGGCTTGCTGATGTTGCTTCAGGCTGCTTACGTCATTGTTTGAATGGGGAGTAAGTGATCATACAGTATTGACTGTTGATGACAAACTGTAGAACAGACAAATCCATGGACAGGCACGTGGATTTGGGCCTGTTCGCACTGGAAGAACGGGTGGTCGTGTCAAGCTGCGAGTTCCTTTTGAGGGAATGACAATGTTAGAAGCACAGTGAGGTTTGCATGCCCACCAATACACCACCAACCTTGTGTTCTTCAAGTGAGTGAATGGCATGAATCCTCTGGGATATAGACACTTGGCTTTGAAAATCAGTTTCTGACTATATTATAGAGAAGAAGACATGAGTCAAGCCTGCATAGGTAAGCTAGGTCTGCCTCATTCAAAGAGTCTGGTGCAGCTGATTGTCCTGTGTAGACTTCTGGAGCTGTCTACGTCTCAAGAAGAAAAGCCTTTGGGAGCCGATAGCTCACTCACGCTGCTTAGGGGATGGCACCAGCAGAAGGCTCTGTGCAATTATTCCACTGTACCATCACAGAGAGGTTTGAGTGGCATGTGATGACAATCACTGATGGCCCTCTAACCTCATATTTCATAATTACTACTGGAATCTATTCAATATGTATGCAGCACTCTCCAGAGAAAGGGAAAAAAATCCTATTCCCAGCTGCATGACAGAAAGCTATATTTTTATTAAGAACTTTGACTGACAATATAAATCATAAATCACCAACATGATGCTTGAGGCACTAGAATATCCAGAGCAGAAATATAACCTGGAAAGTGTGCCGTTGTGGTATAGTTTAATATTCATGGTGCCCAAGATTTTTAAAGCAATTATGTGCCAAATCACGGGATGCAATCTTTTAGGTAGTACTTTGCCTTGTGAGTCTTCATGATCATGAGTTACATCTTTATCATGCCAGCTGATGATAACCAGCTTGATATTTGTGCATCTGAGTGATTAGCTCTCATAAGAGGTGGTGAATGATTACAGCACATTTTTTCATAATGCGTTCATGTCACACAAGCATGCTCGTGCCATGCAAAGCTGCTCTCTGCAGTGCAGGTAGGCAGACGTGTGCATTGGTGTGATGCTGCTCTTGTAGAGGAAAGGGGAGTAGTCTGCAGTTCCTGGCTCTGTTTGAAATGCACGTTTGCTTGCTTTTTGGGGTAGCAGTGTGTTATTAACAATTTATTGTGACACATCGAGCCATGAAACAGACCACATCCTGAGACTATTTCTTTGGCCGACAAAGGTGCAGACTTTATGGAGTTGAAGGAGATGAAACTTCCCCTGCAAGGATAAGGAGGAAGGAATTTGGCTGTGGGGGTAATCTTTCAAATGCGATGCGAACACGTTTAAAAGGTTCTTTATTAAATCCCACTTTTATTAATTAATTTCTGTACTGTAAATTACCCGAGATGTCCTGCTAGTAAAAGACAGCTCAGAGATCAAGTGGGGCTTTGGTACACTGCGTAGCCCTAAGAGGAAATTCTTTGCTTCTCCTGGCATCCCACCTTTGTTTAAAGAGCTCTTCGGCTAGCGTGAAGTGCTCTGACCCACCTCAGAAAAGATAATACACTATGAGGCAATGTATTAACCCCTTTAGAAATGTCGCTTTGATGACACGATTTTAATATTTCAGAAGTCGTGGAGTTTTAACTTGAATTTAGTTTAAATGGCCCCAGCTCTGGGCTATTACTATTTATTAGGAACCGTCATTTTAGCGCTGAGGCTTTGAAGAGAGTATGGGTGTATTATATCGTGCCCACCTCCCAGCTGAAGGATTGGTGGACACTACTCCTCTTAGAACACTGTTTGGAAAGGGACCACGTTGAATCCATATAAACACATTCAGACAATTTGAATTCTGACAGTTCAGGGAGGGATAGGAAAAGCTATCCCCTCATGTACTGAACATACACAAATAACACAGTATCCAGGGCAAGGTACAGCGCATACGACAAAAATCGTCGTGGAACTCTTAAGTAGTCTGTTCTACCAAAGTATGCCATGTCCCTCCCTCCCTCCTTAACTTCTTCCTTCCCTCCCTAGCTTTTTTTTTTTTTTCTCCAAAAACAAAAACCCAAAAACCAAATAAACCAGAAAAGCCTCTAATGTTAGGGAATCACCACCACTGTCACAGAAGTCAAATAGGAAAGAGGCCCTAACTGCTTGGTGAGACAGCAGTAGGTTACCCCAGGTACCTCAGAGCAAGTTCACCACAGCAGGCTTTCTGTCATGGACAGTTTTACTGAAGTGTTCTCCTGGCACGAAGTGCACATCTGAACATTTAAATCCAGATATGCTAACAGATGTCTCTTGAGCAGGAGCATCATCAAACCAGACTTCACATGAGTGAGGAAAATCCTTTTTCCATCATTTTTTATTTTTCACTTGGAGATTACATTTCACCGGAGACGACAGCCCCACAGACTGTGATGAGAACAGCACGTGAGGAGGTGGAAGTGTCGCGTCCCCTCAGTGTGAGGGAGCCCATGCATGTCCAATGAGCACTGTCACCCAGTTCTGAGCCTGCAGAATGCTAATGAATCAGGCCGTTATTTTCCTGTCTGGTCTGCAGGCCTCTTTTCCCACAGTTGTCTGACATGTTGTGAATTCTCTGTTCTTCATTCTGATTCTGTGTGTATGTGTTTGGCATCTGGGCAAGTCCTGTTCTCAAGAATTTGGGGAAACAGTTCATCTGTTGGCCAGTTTCTCTTTTGGGCACAGATGGAACAAAAGGAGTGGCACGGTTTCTTTCAGATCGGTGCGTTGTAGTTTACAGCTGTTCCTCATAACCTCTGTCATACTGGCCAGATGCCAACCGCCGAATGATGTGCTTACAGGCACAAGCCTGTCTTAGGCTGTTTCTCTTATTTCTAGGTTAAATACGGTCTTCTGTTTTAAGTCATCTGTAAAGATTAAACAGTAAAGAAACATGATAGTAGTTGAGGGGAAAGCAAGATGTGACTGTTTAACGGGAAGCTCTAAGGAAGGTGAATGTCCAGACGTAAGTTCTCAAGTGTCTCCCTGTCCGCTGCACCTGAAGAATCCTGCCTGGCATCACACAAGGTCCCTGTAAAAGTACGTTACCCAGTTGTGTCTTTGCATCTTTAAGGGATTGGCTCCACGAGCTCCATGTATACCCAAACACCAACACCATGTTCTCTGGTGTCTAATGGCATAGTATTTGCATGTAACCCACACATCTTCTCCTGTATATGGTAAAGCATCTGCAGAGAACTTTTAATACTTAATCAGGTACAGGTGTCAGGTACATAGTTGTCATCCTTTATGGTTAGCATGGTTTTTTAAAGAAAATCATATATTTCAGAATGGATGCACCTGTTTTCTTCCGATTTCATTTTGAGGTTGAGTAATTCATGATCATGGAATACATGGGTATAGGCAGCTAACTAAGCACATACTGACCACGTGAGAACTCAGATCAAGAGTAGCCACCTACATAGGAGAGACAGATGGTGGGGCCATGTAGCTGAAGTCCAAGTGTGTTGTTAAAGTTTCTTGTTATCAGTCAGAATTTTGAAATTTGACTTTCTAATGCAGAACCTGTTGTACTACTCTATAGAGCAATGGTTCAGTCATGACTCCTTGGGGGTCAAATGAACGTTTAACAGGGTTGCCTAAGACAATCAGAAAACATACATATTAACACTATGATTCATATCAGTAGCAAAAATGATAGTTCTGTAGCAGCAATAAAAATAACTTGATGGTTGGCGTCACCACAAGGTAAGGCACTGTGTATTTTTTTAATTTCCTCTTTGACATTCCTTTTTTCTTTTTTTCTTTTTTTATATTTTTATTAATCATTCCATTTGACTACATCTCAAATGATATCCCACTTCCCAGTTACCCCTCCACCACTCCCCCATCCTGCATTTGCCCTCCCCCCTTCCTTTTGCCTATATGAGAGTGCTCTCAAACAGGAACTGTGTATTAAAGGGGTCTAGCCTTGGGAGGTTGAGAACCATGCCTTTCGAGCATCACACTGCATCCTTGAAAGAGCAGATTTTTGCTGGCAGCCAGCGTCTGAGGGGGAGCACTGCACTCCGCTAAGCAAGTGTTTGGACCACTAGCATATAAAATTTTGAAGTGGCCTATTTGATGTTCTATCTTAATTTATCCTCATATGAGATCAATATTCCTCAAGTAGAATTGGGTATTATAGTTTGTAGGATAAATGAAGTAAAATAAGTAAAAATAAATACTGTAGTTTTCTTGTTTACAGGGGTGAATAATAGTTTACAAAGCAATACCACAGCCTGGCCGTTGTGGTGGCTCATGGGTTCATTCCAGCAATTGGGAGGCAGAGGCAAGTAGATCTCTCTGTATGTTCAAGGCCAGCCTGCTCTACAGTGAATTTTAGGACAGCCAAGGCTGAACAAGAAACTGTGTCTTGAAAACACAAACAAACTAACAAAACCCCAAACCAACAAATAAACCAACCAAACAAAAAACAGTGCCACAAAGATTAGAATTGCATTGTCCAGAGTTACTGCATGTTACTCGAATAGACCCTTTCCTGGTGGTCCTCTGCAGCCTGAACACTCTGCTTTCCCTTCCCAGTTTGTGACTGTTTATGAAGACCTTCTACTGCCTACCTTACAGAGATGGATTATGTTAGTTTTAAATGCTAACTCATCTAGCTTCTGTATGAGCTAAGCAGGCTTTTGTTGGCAGGGTACATTTTGCATATTAAAAAAAGAACCATTTGTGGAGGCCTGGGCTCAGAGGAAAGATAAAAAGGGATTTATATCTGACAGCAATCTTTGTCTCTTTTAATACCATTTTATTGAATTCTTCATAAGGTGAAAACTACTCAGCGAGTATAAAGATATACAAATTAGGCCGACAGAATCAAGCACATCTGATGTTACAGCAGAGATGCAGTAAAACTTTATATAATGCAGTATGCTTTATTTTTATATAGTCTAATTCACAGTATCACAAGGCATTTTATAGAAAGAATCAATTGCAAGCTTAAAAGAATAAGGAAAACTTTTAAGGTGAGATTTAAGGACAGAATATGCGCTAATTGCACACTTACCTTGCAACTGAGTCAGAAGCACCATGTCTTACTTACTGCTATTACTAAGGGAAGGCTAGGGTTTCCCTGTGCTGCCAGCCTGTGGGAAGGGTGCTGTGTTCCTGTGCGTGCTCAGCTCTGGAGGAGCAGCAATAAGGAGCCACCATGGAGTCAGAGCACCCCACACTAAACATCCAAGGTTACCAGACTGTTAGGCCACTGCAGAGGTGCTGTTTCTCACAGCCATTCATTCATCCTCAGGCGTAGATAAATACCTCCCCCACCCCCACATTCCTGTCTCTAGTTATTTCCTTAGTTTGTCAGCACAGGCATGCAGTAAGAGACCATATTCTGTGCTATGGGCCTTCTCATCTCGGTCTCTATCACTGGAGTGTGTGTGTGCACGTATGTGCGTATGCACACTCTTCTGTCTGTATCTCTCTTTTTTCTTCCTTTCGTCCTTTCCCCCCCACCCCGTTTGGCTAAATGTTTGATAGGCTTGTAAGATCCTGTCTTTATTCCTTTTGTGCTACTATTACCAGAAAACTACAGACTTGGGAATTCATAAATAATAAAATTAATTTTGCCCAGTTTTGGAGGCTGAGAGGTCCAAGATGGAGGTGCTAACATATTTGGTTGTCTGGTGAGGATGGGCTCTGCACCCGGGACAGCGCCTTGTTGTCATCTGCAGTAGAGAGGTAGGATGCCGTGTGCTCACAGGGTGGAAGGCTGCAGGGCAGGCCAGCTTGAAAACTTAATATCGCCGCTTTTATCTGGGCCTCAGATCCATTCACAATGGGAGGAAGTCTCATTATCTAGTCATTTCTTAAAGGACCCCTGCTCTTAATTCAGTCCCATTGACCATTTGGCTTTAAACTCTGAATTTTGGAATGAACATATTTAAAACATTGCAGGGTAAAATAACTTAAGTACTTTGTATTTATATATTTTATGTATGCATGCATGTATGGAGGTGCATGTGGACTTCAGAGAACAGCTTGTAGACATTGGCTCTCTCCGGCATGTGAGTTTCAAGGTTCAAATTCAGGTTCTCAGGCAGTGAAGGAAACACCTTTACTCACTGAACCATGTGCTAATTAAAAAGTTTTTAAAGCCCTTTTAAGGATATTCTTTTATATTTTTCTTCAAAACAGTATCACTTTAAAGAAGAAATCTTATATTTTTATTTAAAATAATGAACATATTAATTATCTGTTCAGGTTGTGTAAATACTGCATCATAAACGGGTCTTTATAGACAAAACAGAGTTAGCGCTGAGACATTCGAGATGCAGGCATCACATATTTGGCATGTGGGGGCCTGCCATCTGGTTCTTGTCATTGTGTCTCTGGAGAAATGCTGGGACCCCATACTTTAGTCTCTGAAATGTACTGATGCCTCTCTCAAAGGTTCATGACCAGACACTTTCCAGTGTCCCAGCTTCTAATAACTGCCCTTGTGGGGCTTAGGGTTTCAACATTCTGATTTTAGGAAGATTAGAACATGCAGTCCATTCCACGAGACTGATAAAATGCAGATTCCTTTCTACTGAGTTGAAATGCTCAGCATACAGGCTTTTGGGTGGGGTGGCAGTTACCTTTCCTACACTGGTCCTCCTAGCCAGTCACATGGTGCACCTTTCCAGTTGTTTGATCTTCTTTACTGTAGTCTTTCCTCTGTGTCATATTCTGTTAAACCTACTCCTAGGTAAATATTATATTTTGACATTAGAGCACAGTGCCTTGTATTTCAGTGTACTCTGCCCAGTTACTTCAGAATGCACAAAGGCCATCCATCGAACAGAAGGAGCGGTGGCAGTCATCCTTCTGTTGGCGTCTTTACATTTTTAAGTGAATACTTCTTTCCACTGAAGAACATTTGCTGTAAGGTTTTGATAAATGCCACTCCACAGATTAAAGAAATTGCCATAAATGCCTGCGTCGTTAAGTGTTTCCTAATTTTTTGAAAAGTGGGAAGATTTAGTCACATTCCTTTCCTAGAAATAATAAAAAAATTGTGCCTGTGTGTGCGTGTGTGTGCGTGTGCGTGTGTATGAGTGTGTGTGTGTGTGTGTGCGTGTGTGTGTGTGTGTGTGCGTGTGTGTGTGCGTGCGTGTGTCCCTCAGTTACAGTTAATGTAGTAAATCACATCAGTGCAGGAGATACTTGGCATTTGTAGGATTGATCTAATTTGGTCACAATTATTTATTCTTACATTATTGAATTTATTTTGTGTTTGCAGTTGTGTTCATGAAGTGAATTCATCAAGAATTTTCATGTAGATCCTTGTCTGATTTTTAATTTATATGCGCGTTATGGAATGTGTTTTTCCTTTCCAAATGAAAAAATTTATTTAGTGTTAAAAATTGAGTATTTGGTATACCGGTAAAATTTTCTGAGCTACGTTAAATTATTAGCTATTAGTTAAATAGTTAATGTTGGGGATGGAGAGATGGCTCAGTCGTTAAAGAACATGGGCTGCTCTTGTATATGACCCAAGTTTCAGTCCCTAGCATGATGGGGACATACTAGTATGACAGCTCACTGCCGTCTGTTACAGTTCCAGGGACCTTACAAGCTCTTCTGGCCTCCCCAAGTACCTGCATACATGTAGTGCACTTAGATGGACTCAGGCCCACACACATATCTATAAAATACATTTCAAAATACATGTTTAATGTTTATAGTGCTATTCTGTTTTTTATTGAGACAGTTTTGGTATGCAATTTATCTATTTCGACATTGCTGATTATGCTTGTGATTAAATATATGATGTGGACAATTACTGCTTCAAGTGGATACAGTTATAAAAAGTCTTGACTTAAAAGGCTCCATGGTAAACACTATCTATCCCTTCTTTAAGTGAGGGGAAAGTTTCATTCTCTTAGATATTTCTGGTGGGAACACTGGCCCTAGCTCCCACGTGGTTTTTTCTGGAGAAGTCCTCTCAGCTGCCATGCACAGTTGCTGCTAACACGAAGCCTCTCATGTGCAGCGTTTACCTTCCCTCTGGCCTCGTAGCAAGATTCACAGGTGACATGTTCAGTCAAATAAATGTACTTTGGGGGCAGCATAGGTAGGTTCTAAAAGAAATACGGTAAACGGCTTAAAGCGGTGAGTCTGATGAGGTGCTGGAGACCATCCGTCACCGCCAGAGGCTGCCTGTCATAAGCCTGACTGTTTCTTCAGGAACTCAGGCCTGAGAGTGCCAGCATCCAGCAGGAGAGAGCTCTGTGTGTGTGCGTTCGTGCGCGTCCGTGCGGTGTGTGTGTGTGAGGTGATCACTTGAGGAGATGATGACACTCAATACACTCAGACGGCTGGCACTGTGACTCTTAATCACCCAGTCCATTCAAGGTACTGCATAGCTTTTAGGATTATACCCACTCCAAGAAGGGCAAATGCAGGATAATAAGCACCCGAGCCGTTGGGTCCTCAGAGTGCCTGGCCGAGGCAAAGTGAATGATGCCAGCATGCATCAGCTCAGCTCCCGTTTTCTTTGTACACAATTGCAATAAAATTTGATGTGTATTGCAGAGTGTTAGGAGATTTTTCAGTGGCTAATGATTATGTAGTGATTTCTCCGTTTATCGTAGAGCTAACACAGCTCATTTCTGGGTTTAGAATAACCTTGGTACAGCTTTCGTTTTGTTTAACTATACACACACACACACACACACATCATTATTTGTGATGTGTGTGTTTTATTTGTGAACCTCCAAATACAGAATTTCTGTTACTCAGATTGTGGGAATATTATCGACTTTAGGATATATTTTTTCTTATTTTTTAAAAAACTTTCTGCTTTCCAGAACATTAATAAATATTTAAAAACAAATACAACTAAAACCTTTCTCCATCTTTGGAATACCCTTCAATATTATGTTTACAGTGTTGCTTTGTGATTAGTGGTCCTTAGCCAAATGGTATATTGTTTCTTTTCTGCAATCTTCCTTCTTAAATCAAAGTGTGAGCCTTTCCCGAATGTTCTCCCTTCCTGAAACCTTGTCCGCTCTGTAGAATGCCCACCTTGAGGGGTGGGGATGAGCCACAAAGGGACGTTTTCTTACACGGCCTCCAATGCTCATTAAACAGAGTAGATAATTTGAAATATACTCCTTGCTCTACATCTAGGCTGCAGACACCGGTACTCTTCTGATCATGGTTACCCTGGCTGTTTGTTTGTTTCCTTGCTTGCTTGCTTGTGCTGGCTCAAGGTTGATTGCTTTGGGAAACTTTCAACAAATAGTTCTATAATAAACTGTGTCCATTTGAGACCTGGGGCTGCAGAGGCTGCCCTGTTTGTCTTCACCCTGGCAAGCCAACCATGGTGGGTTTGTTTTTTTCAGCCTGCCCTTTCCCACAGACCTTGTCTTCCCTGACGAAGTCTGTTCAATAATTCAGGTAGTTAACTTCCTCTGAGCAAGAATAGGTCTGATACTGGTACCAGAGTTCAAATGTCTGGTGACCTCTCCTGCTGTGGTTCGCAGTGAGGGACAGTCATCCAGAGGCTGCTTTCCCAGATGCAGCCACTTGGCTGTGCTGCTGTAGCCCTTGAATTCTGGCAGTTTCTGCAGGGCTCGTTAGGTTTCTAGTTGAACCTGCCCAGAAGATCCTAAGCACCCTGAGGGCACACACAGGCTATGGAACCTAACATGGAATCCGTCCTTCATGCCAGGGTCTGCACCACCTTGTGCCTCTTGTGATCCTCCAAGAAATAGCTGTTGCTAATGGACAACAGGAAATGCAATTTAGTTGTTTGATAAACAATTTCACAGTTTTCACTGAGCATAATTTTGACCAAATTTATGTTTCGTTGTGGCATTGGCAACCATGCTTTATGTAGGAAGAACCACCGCAGACCACGCTCCAGCCTTCTCCATTAGCTGTCCCGGCGTCAGACTGCCTCCGATAACGTAGCTTGGATCTCCTTCAGTGCTGGTCTTGTCCGAGAGTTCAGCATTCTGTCCACGGGAGGAGTATTGAGTAACTGAATCTGATCTCTGGCCTTCAACTCTTCCCCCTCAACTCTCTGGAGTGCTGGCTATCGCATTACAGCTGCAATGAGAAGCTACCTTGTGGTTTCGGACATTGTGTTCCAAAGATCACTAAAATGTCGCTGCCCACCCCTGAGTTCTTTTCCCTGCCACTCCAGGCAGAGTAGAAAGGCTAGTGACACTTTTCTGAGATGCAGTGGGTGCATCCCTAGGTCCATCAGTGCTTTGGGGCCACATAAAAGGTATTGCTGTCATGCTAACCTCCATGCAGGCCCCCTCTTCTCCCCCAGGGCTCTATTGTGTGTGCGCAGTGAAGGAGGAAGACGGCTGTCTAAATGCATGCAGAACTTCCTTTTTCAAACAGTTTGTTTTAGATTGAAAGCATTTTCATTAATTCCTTTCTCGATTCTGTTGATTATGCCAAAATGAGACATTTCAAGGAGATTTGGATAGTTCTTTTCTTAGGCTATCTTAAGTTAAGATGCTGCTCGGTTTTAAATGGCACGATTATCCAGAAGTTTCTGAGTATTAATAAGCCTGGCTTTGAAGTTACAGACTGTGACTTTCCTGTACTGTCTTTTTTTTATATTTATGCAGTTGACTGTTTAATAAGCTTATTTTTTTTTTAAAGGAGAGACATGAAGTCACAGGTAGATTGAGAGGCAGGAGGAGTGGGTATGGATCTGGGAATGAGGGGTGAGTATGAGCAGAATGTCTCAGTTATAAAAATGCCTACAAAGAGAAAGGAAAAGAAAGATTGCAGCTAAGCCTCGGGGTAGTGGGGGTGAGAACCAGATGAGCGAGTATAGGTTCCTTCAGAAGCGTATGACCGCAAGACAGAAAACAAGTAAGGAGAGTGTTTACACTCTGAGCTTTGCCATATTTAGCCCTTCAAAGGTTTAAAAACGGCACAAGTTATTTCAACAATACATGAAAGTTTAGGTTTAGCAGATAAAAGCAATGTGTAAAACAGGGAAATGAACAAAAAATACCAAGCTTACTTTTCAGAGAGATTCTAGGCGTGGAAGTGTTAAATGTTACTTACCTAACGTCTCTGCAGCATCCTTTTATCTTTAATTTCTAATGATGGTAGCTGCAGCTCTGAATCTTAATCTAGTGTTATCTTGATTCATGTCTTCTGTCACTAAGAGTAGAAGAATGCGTTCTGAAGTCAGATTCCACGCGTTCATTAAAAAGGAAACTGCTGTGTGTCAGGGAGCACACCTTTAATCTCAGCGCTCAGTAGGCAGAGGCAGGTGGATCTCAGTGAGTTTGAGACTGCCAGGGCTACATAGAGAAACCCTGTTTCAAATGCCCCTCTCAAAAAAGGAACTGTCATAATTCATCACTGCCCCACCCTGTATTTGTGTGTGTGTGTGTGTGTGTTATATATTTAAGTTATGTACTAATAATGCGAAAAATACAGGGATGACTAGTCATGATTTCTGTATTCAGTGAGCTTAAAATTTTATTATTTCTTGTCCAATTCAGAGAAATAAATCAGTGCACAAAATACTATGACCCCAAAGCAGAACAACTGTAGTGTTTGGGTAATTACATAAGGTGTGATCTGTTTACTGATCACTAGGAGAAGACTAATATAAGTTTTTGGGTGGTGGAGGTACCCAAGGCTTTGTGCATGCTAAATCCCCAGGCCTACTTAGCATTTTCATAAACTGCAGCCGCTGTTATATTTGTGTCATGGCGAGTATGAGTTTGCTGGCTGCAGAGGTAGTTATACAACTACGTCAGGTTTCGGGAGGTTCTTGTGAGGAAGACTGGAAGTGCTTCAGTGGTCCAGGTGGAGGATACTGAGAAGTCTCAGCAGCCCTTCTAGGGCCACTTAGCATCACATGTGTGATCTCTGGTGTCAGTGCTGAAGAAGTCAAGAACATACTCTCTTTCAAAAAGAGAAAATAAACACAAAAAATGATTTCTTGCTCTTAAAAATATGGATGGACAGGGTTTTATACTTTCATATTTTAAAGCGGGTGTGCTTTTTTGTCCCCTTGGAGGATCTGTAGATTGATGGAGCAAGATTTTCTTCCAGCTGGATAGCAATACGTTTGACTTTTAGAAAATGAGTTATGTCAGTCCACGCCAAGCCAGCAAAATCCCACCTCACAGCTGCAGAAATAGCCCGGGGAAGTGACAAATTAGTGTTCCTCATCAGCCTGTGATTAGGCTTAGCATCTTTTAATAACGAGTGTGACTCTGCATGGGAAGAGGATAAACTGGCAGTTTTTTACAAAGATAGAGTCTCCCAGGAATTTTGGTGATATTTAAATTTTAATTACTTTAGATGTGGGGCTATGAGAATGCTGAAGGTATAGCTAAAAATTCTGTCACTCAGGGCTGCCGAGCTGCTTGCTTCATTGATGACATGTATGACTGCTGATCCAGGAGATAGCGATGTGTACACCGTAATTCCTGTGGGATTTGCAAGGTGGGGGACATCTCATCAAAGCTACTTACTTTACGTTGAGCCATTGGGACTTCTTTTTCTTTTTGTGTTATTAGTTGACGGATAAAATCATCCCTCTTGGTCTTATTTATACTGTCCAAAACTTATATTAGTCTCTCCTTTCATTTTCATGAATATTAGAAGTAGCCATTGAGACAGTAAGGGGCGTAAGGACTAAGGACGTTCAAATGTTTCTTGTCACAGTTAGGTGCCAGGTAAAAGCATTGGAGGCACTGAAGAACAGTCATGGCTGCTTACAGGATTCACTACGGTGCCTGACTCCTTTTCTGAGCTAGCCTTGTTTACATTATTTTGAGTATGCTGACATTCAGATTACAGATAGTAGAGTCTGTGGCTTCAGGAAGACATGCAGCTCAGAGCAGCAGCCCATCCTACGTTAATGGATCGTGGCTATCGCAGTGACCTTGAGAAGCCACCATCTCATTCACCCATGTTCCTGCATATGACTGTCTCACCCTGGGCAGGACAGGCCTGTCCTGTCTGGTGCCAGATGAGCTCCAAGAAGGAGGGCCACGGTCTCCGGGAGTCCTCCAGGTGTTCCTGCACCCACCACACCAGGCAGCCGCTCCTCACTGCTGCACACTTCCAGAGTCAAAGGAATTTCTGTCCTTTAGGAAGAAAGCCGAAGTTAAACTCTTGCACAATAAAGGGTGTCATCTGAGCACAGTACACAGGATGGTAAATTGTCCTGGGCTGTACAGATCCTCTTTCAGTAAACTAATACTGCTGAGATCCATTAGCGCCATGGGGGCTGCCAAATGCTCACATCCCAGACTCATCAACTTGGTTTTTGCTGACCACACAGTCAGCAAGAGCAATGTGATAAGTCTTGGATGATAAACATGGTTCTGTTACACAGACAAAATGGATCACAGCCGAGAAGAGAAAATGTTTTAGATGAGGAAAATAAATGCCAGGAGCAAGGTCCTTCTGGATGAGAGCAAGGCCTTCTGGTTCTAAGCGTCCTGTTTCCCGTGTGGAAGCTGGAAAGGAGGAAGAAAATAACAAACAAATAAACAATAACAAAAGTATCCTTAATGTTTCACTTCAGCCTTCAGCCTCAGGCTCCTGGGAGTTTGCAAACAATACCAGGGAAACCTTTGACTCCACAGCGAGTTAAGGGCAGATTTCGGTGCTTGCTTAATAGAGTAGAGACATTTGTTGCAATGACATGCAGATCTGCTGCTAGTGGGGATTTATTGTGCTGCTGTAGCGTCTTTATTATTTCCTATAAAATACAATCTGATGTAAAAATAACTGGTCCTGTGACACTTACAAGGTTGAATCTGATGGGATGTCCATTGCAGATGAATAGCCCTGTGAATAATTTATGTGTATTGTCACTTCTGTGTGGATTCTCTTAGACCCACAGTAATTAGCAATAAGTTCTAAGGTAAACCAGAGAGTGGAAGTACCAGAAAGTCATATAGGTTAGTGAGCTCTATTGATCCTTTAAAATAACTCTATAGTAGCGACCATGGGAAAAGAGCCAGTGTTTTTCCAAGTCTGATTAATAGCTGATTTAATTCATAAGCCTTAAAGCCCAAAGCAAAGATTCATTTGTTTTCAATTCTGTTTTATGATTTTTGGAGCATTGGAGCTTGGGTAGTTTATTTAAATGAGGTACATTTATGACTTTTAATATGATTGCCCTCCCATTTACATAGAAAGTAATATATCACATTCAAGGAGGCAGGTCTAGTGAGTAATAGTGGCCATGAAATAAAAGAAGGTGATATGGATTCCATACTGGATGTCACTTTGCCATTGCAGACACAGTCAAGTCTTTCATATTACAAGGAGCTAAAAGTTACTCAGATGAAAGCAAAGTCGAATATGTAATGAGGGAACAGGGAGGGCTGATGTAGCCAAGGCAAGGAATGAGCTCCAGCCTCATTAGAGAGCAGGCGAGGGCTGGCCGCAGTCAGTCCCGGGCTGCTGTGACTCAACACCCTTTTCTCAGCACAGCTTTCACTCAGACTGACTTTCCCCTTTCTAGTGATAACTTGTGGCCAGTTTTCCTCATTTCAGAGTAAAATTCCTTCTTAAAGAATCACCAAAAGCCTGGATTCCTGGTCAGGCGTCCAGAGTGCTGTCATAAATTGTGGTGGCTAACACCAAGGGCACACTGGGGTAGAGCTTCCAGCTCTGCCCAGGGCATCTCTCCTTCCTTCCTTCCTTCCTTCCTTCCTTCCTTCCTTCCTTCCTTCCTTCCTTC
>NW_021604628.1:1511274-1528282 GCF_004785775.1 Grammomys surdaster | reverse complement strand
TTCCTTCCTTCCTTCCTTCCTTCCTTCCTTCCTTCCTTCCTTCCTTCTTTCCTTCCTCCTCTCCTGTATCGCACCTTCTGCGTGTGTTGTAGGCACTGTAGGTTGTTGCTTTATAGAGCACAGAAGAAAGGAGGTGCTGAAGATGTTTCAGGAGCTTGAACCTGTCAGTGTGCAGAGGGATCTGCCGTCTGATGGGAGAACATCCTTCAGTGGGAACCAAGGCAGCCTAGAAACGAGACTGGAGGGCAGGTGTGGATTCTAGGTCTGTATGTACAAGGCCATCTTAGATGGTTAGGTTTGCAGTTTTCCCCAGGAGTTGGTCACTGAACTGGCAGATTTATATTCTCCGAAGTATGAAGGATAAAGAGGAAGAGGGCATGAACAGAGTGAATGCACTATTGGAGTGTCTTAGGGGATGTGAGGTTCTAAAATAGAAGAAAAACGCTATGAAGAGTGGGGACAAGTTCAAGAGCTGTTACGTCAGGACCGTGATAAGAGTTCATCCAAACCTTTACTTGGCAGGCCGGGGAGATGACAGTGGTGGGTGCTATGGTAGAAGCCAGAGAAGCTCTGAGTGGAAGGTGAGTCCAGAGTGGACAGCTGAGTAGAGACTGTGTCATACACACATTTAGCTGGAGCATCTGCCCCAGAAAGGGAGGTCTGTGCTTGTGCCAGGAGTTTCAACTCAGGAAGATAAAAGTGAGGGTGGGATAGCCAGAGTCCACCCCGCAGGTTTCATTAGGGCAGGCCATGCTCAGCCTCCAGTCCAAGAGGAAGCTTTGCAGGACTGGGGGAGGACTGTGTCTGAATTGTGTGTGGATGGTGTCTTGAGAGGATTGGCACAAGAGTGCAGAACTTTCTCAAGTGGAGGCCATGAGTCAAAGATGACGAGATCTCTTTCCTACTGTGCAGTCTCCACGGGCAGAAGTACGTTACATCATGGCGGGGTGGGGGATAAAGTGAAAGTGGGTCACACAAACCTCACGTTTGAGGGGTTGAGCATCAATCTCACTGTAGCACCCGGGCTGGTCTGAAATGTGGTATATACCCCAGGCTGACCTCAAAATTACAACCCTTCTGCCTAGACTTCCCAAGTGCCTGGATCCAGGCAGGAATCGTCACACCTGGCCTTGTTATCATTCGTGTGTAAGTGCACAGCATCTAAGCAGACACATGATGGATCTGGCATTAAAACGTCAGGATGGGCCTCTTCAGCTGAGCAAAGTCAGATTTAGAGCTCTGTTTTGCTCTGGGGGCTAGGATTCAATTCAGGATCTGAGCATACAAAGCTATGCTAGTGACCTATGTCCTGCGTTAAGCATACTTTGTGAGATACACTGCTGGCACTCTGCATATAGAAAGGCTGTGTGGTCTATATCTGTGGTGGGAACAATGAAGGCTTCCTTATGAAGCAAGGTAGCTTGACCAGTGGGGCTTGTCTGCTTGCTACTGAGTAAGGGCTATTCCTAGACCCAGGAAAGCTAAAGAGAGACCACGTACATCTGCTCAGAGCTGATTGTGCATGCCAGTATGAGCATCCTGAATTTGACTATTGTTTAGAAAACTGAATGTAAAATTAATACTGTATCCTGTCGGTGGATGGATACTCGGATGCTGCAGTGCCCTGTCACCTGGGACCTGGGGTACCAAAGAACTAGCAGAATCTAGAAACTTGTCAGACTCTGAGGAAAGAGACATCTGCTACAGGAATGTCTTTAAAGGAAGAAGTAATGCAGGACCACAGCTCCCAGGATTCAGCACTCTGTCCCCATGGGGTCTGAAGCCCAGAGCATCAGGCTGGGAGCCTCAGGTTTCCAAGTACTCCTGGGCCACTTGTCCCTCTCCTTCTGAGATTTTCTGCACTGAGCCCATATGTGTAGGACCCCAGATCTAATGGGAACAACTGTGTAACATTCAAAGAGGCTCTGGCCCTGCCCCTGAGGAGCTTCCATTCATACCAGTAACAGAGCCGCCGTTGCAGAGGGAGGCCACTGAAGAGTATATCAGAGGACATGAGGAAGCCGCCTCAGGAAGGCCAAGGAGGCCATTGCCTCAGCCCATGATGTGTTGTGTATATTCCTAATCTGAGCTCTCTCATGAGTCACTTAGAAGAAATGATGGACAAATTAACCAAATTTTACTAATGTCTGCATTATTTTATCGTAATGTAAGTTACTGGCCATCCTTAGGGCCAGAGCTGAGAGCAGCACGTTTTGGAGGGAAGCAAGATCAGCAGGTTTCTGGCCACCGTGCTTCATTACATCGAGACCCACTTATCTGCATTAACTCTTGTTCTGAAGTGTTCATATTTTTAACATGGAGGTGAGGCTTTTCACAGCGGGTAAGGGTCTACTTTGTGCACTTCTAAGGAAAACTCGTTGGCCCTTGGAACCTATATTCATCTTGAAGCCTTGTTACCTTGTTAAATGGGGGCTATTATCAGGCCGCCATAGTCAGGACTCTGAGAACGTGCTTCATGTGCTAACCTTAACTACTAAAGACCAAAGGCAGCAAAATTGCCATAGCAAAAATGCAGAAATGCTAAAGGAACAGCATATATCATTTGAAGGAAAGAGCTTTCTTTTACTTCTTGTGAATGGCCATAAAGCTGAAAGTGGCCGGGCTTTTGGTCTTCTAAGAGGGCCCATAAGACAGATCACCATTACACTTACTGTTCTTTTCTGCTTTTCTTCATGGCTCAATCAGTTACATGCTTAGCTTAGGAACAGTTCATTGGTGTAAGAATTCCCAAAATACTTGGCTGTAAGCATGCCTTTAGGTCTTACCTCATAAAGCAGCGGTTCTAGGCAGTTCATGCTTTATGTGATTTTTTTCAGCTCAGTCCTGTAATAAAATGAAAAGTGTGCGTGTGTGCTTTGTATGTCACGTTTGACAGCAGTTTTGTTTTTCAGACCTGCCTCGGGTGTCAGCAAACTTGCCCTGCTAGTCCTGGGAGTGATCCTTGTGGTTTGAATAGTGGTCAGAGTTTCTCTGCACACAGAAATAGGCCTTCACTGAAAGGAAGCCGATGGGCGCTATGGAGAATGCCTGTGTATCCTTGTAAGGAGAAGCTGGGGCGGAGAGGGACACAAGGAAGGGGGCGCTTATTGCAGACCGTGACCTTCTCTGTGCAAGCAAAGTCAAACTCAGTAGGTTAAAAAATATTTAATGTGGAAGTTCATTACATTTTGATGAAGCAGCTCACACCCTGCTTTTAATTGTGAAGAACGAAGCAGGTATTTCCTCACCCCGAAGCTCTAAGGACCGCAGGATCTAAGGACCGCAGGAACTTAGCAAGGCAGAGATGGGTGTGCGACTGAGTGTGCGCTCCTGGTGGGGAAGTGTCTGGGCAGTGTGTACAGGAGGAGCTGCTTTCTCTTGGCTTTCCTTGACCCTTGATTTTGAAGACAAATTATTATCTAGTTTGTGCAGTCTTTCCTTTCCTGTGATTGATTGATTGAGATGCTGGAAATTAAACCTAAGATTTGGGATGTAGATGGCTCAGCAATTGGCAGCACTGGCTGCTCTCCCAGAGGTCTCAGTTCCCAGCACTCACTTGGTGACTCACTATGCTCCAGCCCCATGTGACTCAACAGCTTCTCCCTCTGGTCTCCTGAGCATTGCAGGCATGTGGTGCTTAGACATACATGCACGCAGGCAAAACACTCATTCACATAAAATAAAACAATAAAATGCAGAAGAAAACACAACAGCCTCAACATTGTGCCTGCTAGGTCAGTGGTCTGCTTCTGAACTCTACCTCAGAGCCCTTCCTCGATTTGTTCTGAAAATACAGAAGTTATGTCTCCATCACCTGACTCGGAGTCACTCATGGTGGTCCGTACAACAGGGTGCTCACTGCATACAGCAGGGTGCTCACTGGGTATTGATGGCGTAGTGGACCGTACAGCAGGGTGCTCACTGTGTACAGCAGGGTGCTCACTGGGTATGGATGGCGTAGTGGACCGTACAGCAGGGTGCTTACTGCGTACAGCAGGGTGCTCACTGAGTACAGCAGGGTGCTCACTGGGTATGGATGGCGTAGTGGACCGTACAGCAGGGTACTCACTGCATACAGCAGGGTGCTCACGGATATGGATGGTGTAGTTGTATCAGATCTTCATGTTGCTTCTCATAACTGCATATCAATCAAAAGATTCATGGTTAGCAATTTATAGTCAGATTCAAGTTTAAGCTAAAGACAAAAAACCAGAACAAGCATGGTGGCCTGTGCTTGTAGTCTGAGCTTTTCTGCAGACCAAGACAGGACTCCTGATTGATCTCCTGGGATCCAAGACTGCCTGTTTCCAGGAGGGTGTGGGGAGAGCCACTGTAGCTCATGAGCGCTTGCTGTCCCTGTGATGAGCAGTAGTCTTGCTGTTCTGTTGAACATACAACATAGCTTTCCACTCCCAAGCTTGTGACTGAGCTGAGAAAAGTTAGTCCCCATGGTTATGCCCCAGTTAGCCATCTGTAAGACAGAGATGGTGAGAGTAACCACCTGTGAGTTGAGAGGGTGAGGTAACATAGAAGGCTGGTATAGACTAATAGTCAATAAATGTTAGCTATGCTTTTTAAACTTGTGATTGTCAAGGGTTTAAGAGCCGTTCCACATTAGTTTTGGCATTGAACTTGTTACCCTTTAGCCAAGTCCTGGACATACCTTGGGTACTGGGTTATTTATTAATAGTCTCCTTGTAGTGCTTTGAAATTGCCTGTGTCCTAACATTCCTGCATTCTAGGCTGTGATTCATTTATGGAAATCAGAATTGGCTGAAAGGTTTTAACAGGATATTACTATATTCATCAATCTATTTGCTTTAGATTTTTCCTTAGCCATGATGTGTCAGCATTTTTCATTTTATCCTATTGGACAGTCTGAAAAAGGAATAAGGTTAAAGAAAGCATTTCCTGTACCATGACCAGTAGTCCATAGGCGTGAAGGCTCTAGGTAGGCAGTAGCTTGACTTCTTCATGTGCAGTGAGTTGTGTAGGTGTTGTCTTCACAGAAGACCCTTGCTGTCAGTCTGTAGAAAGCCAACGATAGCCTTGGCGGTCTGGAGGTTCCTATGGGAACCCTTTGGCCAGGAACTCAATTAGATGTAACGTATTCCCAGTACTGGAAGCTTCCTCTGATGATGAGCGATGTCCAGTGGGGGCTCTGTCTCCCCTTTAACTTACCAGTGCCGTTTAGATCACCTCTATGCATGTATACACTTGAGGAAGCTACTGTGCTAACTTTCCCTGTGACTCCTCAAATGAGGGCCTCCTTAGTTTTAGCTCTTCCTCCGTCTTCTTTCTCTCCCTTGCCTTGCTTTTTTTTCTTTCCCTCCCTGTTTGATCCTCCCATTCCACTTGTCCTCCACTCCCTGTCCGTTCATAACTATCTATTCTTTGTCTCCTTCCTGGGAGATCCTTCCCTCCCCAGGAGTCCCTTATTCTCTGTGTAACCTCTGGATTGTAGCTTGCTTACCAAGGATGTAATAGCTAACATCCAAACATAAACCTCGTTTTCTTTCTGGGTCTAGTTACTTCACTCAGTACATCCCCCGCCCCCAGTTCCATCCATTTGCCTGCAAACTTCATGAATGCATTTTTTTAACAGCTGAGTTACATTATGTTGTGTAAATGTACCATGTTTTCTTCATTCATTGATGGACATCAAATTGGTTTTCAAGTTTTTGGCTATTGCAGCTAGAGCAGCAGTGACCATGGTTGGATAGTGTCTTTGTAGTAGATTGAAGTGTCTTTTGGGTATATGCCCAAGAGTGGTTTAGCTGGGTCTTGGAGTAGATTGATTCCCATCTTTTTAAGGAACCACCACACTAATTTCCATAGTGGCTGTGTATGTTTGCAATCCCGCCAGCAATGGATGAGTGTTCCTTTACTCAACATCATTGCCAGTATGAGCTGTCACTTGTGTTATTGATCTTAGCCACTCTTACCAGTGTAAGATGAAATCTCAGAATTTTGATTTGCATTTTCCAATAACTAAGAGATTTGGACCATTTAAGCACTTCTTAGTCATTTGATTTTACTCTTTTGAGAATTCTCTGTTTAGATCTGTACCCCATTTTCTCGATATCCCCCTTTTTGAGTGTATTATATACTTTGGATATTAGCCCTCGTGGAACCACTACCAAATGAGAAAGGTAAGCAGTCACCCAGCCACAGACCCCTTGATCTACAATGATGACCTGCCTGCAAGATACGCTGGTGCAGTAGTGGCACAAAGCTATGGGAGTGACCAACCACTGTCTGACTTATGGCCCACGCCAGGAGATGGACCTATACCAAACACTGCTTGGGCGACCAACAGCCTGAGCCTAGATAGCCAGGGACCTCGGGGGAAACCAATTAAGTACTATTCTGCTGAAAATAATATGCAATAAAATGATTCCTAACAACCTTCTGCTGTATTCATAGATCCATGCTTGCTCAGTCGTCATCAGAAATGGGAACAATAGAGACCCACAGCCAGACAGTATTCAGAGAGGGAGAGACCTTGGAAAATAGATGTGGCCATCAAACCCCTCCTGTTAGGGATCGGAGAACTCTGTAGAAGAGGCAGAAGGAGTGTAAGAGCCAGAGGGGGATGGAAGACACCAGGAAAACAAGGCCTTCTAGATTCAGCAGGGCCAGTGCACTTATAAACTCAGAGACTGTGGCAGCATGCACAGGGCCTGCATAGGTCTGCACCAGATGGAGTCCTAGAACTGAAAGGAAAAGTGGACACATGCTCCCACCCCTAATTCAGATGCTATCTCTGATGAGATATGAAATGAAAAATTAGGTTTATCCAAGGGAGTCTCATTGGGGAAACAAACTATTCTTAAGGGTAGGCTCCATGCCCAGCAATAGACAGCCAACACAAAATGAAGTCAACAGCATCTTTGGAGGTTCTTTGTCTCATAATGTTAAGTCAGGGCATTTTGTTTTTTAACCTTCTTAGTTCTTTGTGTGTATATCTTGGCTTCTCAGTTTTGTGGGTTTGGATCCCTGTGTATGCAAATGTGTTTCATCTCTGCATCTGAGTGTGTGTGTGTGTGAGTGTGTGTGTGTGTGTGTGTGTGTTTGTGTGTTTTGTTCTTTTTCTTGTTTGGTTGCTTTGTGCTATTTTGATAGGTTTGCTTTATAGGTTTATTCCTTAGAAGCCTATTTGTTTTTTAAGAAGAGGCAGAAAGGGCGTGGCTCTGCGTGAGAAGGGAGGTACAGAGCAGTGGGGAGGAGGAGGCAGGGGAAACCACCATCAATAAATTATAAGACATCTACTTTCAATTAAAGAAAGTATTTTCCCAGGATTAGCTAAGTTTGATAGCAGAACTAGGCAAAAATCCATTTGACTGTTATTTGGGAGTGTGATTTATTACCTTGTAGGTAACATGTGCCATAGAACATTAGCTGCCAAGGTTGGCAAGGGAGTATGGCAGGGTTTTTTTCTTTTTCTTTTTCTTTTTTTTTTTTTTTTGATCTTGTGGATTGAATTGCTTAAGTGTTAATTCTAAATACTTTTATCATAAATATTTAAAGCAAATAACCCATTTCCACTTAATCATAAACCATAACTCTTATTAGTCTGAAAGCACTGCATGGAAAATTACATATCACTTTAATGTATTTTCTGTCTGTTTTTATGTTCATGTAAAATGACAGCCCACAGATGCATGATGACATCATCATCAGTGAGCCAAAGGAAGCAAAGGAAACCATTTGTGAGCTGACCATTTGAGCCACCCCTTGTCAGCTCGGTCATCCTGAAGATCCAGGACAGTTGACACTGAAAGGAGCCCCAAATTTAAATACAATGTCCTCCAAATGTCCCTTGGCACCAGTGAATGTGATTTTTTTTTTTAATGCTACATTAGTTTCTCTAGTTCATCTCACTCAGGTCCATTGCCTTTCCTCTAATGTTGTGTCCAATTTTAAATGACTTGAATGATGGGCCTTCCATCTTATACCTAGCCCATGTAACCCCCGAGTGCCCAGAACTTCTGGGCCTCATTTCCTGTGATAGCTGTACTGTGGCAGACCTGAGGAAGGGGTGGCAGAGCGCGTGAGACTTTAATTGCTGCCTAATAGGCTATAAGCAACCTGAACATTTTATTAAGAGAGCATTTAAAATTAGCATTATTATTCCAGAAGATGCTTCCACACCGCAGTAAAAATCATGCTGAGAGAGTGTCTGATATGTAACCTGATTTCACCACTTTCTTAATTTCTTCCCATTACTCCTCGTAATATACCTCTCAAGCCTTTTTATATTCTTTTCTTTGTACCTGTCTGTTTACATGTGTGCAAACATGCAGAATCACACTTGTGCAGGTGTAGGTGTGCTTGTTAATCTTACTCCTGCTGGGAGAAGTGTGGAGGGGGCTTGCTTGTTTATTATACGTGTGGAGGCCAGACTTTGACTCTGGATACCTTCTCTTATTGCCTCCCCCCCCCACCTTTTGCACAGTATCTCTCAATAACCCTGGAACTTGCCACCTCAGCTTGACTGGCTAGCCAGTAAGATCCCAGGCATCCTCCTGCTCCAGCAGCCTGCAAGGTTTATAGCAGTATGACACCATGTCTGGCTTTTCTGTGGGTTCTAAGGATGTAAATCTGTGTCCTCATGTTGGCACAGTAAACACTTTACCCATGAGGTCATCGCCCCAGCCCCTGAAGTCAGTGTCTTTGAAAAAACTGATGCTGATGGACCCTATGGAAATAGATGGTATATTTCTTCTTGTCATAATAGTCAGGACAGTGGGGATTTAAATGTCTTATTCCTTCAAAATCTGAGTGTGTAGGCCAGTGGTAAAGTATTAGCTTTGCCTACTAGCACATGTAAAGCTCTGGGCCAGGTCTCCAGCACCATAAAGCTAAACAAGAAATCCCTTCATTTTCTTTTGTGGTCATTGAAATCTGTGATTTCTGGAACACTCTATTTCTAGGACTATCACGAGAGCCAGATTTCAATAATATCCTTTGAGAAAGGAACTTGTCTGTGTTCACTGATGAAATTTGAGAAGCCCTGCCATCAGCCCGTGGCTGTTTGCTGCTATTGTATTTTAAGTAATCTCCAGCCTGCTGACGGTTGTCACTTAGAAACCTTGCTAGTGTTTTTCTTCTGCTGCATCATCAGATTCTTCAGCCTCGATCCTGCACCTCTGTATCATGATTCTTCTCCCATCAGCACACGGCTGCTTTACAAAAGGATTTGGGGTGTGCTGTTCTTTTGAGAGTGGTCTCACTCTGTAGTCTTGTCTAGCCTGGAACTCACTATAGAGTAGACCAGGTTGGCCTTGAACTCATAGAAATTCACCTGCCTTGGTTGAGATAAAAGGCTTTCACTACCACACCCAGCCCACCAAGAAGACGTTTAACAAAGAAAACACTGCCTAATTGGGGTTAGTTTGAGCCAGATCTTGAGTAGCAAGTTTCAAACTCTCTGCCAACTGGCCAGATACTGTCCTTGATTCCTTAGGGATAATCTATATTATTTTAAAAAAATTTTTTGAAGTAAATATTGTTTGAATTTTAACATGTTTCAAATGTTCTTAAATTCCTTTGTACAGATGTAACAATTACCTTTCATCTCCTCACAGTTAACTCTTCAGTTTGCAGATATCTTCATGCATTCAGCGCACCGTCCTTGGCACTGCACTGCTTGCTCTGAAAGGGACCCTGAGCAACACACGGGCTCTGCCTCTGGGAGACCTGAGTGTTCAGTAAAAGTGAACACATAACACTTTCATGGCCCACTGTAGTAGAAGTTAGGCTTACGTCGAGGGGGAGAAACAACGCCTTCATGAAATGAGTGAGCATGGGACTTGGTGCATAGAGTGGATGCTTGGCTTTACAGTTCATTCAGAGAGTAGAGAGAGAAAGACATTCCCAAGAGCAGAAGCTCTGTGTATGAGGCACAGACATCTAACATAGTCTGGGAAAAGAGCCATGATTTTTAAATGCTGGGCATAAGTAGAAATATTTAGTAATCGTGCCAGAGAATGAAACAGAGACACATTGAAAATGTGGTCCAGCAGTCCAGTAAGCCAAAGGAATGGTAACCCCAAATAATTAGTCTTTGTTTTTGTAGTGTGTGCTTCTATGTATGACTGTGCTGTGTTTATTACAATTTAGATCACTGGTTCTCATTGCTAAGGCTGCAACCGTGTTGTGTGACCCCAACCATAATTACTTTGGTTGCTACTTCATACTTGTCATTTTGCTGCTTTTATGACTTGTAATATTGATATCTGTGTTTCCCAGTGGTCTTAGTTGACCCCTGTAAAAGGGTCATTCGACCACCAAAGGGGTCAACAACCCATAGGTTGAGAACTATTGATTTAGACAATGTTTTTTCGAGCTGAGACATATATTAGACAGTATGTCTCATTTCAGTTAAATCACACTGTAAGAATAGCATGCATGCATTTCTAAAATCCCTCAAAGGAGTCTGACTCTGATCTGATTTAGGAACCACTTATCCACAACCTCTACACTTAGGTAGGTTCATGAGGCACACAAGGAGCCCTTCCCCACCACACAGCAGGAAGCTGCAGCCTCCACCTCTGCTCCACTCTTCCTCCTGCAGCCTTTACAGTGGCTCAAGCCTCCTTGCGTTATTCACTGACACATTCTCTTCTGCTCACAGCCCTCACTCTGCCTTCTACCCTGCTGTTCTTGTAGCCAGACTGCTCCACCATGGCCGCTCCAGCCCAGTTCAGTCTAGCCTCCGCTCTGTCGTGCTGTCCAGCCTTTCTGGGTCTCACCTCCCTAGACTCGGTACATGCTGTTCTTCTGCCTTGGTTTTTCCTTTCCCAACTCCTTTCACCTCTTCCTTCTCATTTCTTGGCCCTCAGCAACCATGACTAGGAAGCTTTTCTGGTTGTCCCTGTCTGGGCAAGGCACCATTGCCATGGGCCACCATGCTGCTAGTGTAGAGTTCACACATTCTTCATTAATTGGTATTGAAGTTTTGTCTGCATTATAACAGTAGCCCTTTTAGAAATTGACTTGTTCACGTTCATTTCCTTATCTAGTGTCTAAAAGGGTTCAGCATGTGGTAGTTACCCAATAAAAATGCTAAGCACACTGAGAAATGTGCCCACCCACATTTCTGAATACTTACAGTATGCCTCCCCTCTTAACTGAACATTTACTGTGTGCCTGGTTCCTGTAAATTCCCTTGAATTGGATACAGTTATTCTCCCCTCTACAGATAAGGAAACAGGCTTCCAAACGGCCAGTGAATAAGCAAAATCTGAGTTCTCTCAGGTATCTCTATGAAAGTGACAGTTCACACTCAGTTTGAATTAATGGACTTCTTTGACTGAGGCTGTAAGAAAGGGAAAGAATCGTATATAAACATAACATACAAGATTATTCTCTTGTTTATTGTTAATTGCTAGTGTTACCATTGCCTCTGGTACTTGTCAAAATCATTCTTTAAAAGATGGGATCTTGTATATTTAGCCGTTGGTTTTCTTACTGGATGCTTACAATTTCCCTAGTCTTCCAGTGCAGATACAGGCTCAGCAGTTTACTCAGTTTGAAAGGTAGAAGGGATCAAGTTATTAAACAGATTTTACCTTAACTTCCATTCCACGCCACATCCTGTCTTCCTACGTGTGAGCCCTGAGCTTGAGCACCCTTCCTGAGAAACCTGCTTTCTGGTGGAGAAGTGCCTTCCTTCTGCCTCCCTGATCATAGGCAGTGACGTGGTCTGCACACAGAGTGATCCAGCCCTGGGCAATGGGGTGTTCTCTGGCCTCCTCCTTCTAAGATTTAGCAGTGAAGTTCTTCAGGGAGGCGCTGTTTCCCTGCACACTGAGACAGGCTTCTCTGCCATGGTCATTTGGATTCAGCTCTGTGGGCTAATGACTTGAGCTTCTGACAGGGACTCTAAAAGCTGGGGGAGCTTAGTCAATGTAGTCTTGGTTTCTGCTGCAAGTCAGACCCAAGCAGGCCTTCCCATGCCCTTGCGCGTGACTGTGTGATACAGGCAGAGAAGCGGCCATGGGGCAGGAGTGAGTGGGCCAGAAGGATGGAGGTGCTGAGTGGAATGGGAGTCAGCTCAGCTTCAGTGCTCCCAGCGTGCAAACGGCTGCTGTGGCCTTGGCGAACTCTCTTTCCTGAGACTGAGCAGTGTCCTGAGATATGAGACTTGATGTACTTAGACCTTGACATACAAGAACGGTGGCCGTTATGTTTAACTGGACTGCACTGAGCTGGACAGAAGCAAGAGATTGAAAACGTTGTGTCTGGCCGTATTCCTGTTTAACTCCTTCTGGTTCAGGAGAACAACTTGTCTAAGGCTTTCCTTGGGCTTCCTAATCAAGTAGTGAAAGGGGGTCCTGATGAACTCTCCCTGGGTTTTGCTCTCCTGTTTGTCCCACTTCGAGCCCTTGGCAGGCTAGGAGCCGTTAGATCTTTGCCTCCCTACCCCAGCATTCGCCTCCTGCTGCTACAGCTGCTGTGGTAGGTATGATGATTAAGAAGGGTGTGACCTAAAAAGTGTGTGAGCGTGTGCTTCCGCCTCTTTTGACACTTACCTCCCGTGGCTCTACTTCAATGCAGTTGGCTGAACTGGGGTATTTGGGAGCATCCAGAGGACCCACAGTTGAGTCTATCAGGTCTCCTGCAGCAGCTGTTATCTGAGGCACCAGCAGCAAAGGAAGGGTGCATGGCGGATATGCAGGAAGAACACCAGACAAGTCTCTGCTCCAGAGGGTTGAAATCAGCCAGAGTGCCTGTGGAGCTGGTGATTGTGCTGGAGAGAGGGAAGGGGAGGAGATGGTGTTTTCCACAGTTATCAAGATGAACAGAGCGGCCAGGGCCGTCTGTGCAGCTGTGTCAGTGTGCCGCCGAGCTGAGTTACTTTATCCTTACCCAGTGGGAATGAACACATCCCCCTTTCTACTGAGGGGACAAAGACCGCAGCTAGCAAAACTAGCCAGTCATTTGAATCTTCCTGCAGATTGGGGAATGTCTAGACGTCTCCTTGTTCGGACATTTAATTAGTGAAAATAACAGCCTAGAAGATGAAATGGCTCCCTTGGCTGAGACAAATATTTGAGGACCTTGTAGGAGGAGTGGGGCTAAGAGGCTGGACAGGCAGCTGGAAGGAAAGAGTGTTATTTTGAGACAAGGAGTAGAATTGTAGCCCAAAGACTGAAGTGGAGATGGAAACGGTCAGTATGGTCCTGCCTACCAGTTTTAAGTGGCCACAGGAACTTGAGGGCTACAGGTCTCAGACTCAAAATGTCCCAAAGTCCTTGCCTGAGCCCCAAATATCCGAAGAGATGGGCATTCCCTTACAACAAGTAGTGAAGGCTTTAGTGGTGGTCACACCGTGAACACACATCAGTTCTCATGCCCTTCAGGACAGAACCCCAGCAAAACACAAGCAAGGCTGTGTAGACATAAACCCCAATCTTATGGAAAAGAGCAAGCTCCGGAGCCCATGAACAAGTGCTTACTGACTTCAAAGGCTCAAGAAAATAGAGTCCAAAGCTGTGGCACCCTCAGGAAAGGCCCCAGGCACCTGCACAGTGCTCACAGTGCACCGAGCAGGAAAGGATTAAAGTGAGGAGGACCAGTGACCACATGTCTGTAGAACAGACGTGAGCTATAGCTCCACTCCCCCCAGTGTGTACAACTGGAGCGTCCTCCCCAGGCAGCGTGCAAAGCTGGGAACGTAACTGGTGAGGGCAGAGTAAGGGCATGCTAAGCCAGGGTTGGGGCAGAGCTGAGAAGGGCCGTACTTCAGGGGGTGAACTGTCACTTGTAGAGACAGACCCCTGTGTTGACAAACCCTAACACACACACATGTGTACACGCATGTACATGTTTTAGGTCCAGTTTGATCACTTGCTTCTGGAACACTAGCGTCTAGGTCTTTATCCTTCCTTCCCTGCAAAGAGTTAGAAATCTCTCTCTAGATAATCTGGCCAGCCCAGGACGGGGTGAGCTGGAGGATCTAAAAGAAGGCTTTTGAAGACAGTTGCCTCTTTTTGTTGTTTGTTATTGGTTTGCTTGTTTTGCTTTTGATTTTGGTTGTCTATGTAGCCCTGGCTGTCCTGGAACTCACTCTGTAGACCAGGCTACCTTGAACTCAGAGATCTGCTACCTCGAACTCGGAGATCTATCTGCTCCTGCCTCCCTGGTGACAGTCGCCTCTTTAGAGGACCCTGAAGTGAAGCAGAAGCCCTGTCCCACTGTGCCCTCAGATCTGGTGATCAGGTACACAGAGTCCTTCATTTTTGAGGCCAGCTTGAGCTATGCGAGACCCTGTCCCAAACAAAGAAAAACAAAACAGCTTAATCTCATTTCTAACTAGAAAGACCCTGTGCAGGAATTAGGTGTGAATAACATTTACATAATCATAATGTAAACAGTAAGTATTGATCCAGCCAAAGGTACAATCTACACTGGGGGATGGGAATGGTACAGTTGGAGGGGGAAGGGCTAAATCCTTGTCTGCTGTGGTAGCATTGGTCGATAAAGCCTAAAACCAGAAGATCAAGAAATAGCATGAGAAGCCCGTTGATTAGAGATGCAAGATAAATCCTAAAATAATGAATTAAAGCAGATAGCAGCGCTTCCTCCGGGAGGGGAGGAAATGGAGCATGGGACATTTGTCATAGCAAGCCTCACAGGCGATTTGACTTTTAACTATGTGCACGTATAATATTACTTTTAAAATTAAAGAGGAGCTAACAGTAAAGGCAGCTTGGCTTGTTTGAGTACAGAGGCCAAGGACTAGAGGGGCAGCCGTGGCTCCTGGAGGCCGGAGGGAATGTTCCCCTTTGTGAAAACAAAGCCTTCTTTACACGAGCACACTCTACTGTGAGTGCATTATACCCCTCCCCCACTTGTGAGACAAGTGTAGGACTTTGTGGTCTCTCTGCCCACTGTCCTAGCACTAATGCTGTACCAGGAGAGCCCAGAGCAGGAATCTTCACGGTTGGACTCTAAAGACATTTAGGGAAGGAAAAATATCCTTGCTAAACTGTCCCACCTCCCAAGTGGTTCACTAATGTAAGAGATGTGGATGGTGGACAGATGTCCATTGAAGTTCAGCACCGCGGGTGTGGACCAGCAAAGACAGGCGCTTTACCTGGACTAGAGTGAGTGAGTCTGCCGTCTGTGATCTCAGCTCCTGCTGGAGGCAGCCCTACCGTGCCACGTGGAGCGTCTTTCCTGTCCCTGCTTTGCTGGTGCTCAAGTTCTAAAGGCCCGAATGAGTCTCTCATAGGTACAGCATTGAAATTAGTGTAGAAATCTGCCTTGCTGTTTGGAGACTGGAGGACAAGCTCTGTGGCAGAATTGGTCACACGCTAGACGTCAGCAGCCTGAGGGTGCACTGTGTGTGTCCGTGCTCACTGTGGTTTGTCCCTGTGTTTCCTGTAATTGTTTGCGTTTCCTGTCTGTGGGCGCTGAATGTTCTTCTCATTTTCTCCAGTATTGTTTTTATTTACTTTCCTCTTCTGCCTCTTGTTGAGGGCTGTGCATAATTAGAGTGCTACTTGAGTTCCATGCCCACTGACTGGCTGGCTCACTGCCCCGATGCTCCTCCCCCTTCCTGTCCCATTCTGAGTCAGGTATAGAATTTCTCAAGGGCAAAAGGAAGTTCCCTGAAGTCTTCTGTGACCATTCTTGACTCCAGTGATATTAGGTGGCTTATGTGGGACTTTGGGAGCTGAGCTTGATTTCTCAATACGTTTTGGTTAGTGTCCTGAGGATCTGTTGCCCAAACACAGGTTTCTTTAGATAGGTGTAAAGAACACAAGGCTTTGGGGGTTACAGGTTAATAAGTCTCCAGTGTGAAGATAAAAGACTGTTGGCATGATATTGAATGTGTTTACATGTGAAATACACATATGATAGCATGTTTGAACACATGTTACAGGTGGCTGTATGTGTGGTGTGTTTGGAGCTGTTAGCTTAGATTTAAATTCTAGTGCTGGCTTCTCAGCAGAGTGGAGTAGAGGCTGCTGCCCTTGATCCTTCCATTCTGTGGCACTCTAGTTTCTGACACTCTGAGACTGTCATGGCCAGTCACCATGGTGTTTCTTCAGGTAGCCAGTTGTTTGCCTTCTTAGCAATCATTAATGTTACTTTGGAGAGCCAGACCTTCCTCGTTTAAACTTTTCACAGCTAAGCGTATGTAACTATACAAACTAATGATCTTGTGAAGTTTCTCTTGTTTTTGAGACATGGTGTCATTCAGCAGCCCAGGCTGGCCTTGAACTGTAGCAGTCGTGACCCCTCTGCCTCCTGGGTGCTGGGATGACAGCCATGAGCCATTCTACCTAAGCACTGTGACTTACTCATGCATGCACAGAGCACATCTTGATCAGACCATGACCAAATTCTTTCTCTTCCTGTACCCTTCTTCCTCTTCCTCATTTATTCGCCTGTTCTAAATGGAGAAAGGAAGGGGGAAAGTCCTCTGTCCTTAAGAGTTTTATTGCAGTGAATGGCCCATGCCATCCTATATATTTTGCCCACCATGATCCATGACCCCTACAAAGCAAATGTTTTATAGGTCACAGTCACGGAATGACTTTGCAGATTCATAAGGAATCTAACAGATTTAATTTCCTTTTGCTTCTTCCCCCAGTGTAAACTTCCATTAGACTCATTTGTCTGCCTTGGAGGAAGCGTCTGCTGGGTGATCTGGGATACAGGATGCAACTGTTGCCAAGATAAAGCTAGGCCATCTCTTCCCTGCTCCCAGCATCTTAGGCTAGGGGAAAAGTTAATGAAAAAATGCAAATGTTGAACTTTGGTAATTTTGTCCTATTTGTTGAGATACACTTTGTGTTGGTTTCAAATGTTTTATTGAGAAATAAAAATGGTGATTTGTTCCCATTAGCAGCCCACAGAGAGCAAGATTGTCTTTATCCCTCCACTGTTGCTGTCCTGTCCATCCACACCTTCCTCCGTGTCCCTCCACTGCTGCTGTCCTATCCATCCACACCTTCCTCCGTGTCCCTCCACTGCTGCTGTCCTGTCC
>NW_021604628.1:1496712-1511264 GCF_004785775.1 Grammomys surdaster | reverse complement strand
TCCACTGCTGCTGTCCTGTCCATCCACACCTTCCTCCGTGTCCCTCCTCTTTTCCTTTTGTTATTTGTTTCTCAGACTTTAATTTTCTCGTTATGTATCCCCACTTCCTCCTTATAATCCTTGAAATATTACAATCTGAAGAAAAGAAAACTTAACCACAAAGTACATTATTAGTCCAATGAGATTCAAATTGGTCCCTTTGTGTTGTAAGAAGCCTGCACGATTGAGTTTCCTACTTTGTCCAGCTAAGTATCTGCAACACGTGTTCTAGACCGCCAGCTCACATGCCTTTGCGATGGACAGAGCTGAGCGTGCCCTCCCTTTTGACCCAGCTTGCATTCTGCCAGACAATGGTTTTGTAACTGACCTTCTAGGTAAGCATGCTTGTCTGTAAGGTTCTATGGTAGGTGTTTATTTTCTAAACAATGGATAATTACTTGATTTTCTTTTTAAATTTGTTATCTGTTTCTTGATTTTAAATGTCAGTTCCACTGGAGGGATTTTACCTGTATTACCCAGACTAGGAGTAGCGGGCATATGACAAGGGCTCAGGAGTACCGTTAGCATAGGCTAGTGATCTCTGGGGGTGGGGCGAAGAAGGGACCCATGTGTGCTTGGTTTTGGTCTTTGAAATAAGTGTAGTGGCTTCTCGGTAGGCCTTTGAAAGCTCAGGCTCTAAGAGTCCGTGTGTGAAGGCGAGGCTGTCGTATGTGAGTAAGTAGGTAGTGCGTGCTCTCCCCTCTCTCTCATGCTCCTCCAGTGTGGAGCCTAAGACAGCTCAAGACCTGCAGCTCATCCCTGGGGCCATCCCCTCAGAGCTGCACAGTGCTTCCATCCTTGCCTGTGGCTCAGCAGAAATGCCTTCTGATCAAGCAAGGTTCAGGTTCTGTCTCTTCGTCCTTCCTCACAGGGCTTAGTATCATATCTTGTGCCTGGTGGGTGGATCTTGATTAATGACAGATTTATTCAAGATACCTTTAAGATCTTAAATGCAGAAGCAGAAAATTGAAATGAACTAAATAAACTTTACACCTTATATAATTTTATTCGATTTATATAAACAGTACAATTAGTTCAGGGAATAATAATTCTGAGTACAGTTTTATAAGTTAACGGCACATGTCAATGTTAGGCTCTGAATATTTGGAGGACAGGGAAAATTAACTATTGGACACTCACTTGTGCCTCTTTTGTGAAAACCATCAGATGCTTCCCTATGTGGGTACCTTTCCACTTAGGGAGCTCTGGGTTATGATGGAATCACTTTTACCCATCATCTTTGTTCCTTGCTCTCTGTGGCAACAGTTTTTTCAGTGAAACAAGAGATGGCTTCTTGTTTTGTTTGCCCTTCAGGTTGAGTATCTGGAAATCGGGTATAGGACTGCTCCCTCTGCAGAGTCCAAGGCCAGATAGCAAGGGGCCTGGTTGCTCTCTGAGCCGGTCGCCTCTGCTTAGGCTAACTGCACACAGTGTTTAACCTTTCCATAATTCTCCCTCTCCCAAGTGCACAGTGCTGCAGGGGCTTTGCCAGTGTCAGCAGAAGAGAATCTATAGCAGCACAGACCAGCCAGCGGGAAGGCTTTCTAACAGTTACAAATCTTTTCTGTTGCAACATGCTTTTTCTAGAAGCTTTTTGTCATTCTGGCAGCAAACTGTTTTCCACTAGCTGCCTTAGCAACAAGGCCCAGAGCCACTCCCCCTCTAGCTTGTGGCCTGTTGTTAAGAGCACAGTCCTTACGCCCAGCACTGGAGGAAGAAACCATAGGTAACCGCAGAATTTAGCTGTTCTTGGGCTTGGAGGACCATGTGCTTTGTCAGGAGGAATAAGGGAAAGGTTGAATGGAAGCCTCGGGAGTGACCAAACCCCAGGTCACCCCAGGCCTCTCGTTAGAGTAACAATTTGTTCTTGTCAGGTGACTGTCCCTATCCACAGCAAAGAACAGGACTTCTCGTCAGAGTTCTCCAAGGCCACTTGGAAGAAAATGGAAACTATTACAGATCCCTTTTTAAATGTGTACACAGCTTTAACCGTAGTATCTGTTTATGCCAATAGTGTAAAGTCCAATTTGAAAATACTTTGATTATCAAGGATTAAAATTCTTTAGATTCACTTGATTCCCTGAGAGCTTACTTAAATAGTCTTTTGTTGTTTGTTTTTAGGTTGTTTTTTTTTTTTTTTTGGTTTTTTGAGACAGGGTTTCTCTGTGTAGCCCTGTCTGTCCTGGAACTCACTCTGTAGACCAGGCTGGCCTCAAACTCAGAAATCTGCCTGCCTCTGCCTCCCAAGTGCTGGAATTAAAGGCATGCGACACCACTGCCTGGCTAAATAGTCTTAACAAATTAAATTTTATCCCATAGTAGAACATGCTCAGTACAGAGCACCATGTAACTGAGACATGAGGGTTAAGGATTAACTCTCAGAGTTGGCTTGGAATCCAGTGGAACTAAGAGACCAGGCAGTTAAGGTAGGAATGTATGGGTCACTGATTTTCTCATTTCTTTAGGATATTAAGATGCTCAACTTTCTGTGTTAGCTGTGAGAAATTAGCTCTGGAAGCATTCTGACAGAAATGATGGGCAGATGAAGGGTGATAATGTGCACCTTGACATAACAGCAGATAAAGCCATGAAGTCACCCAGGCCTCTGTGAGGAAATGCTGTGCTCCTCAATGAGTTCATCTGAGCCTTCAGCTGGGCCGAGTGGTGTAGCACAGCACCGTGATGAGTCTGCCCACATTCCTTTCTCTCTCTTTACCAAAGAGGGGAAAGCAAGAGAGTTCATGCCAGGCCCCTGACTCCTCTCCTGAAGCCCATGCCCGGCCACTGACTTCTCTCGCTTTCACAAGCACTGGGACAAGTCCAGAAAAAGCTTGTTGTTAAAGACTGGGTGATCAAGGTAGGAAACACTGTAGAGTCAGATGTACACTCTTAGTAGGGCCTGCTTCCCTTGCCCTGTGCTGCCCTGTGCTGCCCTGTGCTGCCCTGTGCTGTGGTCCCTAAGGCAGTGGCCAAGTCTGCACAGTGGGGCAACACTCCATCAGGAGTACTCTCCTAGGTAGCCCAGCATTCAAAGTCCGAACCACACAGTCATGTACACAGCAGGCTACTCTTAAAGTATCCTGCTCTGCCAAGTCTTGCCTTTGGTATTTTAAATATTTAACTCATTTAAATACTCTGTAAAGGTTTTATTGTTGATTTTTGTGGCTAATTTTGTTTTGTTTTGTTTTGTTTTTTTGTTTTTCGAGACAGGGTTTCTCTGTGTAGCCCTGGCTGGCCTCGAACTCTCGAACTCAGAAATCCACCTTGTGGCTAATTTTTATTAGTTATTTGTACAAGTTGACAATATTGTACTTCATATACAGTGTACTGAGACGTACATTCACACCTGTATTCTTTTGCCCTCCTCTCACCTCCCTGATCTCTTCTTCCTGTCTAGTCCCATCCTTTTCTTTCCTCACTTGCTCCTGGGGGCGGGGCAGGCAAGCAGTCACAGCTTCTACATCTTCACGATGACAGCATCCACATGCCATTACGTCAGTGCCCCACAGCGCTTCTCCCTATCCTCTGGCTCCCACAGTCCTTTACCATCCGAGATGTTCTCTGGGACTAGGAGGAGGTGACATCAGTGTCCCATTTGGGACCAAATGCTCAGCAGTCACTTACTCTGATCACTTTGGCTGTCACCCATCTCCGAGACGGGCTTCTCCGCTCAAGGCTGAGTGCTGCGCTGATGGCAGTGTAAATGCTGGGAAGCAGGTCCACTGCTGTCCTTTTGGCCACACGTCAGTGGTAGTTCCTGCAGCCCACCCTTGCTACTGTGTGGGTTCTTTTCCTACCGTTTATCCCTCCCACCCCCAGGTTCACCCTATCACTAGATAGCAGAGAAAGAAGAGTAGAGGAGAGAGAACTAGAGATCCCTGAATCTAATTTCTTTCCTTTGGTTTCTGCTTTGGGCATGACAACTAACGATGCTCAGCCACTCTCTCCCCCCAACACCAACAGCCACCCACCCAGCTCTCGGGGTCCTAACCATATACATCCTCTGAAAAGTTCCCAGAATTCCAGACACCACACAATCACAGAAACTATCTGCGGCTGGCAAAACCATGCTTCTTCAAGAGCACAAGGCAAATCATGGTCAGCTGCTGCGGACAGAGTGAAGAAGCCCCACGTCCCCACACCTGGGATTAATGAAAAGCACATTCTTAGAGTATTTCTGTGGTTTTAGAAGAAATCAAAATTCCAGAATTCTCACTACGAATCTCCCTATAGCTCCTGTGACCTCCTTAGCCGCAGGCTTTTGCACAGTTGTACAGCGCTAGGCATATATCCCCTCCCCAGAATGTGTCGCGGATCTGACTGGGAAGCAGTCGTTAACCCAGAACCTTCTTGCCTCTATTGTACCAGTGCCATATCTTCCCTGGCAGTTTGCTATTGTAACACGAGGGGTCTGCTGCTGGATGTGATTGTTGAAGGCTTTTCCTCTCCAGTGGCTTGCATAAGCACCTTCCAGAACATCGGATGCCAGCTAGTGCAGAGAGCGAGCTGCCTGCTGAGTTCCAGCTTTGCTTCTCCGTGTTTGTATCCAGAGCCCGTGGTATCTTCAGCTGTCAGTAGTTCTGGTGGGCAGTCAAGAGCAATGATAATAACCCTGACGGCTTTGGTAGCCTCTGGGGTTTGCTTACCTGACCAACAACCCTTAGGGAGGTATCCTGCTCCTGGCAACAGGATTTGGCTTTGCAAACCTATGACTTGGGAGTGTATTATTGACTTTTCTTAAAAGAGGAAGAAACAAAGGGTGACAAATTTTTAATAGTTTTTTTCTCTCCAGCGACTCATCTGATCCAGTGGTGGCCACACTGCTCTGAAGCCCACTGTTCTAAAGCTCCTCAGTGCTGTCTAGTTTTAGTAGGCTGTCCTGAACATTTTAACTTTATCTTATTAAAGAAGACAGGATCCCTTTCACCCACAATCTCTTAGCTCTGAAGAACTTTGTTACTGAAACATCTTGTTCTGAACTGTGTTCAAGGCCCAGGTTCTGTCAGCCACTTGAAGACAGTGAACAGAGAAAGAGCAGGGAAGTGTCAGAAAGAGACCATTCACTGGGACCCGTGTGGGTGGCATTTATCTTCCTCAGAACTGGCCATTCTGCTGCCCTGTGCCTTCCACAGCACCAGTTAAGTTTTAATTACCTTCAGACTGAGCTGCTGTGTGGAGGACCTCTGAGAGAACGGTGGCTCTCTCCAGTTTCCGGTGCTGCTCCTCACTGCACACCAATGAAGCCCTTGCAGCTCCTGTCCTTGTTACTAGATGAAGTGTGTCACTGTGTGCCATAGAGACAGTGTTGAAAGGAAAAGAGCAAACTGAAAAAAACTCGTTTGCTCTCCAGGGATCCTCATGGCAGAAGAGTGAGATCCACCTCTCTTGCTTAAACGTTAGAATCGTTTTGTTTTGCTTTTCAAAGAGACTTAGAAAACAAAACAAAAAGCATGCACTCCGTCCCAACCCTTTCCTTGAGTTTTCAGTTGCAGCTTCTCACCCACCTTGGGGTACTCCAGTCTCAGCTCAGGAAGGAAGTGAGCCTGTGATCAAGGAAGGCACTTGTGTGCCTCCTCAGTCGTTGCTTAGGGGGCTCTAAGTAAGCAGGCTTCTGGATTCGGAGTGTAGGGCTCCGGGCCATCAAAGCCTGGCCGTTTGTTGAAGCCATGTGCTGTTTCTAGTCTGGCTCCTCAGTGCAGGAGGGAAGGAGCCTGGCTTCTTGTTTATGGTTTTTCATTTCTTGAAGTGTGGGCTTGGGTAAGGACATCAAGCATTGCTGTAAGTTATGCTGATATTGTTCATGCTTAGAAAGCAAGAGGGGTTAGAGCGACCCGGCCTGTGTGCTCACGGGCATGCTGTGTGTCCCGAGAGTGACGTACAGTGATGAATGGCTGGCTTGACCTCGGGATCGTGGGCGGAGATAATGCTGTCTTCATTTATGCGGGGCTTTGACCTGGAAACCTTTCTCTGTGTTCGTATCTATTATTTTGTCTATTGTCACAAACACTGACATTAAAGTTGTAAAATGTATTCCTCTATAGTTTGTCATCAGTTGCTTTTAACTGTGGGGCGAGGGAAGGAAAACTTGCATAATTTTATCTGTTCCTGCCTGGGTAAAATTTGGGAAGCGACTGTAATCTAAACTTGAAAGCTAGACTTCATGTTTTAAAAGGACAGGCAAGACCTGCTCAGTGTCTGCTTAGTCACCAGGAAGAGGAGAGGCCTGTTTGCCACCCGGGCTTTTCTCCTAGCTCTTCTTTGGTAACTTGACCTTGAGAATAGGATCCGATCACATTGCACCAAACTGCCTGCTCTAAGGTTGCAGATGGCAGCACTCAGGCCACCTTGGTCATATGCGGTTGAAAGTGCTATGCTGGTTGAGTTCCTGTGGTTACTGGAAATGACCAAATTTAGATTCAGGCCAAGGTGCCAGGGTCAGCACAACCCTTCCCTTCCAGAAAGCACCTAAGAGACTGTCACTGACAACAGTAAAAGACAACCCAAATCTACTACTCAGAACATTACGGCCTTACTTTAAATGAACTCCCTGGCAAAACCAAAACCTAATCATCTCCGCCCTCTTGTCTGCACTGATGCTGAGGAAAGCCAGGAAACCTTCCTTGTACCTGCAGGGTCCTGGTAGTAGGAGCAGTTGCTGGGTCTCGCAATGGAAGGATGGCATCTCCCTGCAGTAAGTCTAAGCACTCTGAGTAGCTAGTCCAGGAGATGTCGTTAGAATGGGTTCTGAAGATGAGTGATCGGCTCGTGGCAAAGAGCAGATGGCTAAGTGAACTGCACAGGTCACGCCGTGAGGCACGGGCTGGAAGAAACGGAAGAAGATAGGCCATGGTGCAGAAATAGAGTCCCCTTAACTGAACATTTCAAATAGTCCTCTACATTCTCCAGTTAATTCGGAGTGATGAGAGATGTTACAAGATTACGGAATTAATGAACAGCGATTAACTCAGAAGTAAGATTCTATCATCTAAATCGAAGGTTGTTCTACATGCGGAAGGAGGGTATTACTAAAACCTTGCCCAGACTGTCATTTCCTAATTGAAATCTGTTCTCTCATATGCCCCTGTCCCTCAGAGTGCATAGTTCATAATTTAGAAGTGCATCCGTAGTTAATCTAGTTATTTTTTATGGTTTTCCCTCTTGAATTCTCTTTGGAATTGTGTGACACGAAGAAGGGTGAGTGGGTGTCTTCATTAACCTGTGAACTGTCTGTCCTCTCAGAGATAAGGGAGCAAGTTGATCTGAGGTTTAATGCTTGTTTGTGGCAGATGAAGTCTCTAGGGAAATGGACAGGGTGGACAGGCCAAGACACTCCCGACCTGCCCAGTGAAACTGCACACGGTGTGCAGATGGCAGAGCCGTGGGGCCCAGAAGGAGGCTGCAGAGCGGGCTGGGTCCTCTCTACAGGGAAGGCTCCCCAGCAGTCAGGTTGGTGGGGGGTGCTGGCGTAAGTATGTAGGCTTAACTTTCTAGTTGGGACTGAGAGCAATACTGAATAAAAGCTATCCACAGTGCTGATTCTCAGTAGTTTCTATGCATGATTCCTTTGAACAGGGAAGCAGTATTGATTGCGTGCATTTGTCTGCAGTGGATGGACACTCTTGGAGCTGAAAGCATTTGATTTTGCCTGTAGTTTTGCACATGGACTCCTAGCCATGAGGCAAGGTAGAAGCTGGTTGTTACTCTCTAGGGTAAATGTCTCATGGATTTACATTTGTTCTGACATCCAAGGGTTGAACTGAATAGCCCCTGGTGCGGTTCCTAGGTACATCAGATCCAAGTGTTGCTTAATTCCCTGTGAAACGGCATGGCCCTGAGCCGCCCTAGGAGGTTGATTTGAGAGTTTTCTAGGTCCCCTTTACTGTGCCTGACTCCGTGTCCCTTCCTCCCCTGCTGCCCCTGGCTGTGGCCGAGCTCCTTCCAACATCTGTGTTCTCTTTTCTCCCTCAGGTATATTCGAATAGTTGGGACTCACAACACAGTGAACAAGATTTTCCACATCGTGGCTTTTGAATGCATGTTTACAAACAAAGCCTTCACTCTGGAGAAGGGCCTGATAGGTAAGTATTACAATGACCTTGCATATTTACTTAGATACTTTGCCTTCAAGTGTTTTTGTATTCATTCTAATAGTTCTTACTAAGCAGCTCTGATTAAGGACCTTGACTGATTTTTGAACAGCATATGGCTGAGTGACACAGAGAATACTGTTGGTTTGTGGAAGATTTCAAAATAATAAGGCCAGTAAACTTAAGGAAACAAATAGAAGTCTTCTGCTATAGCTAAGCGTTGGAATCATGTTGGGAATTGCTCCGATCTCTTGATGGGCAGGCAAAGGCTTTCACAGCCAAGCCTTGCCTGTATTTAACAGTAGGTAGGGCTGGGGAGGACGTCTGTCTGATGCTGATCAGCTAGCCTTCCAAGGCTTTGATTTGATATGAATGGGATGTATAGCCATGGAAAGGTTCTCATAGACATGTCAGGCCAGGATTCAGTCTGCTTAGTCAAATTACCCTCAAGAAAGTTCCAGTCTACAATCTGAGTGAGACGGAAATGCCGAGCTGCCACTGAGGAAGTGAAGTTACTGAGTGGGAGCTGCCTGCCTTCCCGAAGGGTGTTGTCAGTTCTAGGTCTGGTTGCTTGCTTTATCTGGTGTCAGGCTTTGGCTTTGTTTTAGAGATCCTGCAGTCCGTTGTGTACAATCCATCTCTGGCCTTGGCGATACAAGAGTGACTTCTCCCTCCCAGGCAACGTCCTCCTCTGTCTTCCCATGCCTTTGGCTTGTCCTCCCCTCCTGTGTAGCTCGGCTCACTCGATCCTTGAAGCTGTGCTTTGGCTGTAGCTTTCCTTGAAAAATAACTCACTGGATGTGGGAGTGTGCTTTTGCCTGGCCTTACCTAAAACAGAACTCTGTGTCTCTGAAGGAGGAATCCATTCTCCTGTCCATGTTGGGACGCATGCCCGCATTGACACAGGTCTTCAGAGCCATGGCAGTGACTGTGACAAGGAGGAGGAGTACAACTTACAATGACATGTGAACAGCAGGAGCCTGCAGTCCCCCACGCCCGCTGCAGTTCCCTTTTCACTTACAGAAACAGCCAGACTGGAAAGGTTTCCATTGAGAAAGAAGAGCATGTCAAGAATTTAACTGGAGAATTTGTTTTATTTTTTACTTTATTGTTGATATAATTTAAAAAATGAAGACTAGTGCTATTTTTTGTGACTTTCAAATAATTTGAAAATTGACAAATGTGAAGCCCTGTGTGGTGTCATTTTCTATCTGTGTGGTGTGTAGATTGGGGAGATGTGTGGCCTCACTGCATACAGTCAGTCAGGAGAGGCCTTGCTCAGGAACATCTGAAGAACCAAGGGCCTGCGGACTCAAACCCGTGTGGCATGATTTCATCCCCGAGGACTGCATTTTTACGCATGTTGTTTCCATGTAAATGGTTCCCCTTCCTACTGCAGAAAGAATACATTTGTTGATACTGTAATTAACTAAGAAACAGACCCATCTGACAGAGAAGCCACTAAGAGAATAAAACTCAGTGTTGGTTGTCAAGAGGCACGAAGTCTTGGTCTGCGTGTTCGTCGAAGCTGATCCAGTCAGATGAAGGGAGTAGGCTGCAAATGCAAGAAGGTGTTGTAGTGTCTGATCGCACAGCCCAGGCCCTCTTCTGTGAGGCTTACAGTGTTTACAAGTGTGACTGTAAGGAGCACTACAGTCCCTGCCTGTCATTGTCCCTCAACCAAATAGCAGCAGCAGTGTGGGGCCACAGCTCTGGATGTACACTGACCAGCAGCGGTGGGCTCCACTCTGGACCTCCTGGGTCATCTTTACAGTTCACAGTTGCTCGACTGGGCAGAGAGGGAGGTGTTTGTGTGAAGGAGCTCTGGGCATCTCATTGCCCTGAGTCTGACACTGCAGCTTTGCTTAGCTTACAGAGGGGTTGGAAGTAGTAGTGGACACACTTCCACGTTGGTGATGTCAGATGCAGCATACAGGTCTTAGCCAGCCATCCTGCTGAGGATGCCCAAGGAAGGCGTGGACACTGCTGGGGCCCAGGCAACAGCTCAGATGTACCCAGAGGAGGATTCTTCTAGATGACACCTTGAGAGCCACTCAGTCAACCTGCGATTGTTGTGTTGGGAAAGCAATAGAAAAACAACCAAATAACTGTGACTAGCTGGTAGAATGGCAGTGCCTCCTGCTGTAGATCCAGACTCTGCCTCAGTCCTCTGCCTTCCTTTAACAGGTCAGGGTCTTCTAACTGTTTTTCTGTAGACCTTTAAGATGATTCGAAAACATTTATGTCCGTTAAGATCAGATCTTATGTTAAAACGGATAATGGTGCCAGGAAGCCATCAGCAAGGGGTGGTACCCACTGCGCATTTATTTCATCTTTTTCCATCAAGAGCTTCTTTCCTTTTTGTATTTGTTTTGTTTGGGGGTTGTTTTGGTTTTGTTTGGTTTTATAGACCCCCCCAAACTTATAATCCCCTTGTTTCTGTGTCTCAAATGCTGTGAATGTCAGGGTGTGGCACCACAGCGTGACTTCTGATAACAGGATTCCTCCTCATGCTGCTTCACATGCACAGCAAGAAAGCTGTCAACTTGGTCAGCTTTCTCTGTCCTTGGGTTGTCCCTTGCTGGATCATACCAGCTTACTGCCACCACCACCACCACAGCCCTCCCTGTCTCACTTGGCAAATGCTTGTGGATCCTGCTCGGATTCCTTCTCTCTTGGCAGAGTGGGTCTATGGTGACTGTCACTTCCATGTTAGGAAGAGTTGCAGGAAATTCTAACTTGGTTCACCAGTGAGGCCAGGAAGCAGTAGTTAGAGCAGAAGCAACTACTGTGTCACTAGTTCCTGGTCTCCCGAGCGTGTTGTTGTTGAGTGTTCTTCTTTGTGATCTTTGTGCATGTCTGCCAACAGCTCATTTTACTAGTCTGATTCCACATTCCCTTCCACTCTGATTATCTCAGTATTTACTCACTTGAAGCCTGGAGTCCCGAGCAGTTCTCAGTGAGAACGACTTAGAGCCAGCTTTATCCAGCTACATCTCCTCTCCAGATTGTGATTCTGTGGATGTGGATGTATCATTAGTCTGCGTGGATGTCTGTGCACCGTACGGATACCTGGTGCCCAGAGAGGCCAGTAGAGGACATTATAGATGGTTGTGAGCCACCGTGAGGGTGCTGGGAGTCGAACTCTGGCAGTCCTCTTAACCACTGAGCCATCCTTCCAGCTGTCACTAGCTTATTTTGAAGTCAGTCCCATTTCTTACCATTTCATCTGTAAATATTTCAGTGTGTATCTCTAAAATTCAAGTTGGTATTAGCATTATAATGCCATTATAATTCCGCACAGTTGAATAAGAATTTCTTAAGCTATTAAGTGGTCGGCCAATATTGAAATGTGTCCTAACAGTTTCAATGTCTGCACTGAGGAAATGTGTATTTTGTAAGTTACTCACATCAGAAGTCAGGGGGAGGAAACAGGCCTGGGGTGTGCCTTTGTCACACCTTGCTTGCTCAGCATACATAAGGCCCTGAGTTCCATGCCCAGCACCCCCAAATACTTCAGATAACAGTCCCCTAACCTGCCTTAAAGACCACGTTCTTCTCTGGCAATGGTTTATTAGATGAGGGAAAAGGCTTTTGTCAACAGAGTACCTGACAAGCCTGGATTTTGGTCATTGAACCCCACAGTGTGCTCATCCATTGCTTTCTTGTGACAAGGAAATTAGAAGCCTAGTCAGATTTATGATTAACTTTAGGTAACTCTGCTCCACAAGTACCGTTGTGTGTGCTGTGCCATCATGAAACACAGAAGTTCAGGTTATCTCTCTCTTGGATATTTCTGTTAATTGATGTCTATTCCTTACATCTGCTACTTCATAATTTGGGAGTAGAGAATACTGTTCCAAGTCTGTCTTTTTTGATACCTGGAAAGTGATGGAGAGAGCAGTTCTCTAAGGGTTGGTGATCCTGAGCTGTGCTTTCCCCAGGAAAGTGGGATGACCGTTGTGTCGTTCTCCTTTCTGGGCCAGTTCTCAGTTGAACAGGCAGCTCCTTAGCATCCTCCAAGTGTCAGAGACGTGGGTTCCCAGGCTTTCTTAGGGGAAGTGCTACACATCGTTGCACACAGATAACGTTTTCATTGTTGTATCTGTGTCAGGTGTGTGTGCATGTGTACATGTGTGCGTGCTTGTGGTATATAGGCCAGAGGTCAACTGCTGTATGTCTTCCTCTGTCCCTCTCCACCTTGGTTTTTGAGGTAGGTCTCTCACTTCAGCTGTAGCTCATCGACTGGCCTGACTGGTTGTCCAGCAAGTACTGGGGGCCCGCTTGTCTATGCTTCCATCTGTGAGTTACAGCAGCGCATTGTCCTGGCCAGCTTCTTCCACGGAGATCTAACTCAGGTCCTCATAATAGCATGTGAGTACTTTAGCTACAGAGCCATCACCCTAGCCATGGAACTTGAAAAAATAAACAAACCAAGAAAAACTATCATTGGTCTTCAGACAACCTCATCTTAGACCAGTGCTTGGGACTTGCTGATGTAACTCAGCATTTCTGAGTATCTCTTAGATTTGCAGCATGACACAATTCACCTGGGTCCTCTTGTACCATTCATGCCCTTGGTCTGAAACCAGCCATTTCTTTAAGAAACCATCATTTTGTTTTGAGAGAGGTAAGATTTGAAAACATAGTGTATGCACAATAGATGGTGCTTGCTACTGTCTTTATTTTTGTTTGCACAAGTAGGAAATGAGTGCTCATAGCCTTGTTATATATCCTATGTATAACAGGTAAAATGTATCATGGATATGCCCTGAAACTTCTAATTCAAATTCAGTTTGACCTTTTTGTCTGTCTTCTACCTCCTTTTCTCCATATTAAGCCTTAGTTACCACTGATACAACACATTAATTCATCCACTCTGTTCCTTTTAATACAAAACAGTCTTAGAATAACAGTACCAGTGCTGTCATGGGCCTTGTCATTACTGAAAATGGTGTAAGATTTTTTACAGTCATTTATCGTGTTCTAGGGTATTTCTCAAACTGTATGAGAAAATGTATCTTGAAGTTAATTGACACTGTTCCATGCAGCGCGGCGCTTCAGCTTACATTGGTCCATCTGTCATTCTGCTTTTGGTGCGGAGGCCCAGACAGTAAGGGTGGCTGCTGGGAGTCCACGATTGCTGTGGCATCTTGAGCCCCTCTCCCTGTCTCCTGACTCTTAGACTCTTTCTTCTCCCTCTTCTGTAATGTTCCCAGGACCTAACGTTGTCTAAACATCTTGTTTAGACCTGAGCCCTCGACATCCTTTATTCTCAGTGTCTTGCCGAGCCGTGGATGTTTGCATTCACCTCCTCTCTCTGCAGAGACTGGCTTCTCTGATTAAGGCTGATAAATAACACTTGCCTCCAGAGATGGCATAAACACAGGTGTTTAGGAGACAGTTTGATGTTACATCAGTTTAGCCAAATAGCACTTGTAGGTTCCTCCCTGAAGCTTAAGATTACTTGGGCTTTTAACAGGGTTCATGGTTCTAGGAATAGATCTCCTCTCACTAAGTGGGCCTCAGATCTGATAGTTCGAGCAAGTGGCTAATACCTGTGACAGTCATGTTCCTACTGCACCAGTGGATACCTGTCTCCATGCCAGGCTGGCCTTACAGATTCAGTTCACCTCAGCATGGAGCCGTTGATGCCTTCTTTCCCCCAGCAGCCTCCAGCGCACCTTCAGGTACTATGAAACCTGCCCAGCAGGGAGGATGCTTCCAGCTCTCTGGAAGTTCCTGAAGTAACAGGTCACTGAACAAAAGCCCTATGCCAGGTAGGGCGTATTGCCAAAGGAAGGGCCCAGAAGCCCCTAAACAATACAGTCTCTTGTCGTTTCTCCTGGTTGTCCACATAACTAGTAAATAAGAGTGTATGGTTGAAGATACCTTGACAGTGTTAGTGTCAGTGGCAACAAAGCAGTCCAGTCAACTGTACCCATTTAACATGTTTTATTTTTGGTTCCAGGAAGTTGAGTTTAAAACAGATATCTCAAAAATGGAGATATGTTGTAAGATTTAAAATCACCCAATCTAAAATCCCCACCCCCATATTACACTAGTACTGAGGGACTTTTTTTTAAGATAGTGAAAAATTTGAACTTTTAATATAATATTATGGTTCAAATAAAGTAGGAAAGTCTTAGGGATATGCAAATGGACATAACAAAAACACGATTAATAAGAGACCGTAATATCGTCCTTATTGTAGTTTCATAGAAAAGTATCAGCATTGTTTTTTGTTGCTTAGGAAACCATACCAATAAAGATTCCAAATAACTCATACAGTTTTTTTTAAAAAATTCCTAGCCGGGCGGTGGTGGCGCACGCCTTTAATCCCAGCACTTGGGAGGCAGAGGCAGGTGGATTTCTGAGTTCGAGGCCAGCCTGGTCTACAGAGTGAGTTCCAGGACAGCCAGGGTT